>NC_135421.1:14683714-14991214 GCF_051991245.1 Festucalex cinctus
ACAGAAAGAGAAGAAGAAAAGAGTCATCAAATACAGTTCTATGCAAAAGCAAACCAATTTTTTGAAATGGTACATGGGAACAATTTTGAACTGATTGTTTTCTTATAAATATCAGTCGGAAACCACTCAGACCGAAGGCTTTTCCACTGTAATTTAATTTAATTTCACTTTAATTTCCACCAGTGTCAGATTTTCTTCCAATGTCTTTTTAGAATCGGAGTCAATTTTTACAATATTCATATTGGGGGAAAAAAGTGCTGTGGTGTTGTGCTCAAGACAGTACTAGCCTAGACCAGACAAGAACAGGACTTTTGGGAGGTAAGACCAACACCAAGACAAGACCATAGAAATCCATGTTAAAATTGACAACCAGATTTTCCTAGTGCGTCTGCAACTCTTTTAAAACCACAGCACGCAAAAAAAATCTCAAATCTTGGCAGGTTTTTCAACTCTTGGAACAGCATATATTTTCAAAATGAAGAGTGACAAAAATAGCCAGTTTGAGTTGATTTAGCAGAAGCTACAGCCAAAGTAAACACATGCAATGCATGTCCTGCCCTCACAGCAAATGTAAACAGGGCATCAAAACATTGCATAGATACACAAGAACTGAAGCAATTAGGTGTTTGACAGTCCCCTGACTGACTGACAGACCAGACATACTGAATTGACTCAAAAGTGGCTATCTCGTGGTCTACAATTGAAGAATTAAGCTATTCATAGAAATTAAATAATCTGTTCCGATTCCTTTTGAGCGTATCTATAGGCTACAAGTTTTAAATATTTGCCTCCAGATCCTCCCAGTGAGCCCAAAAACCTTCGGGTAAACAAGATCAACAAGGACTTTGTCATCCTGTCTTGGGAGCGTCCCAGCAGCGATGGCGGAAGCCCCATTACGGGATACTGCGTCGAGAAGAAGGAGCGGAACAGTCTGCTGTGGGTCAGGGCCAACGAGTCCGTGGTCAAATCAACCCAGTACACCTGCACCGGACTCATCGAGGGCCTGGAGTACACCTTCAGGGTATCTGCCATCAACCTTGCCGGACAGGGAAAACCTTGCAAGCAGTCCGACTTCGTCACCGCCAGGACGGCTGTTGGTACGAAAGCTTCCGAGTCAATACGGCAGTGCCTTGACTTTCTTTGCTTCGCGTTATTCCAAAATCCGAGTGGCGAGAGTGCTTTGGATGCATGAGTCATATGGAAAAATGTATTTCTCATGTAGAATGCGCATATTTTCCCGAAAATTTCCAGTACAAATCAAGTCTGCGCATTATATGTGTGAGGATGGAAAATGAAAAAAATCGGGTCACATCATATCGACCTGGAGTCCGCGACCTTATATACTCAAAAAAGCTGTTTTTTTTTTGTTTTTTGTTTTTTTGGTCCAATGTTTATTGTGGAAAGTGAAGTGAGTTCTGAGGAGAGACCAGCGGGGCCTAACCCAACCCAGCGGTTTTGTATGAAATTGGGTTCCACAGACAGCAACAAGTCTTTTTTTTTTTTTGATAACATTGCCATTCGACAACGCTCTCTCCTATGCTGCCTTCATTCTCTAAACATCATTGCATATCCGAGACGTTCTTCTGGCTTGTTACAAGTTGACGTGTAATCACGCGAAAGGGATTTGTCTCAAAGGAAAGAATGGAGACGGTCACTTCCCCCAGTAAAATACAAACAAAAATTTGGTGGATACCAGCGATTCTCAGGTGTGTCTAATTCATTGGTAGAAGGAAAATCTAGCTGCGGAAGTGCAATTTTTGGGGTGCGTATTATAGGTAAGGAATTACAGTAAGGTCCTGTAATGCCCTGGCATGTGGGCAAGGAGTGCCCTAGTCCCCGATGCAATTTTGTCCATTTGTTGATTGCTGTAGGCCACGCAATCCAACTCCATCTCCCGATGTCACTCACAAGCCACGCCCCTTAGAGGCATTCATCCAATGCACGTGTGCCACCGTAGGTTCAGCAATTACACAAAGTCAAGGTACCGCTGTACAGTATTGTGAACCGAGACCCGTTTGGAGAGCTGAAACCAAATTCCTTCCCACCAGACCCACCAGGTAAACCCGAGCCCATGGATGTGACCAGGAGCTCCGTGTCGCTGGTGTGGACCAGACCGAAGCATGACGGCGGCAGCAAGCTGATTGGATACTTTGTGGAGTACTGCAAGCTCCCAGAGGAGAAGTGGAGCCGCTGCAACAGCAACTGCATGAGCGTCCAGACCGAGGACTACGTGGTGAGCGGTCTGGAAGAGGGCCAACGCTACGTCTTTCGAGTCATCGCTAAGACGGCCATCAACGTCAGCCTACCTTCCGAGCTGTCCGACCCGATCACCGTCATCGCTGAGAATGGTAGGACTCCACTTGACTCACTTAAATTTAGTTGCCACTTTTTAAGGACAACCACAGCTGCAGCAAAGTGTCATACATAAATAGAAGTTTTAGGAGGAAATAGTAAGAATAAATAAAATGCAACATGGGCAGAAACTCAAGGTGTGTTAAAACCCAAGGAATAGAACTGTTTTCCAGCAGGTTTTAAAAAAGGAAGGGAGAGGGCACATAGCATTTGATAGTTTGGGGCCAGTAGTAGGAAACGCTCCATGGCCTCTTAGCTTCCGCTTCAACTTCGGAAGCTCCAGGAGCAGCTGCTCAGCCTGCCTGAAGCACCCGGATGGAGCAGGTCTGCGGGGCAAGGTGAGGCGAGACCATTTACAGCAGTGGGCCCCAAGCACCAGATAGACAAGCAAAAAAAAAAGTCCCGATTGGGAATGTATGTCAGACACCAACCTCTTTAGCGGTTAGACTGTGGAGTCAAGAAAGATAAGGAGGTCTGATTTCACCAGGGGGAAAAAAAAGGTTGACTAGCTTTTTCCATTCTTTAGTAGTAAAAAACATAAAAGTGGGGAAAGCAAAGCATTTCCCAGAGGGGGCAATGAATTTCATCCTGATCCTGGCATAAGGAGACAAATGTCTTCTACCGTGCAGTTCCTCCACGTGTGGAGCTGGGTGTCAACATGAAGAACCTGATTGTGGTGAAAGCCGGAGAAAACGTCTTCCTGGATGCAGAGGTGTTTGGAAAGCCTCTGCCCAAGGTGAGCTGGAAGAGAGACGGTGTTCCGCTCCATATGGCAGAGGGAATGAAGATGACCCAGAAGAAACACGTCCACCTTTTGGAGATCTACTCCGTTACAAGGAAGGAAACCGGTGACTACACTATTCTCGCCGAGAACGTCAATGGCAGCAAGTATGCCACCATTAAAGTCAAAGTGCTCGGTAAGTTTACTGCGCGCTATCGTAAGATGATTATAATTTGACAATTATTATGACGATATTGAAAACTGAACATCAGGAACACTGTCTAAATCTTGAAACTGCCTCCCCGGTTGTTCCCCTTAGACAAACCAGGTCCTCCGGCTTCAGTGAAAACCACCAAAGTGTTCGCCGACCGCGTCAAGCTGCGGTGGGAACCTCCACTGTCAGATGGCGGTTCTGAAATTACCAGCTACATCATCGAGAAGCGGGAAACCAGTAGGGCCAACTGGGCGTTGGTCACCGCCAACATTCACGGACACATCACCGACTGCTCGGTAGAGAAACTCATTGAGGGCCATGAGTACCAGTTCCGAGTCAGTGCTGAGAACCAGTACGGCGTCGGAGACCCCACCATGACCGACCCAGTCACTGTCAAGAACCCCTACGGTGAGCTCACGCCTCGAGGCGTCCATCCGTTTTCTACGCTGGTTATAGATGGTTAAAAGTACCGCCATCAGGACCAACTGGTTCTAATGTCGATCTGTTTGGTTTCCGCAGATGTTCCCGGCCCGTGCGATCCACCCGTCATCACAAACATCACCAAAGACTCTATGACGGTCAGCTGGAAGGCACCGGTCAGTGACGGTCGATCTCCTGTCCTGGGATACATGGTAGAGAAGCGCGAAGCCACCGAGTTGACCTGGGCCAAGGTCAACCGTCGGCCGGTGATCGACAGAACAATCAAGGCGGGTCAGCTAACTGAAGGCTCGGAGTACGAGTTCAGGGTCATTGCCATGAACAAAGCCGGTCTGGGAAAACCAAGTGATGCATCCAGTGCGGCCCTGGCCGTCGATCCCGTCTGTGAGTGACTTTTTAGAACTGAGAAACTGCAAATTGGTTGTAATTAAGATGACACCATCCGGTATCTCGCAAAAGTGAAGACACCCCGGAGTTTTGTAGATATTTGATCTTATCTTTTGATGGGACAACAGTGAAGAAAGGACACTTGCTGCAATGTCAAGTAGTCAGCTAGCTGTCAATTAACTGACCCCTCAAAATCAGTCAACACTCAGACAATGTCGGAGCAGTTGGCAACACAAGTACCAAAGTGTCCAAATTGGGCCCAAATAGCCCATTTCCCTCCTCGGTATCATATGAGTGGTTAGCGTTAGAAGTTATCGGGTGCGAATGGGGAGCAGGTGTGTCATTTTTGGCATTGTCGCACCCAGTCTTTGGCATACTGGCCCTCCTGGCAAAGAACGCTGAATTGGTCATGGAGGAGTGGCAGAGGATTCCGGGGGCAACGGTCCAAGGGCTCTGTTGTCGCAAAGTGTCATTTGTTCATTGTTGTACCATGAAAACATGCCAAAAATGTGAGGGGTGTACTCAGTTTTGTGATTTACTGTCGTGTCTGGCGGGGTTGTTACTTAATGTCTCTTTTTGCCAGATCCCCCGGGCCCACCAGCCTTCCCCAAGGTGGTTGATTCCACCAGAAGCTCTATCAGCCTGAGCTGGACCAAGCCAGCATACGACGGCGGTTGCGAGATCATTGGCTACTTGGTGGAGTGCAAACTAGCCAGTGCGGAAAACTGGACCAAATGCAATGTCCCTAGGAAGCTCCAGGCCACCAAGTTCTTGGTCACAGGCCTGATGGAAGGCACGGAGTACCAGTTCCGAGTTTTTGCCGTCAACAAGATTGGCTACAGCGAGCCAAGCGAAGTCCCCGGGACCCACACGGCCAAAGACATCCTCAGTATGTTCCTCTTTTGGATTATTTTACAGTTTACATGTTTGACACGTTCCAAACCCACCTGCCATGGGTGAAAATCTGCAATCTTGACATGTCATATGCAAAAACCTATTTAGAAATAAATGATGCGATTGTTCGACGGCGCAGGAGGAATTTGAATCAGTGTAACCAGTCGACAGTGGCATATTGTTCAGAAATATGTTTGTAGACAATTTCAACGACTTTGTAGCGGAATGGACGACATATATATTACTCGATTCCCCGAGGTTATTACAAATATGCGCTCCAGTGTTGAAGGTAAATATACCCTCAGATGCGACATTTGTTTGTTGATTTTTAGTCAAGGTTTATAATAATAACCTTATGTTTATGTGAACGCCACAGCTTTAAACTCTGAAATGTTTTTGGAATTATGTTTCTTTCTGCTTCAGGAGTTGAAATATCAATTATTTTTTATTAAAACTTCAGGTTTTCGGGGGTGACTCAAAAGTCACCCATAGGTTTTAGAGACATGTTTTGCCAGGCGCTTTAGGCCTTAATGGGCTAAATTAAAACACACTTTTAAGAGAATTTCCTGAGCACCTGTTGTCACTGTCAAGAAATGGAAAACTGTCGTATTACATCGCTTTGAAGAAATGAAAAGAATCTGGCTTGCTCACCTCTCCAAGTAATGGGCAAAATAATGGGCTAAATCGAGACTTGCATGACTAATTCAAAACTTAGCATAAAAAAAATAACATTGGTTAAAAACTGCGATATGTAGCAGGTGCGGGAAAGTTGACCCACGATGCAGTGTGAGAACGGGGGGAGATGTCGTTCACTGAGCACTTAACAGAGAAAATAAATCTAAAAATAACGAACGAATTGTACTTCTCGCAGTCCCTCCGGAAGCCGATCTGGATGCCGACCTGAGGAAGGCGTTGGTTCTCCGTGCTGGTGTCACAATGAGGCTCTACGTCCCACTGAGAGGGCGCCCGGCACCCAAAGTGACATGGAGCAAGGTGGACGGAAACCTGAAGGAGAGAACCGGCGTCCTGATCAAGACATCAGAGTGGGACACCCTGCTCATGGTTGAAGACATCAACAGATACGACGCTGGAAAGTATGTCCTGACGCTGGAGAACAGCAGCGGTACCAAGAGCTACACCATCGTGGTCAAGGTCCTCGGTGAGCTAGCAAACATCTTTGTGGCCTTAAACAAGTCTCTGAGACCAGTGAACTAATTGTTTGCTTTCCCAAATATTTGGAGACGTCTTTGTTCCAATTCTAACACCTACATTGCCATCTAGTAAAGCTGACTCGAGGAAACTGGCTTGTCTTGGTTGTCGGTTTTTAATGACGAAGTAGAGCGCAGTTGACTTGATTCAACTTTTGGAGATTACGATGACTCGGATGATTGAAATATAAACAGAGTAAACATAACAACTCCCACATGTAGCCTTAAATGCCTCTGGAATTAAAAAGTAACATATTTTGAGACCCCAGTTTAATAGCTGCTGATTGAGTTCACTGAAGCTGCCTATGATTATGCAACCCCACCCCTCCACTGTAGATACTCCTGGACCACCTCAGAATCTTACTGTGAAGGAGACCTCCCTAAACCACGCCTGGATCACCTGGGACGCCCCACTGATCGATGGCGGCAGTCCGGTCAAGAGCTACATCGTGGAGAAGCGCCTGGCCGAGAGGAAGGCCTGGACTTGTGTGTCAACCGAATGTCACAAGATCTCATACAGGATTCCCAATCTGGAAGCGGGACAGGCCTACTGCTTCAGAGTTCTGGCCGAGAATGCTTACGGTATCGGAGAGGGCTGTGAGACCGCCGGCAGCGTGCGAGCTTCAGGTATGCGACTACCCCGATTCTTCAGCGTGTCGTGGGTATATTGACAGGACAAATATAAATAAAATAAAACCCTTAAATCCAATTTGCTGTTTTCTGACGGGCACAACAGTCATTCTCAATGTGATGGAATCCTTTCTGTCCATGCAGAGCAACCTGGTCCAGTGATGGACTTGAAAGCCAAGAAGACCACCAAAGATTCCATCACTCTTGCCTGGAAAAAGCCCATCAGTGATGGCGGCAGTCACATCAATGCTTATATCGTGGACCAGAGTGAAGGCGAGAAGTGGAAGCAGATCTCCAAGGGCAAGAACACCTCACTCATGGTTGGGGAGCTCAAAGAGGGCAAAGAATACTTATTCAGAGTCAAGGCACTCAATGAGTCTGGAGAAGGGCCGCCCACTGAGGTCATGGCTGTTGCCAAGGACCAGTTTGGTAAATAAGCCATGACTGCACCCTGCTTCCACAAATGTACCCTTCCAGACCCACATATAATAAGTGAAAATCCGCCATCTAGAAAGACCTATAAATATTTTATTTTTTTTTAAATCGACAAATAAGACTGAAAGTGTTCTTGCGTTATTCTGTTGATTTGTCAAAGAACAACAAAAGCTGTCTGACCATAATGCTAACATATAATGCGAAAGTCCTTTGATGGCTTCCATTGGTCGTTTGAAAGAATAGAACATACAGTAAATACAAACCTTGAGACATCGGCATCTTCATCACACAGAGCAGCAACACATATGAGCAGCTAACATTTCATTCCCCTCACATGATGTCTATTAAGCTGTCTGTCCGTCCATCCATACAATAATATTTACAGGTACATATTGTCGCTGCTCCGTGGGAAAAACTAAAAAAACAGAATATGTGTTACTGTACACTGAAGCGTGATCATCTTGTTGCCCATAATTACGCGGCATCTTTTCCGCTACAGCTCATGCTGCCCAGCATGTTGTGATACAAGCTGGTACTAGACTGAAGGAGCGCAACTCTAAATTTGGACTTGTATCGAGTCAAAACACATCATACAGTTTCTTACAAGAATGGTAGCTATAGCTGTGTCTGTTGCATCACTTTGGTCAACATGGTGAAACCTGTGCTTTCCAGTGCTACCTGACTGCAACCTGAGCTGTCTGCATGACGGTTGCTACGTGGTGAAGGAAGGCACTACCGCTCGCATTAACATTCCTATCAGTGGTGTGCCATATCCCACTGCCACATGGAAGAAAGGCGACGTGGCGCTCGGTGACACCGGGCGTATGTGTGTTGAGGCATCCCAGGGTGTCACCACTCTCCTGATCAGAGACTGCCAGAGAGGAGATGCTGAAGTCTACACCATCAACGTCAGGAACAGTTTGGGCTCCAAGGATTGTAAGTTGCAGCTCAAGGTTGTGGGCAGACCGGGCATCTGCACCGGACCGATCAAGTTTGACGAGATCACAGCCGACGGCATTACCCTGGAATGGGGGCCGCCCAAAGATGACGGCGGTGCCGAGGTGTCCAACTACATTGTCGAGAAAAGGAGGACAACAGACAACAAGTGGGCCACCGTGGCTTCAGCAATCCAAAAAACCACCATGAGAGTCATACGTCTCCACGACGGAGTGGAGTACTTCTTCAGAGTGTTCGCTGAGAACAAATATGGAATTGGAGAGCACCTGAGGTCAGATGCGGTCATCGCACAGCATCCTTTCAGTGAGTATCCAAGACGGAAGCTAAATTGCCTTGTGTGGTTCATTTTGTTGAAATATATCTCTTCTCTTGCCAACCTCAGATGTCCCAGAGGCGCCTGCACCTCCAGAGATAGTGAGCATCCGCCACGAGTCAGCCATCCTAACCTGGGCTGATCCCACAGACACGGGCGGCTCCCCAATTACAGGTAACTGAGGGTCATCACGGCCACGGTATCAAGCTGAAATCCGTAACACAAATCTGACCATGGGATTGTGTGCAGGCTATCATGTGGAGTTTAAGGAGAGGAACAGTCTGATGTGGAAGCGAGCCAGCAAGACTCCTCTCAGAGTGAAGGAGTGCAGGGTCACAGGCCTGATTGAGGGACTGGAGTATGAATTTAGGGTGATGGCCATGAACATGGCTGGCCTCGGAAAGGCCAGCAGAGCTACTGAGGCTGTTGTTGCTCTGGATCCAATTGGTGAGTTTCTGAGAGCAGTTAATCAATATATGACACTTTTCATGAAAAAAAACTGCAACTCAAAAGTGCTTTACATGAGTTAAAAATAACAACTCCGACAAATAGCCCACTAGGATACAGACCCTCGTGCACACGTCAAAAATAAGAGACAACAGCTCCTCCTTCACGTCTGGCAACAAGAGATTATAGTGATGTCTTTGTCTTCTGTCAGATCCTCCTGGCAAGCCTGACGTCATTAATATCACCAGGACATCAGTCACTCTTATTTGGACCCCACCCAAATATGACGGAGGCTACAAACTGACTGGCTACATGGTAGAGAAGCTAGAGGCTGGCGGTAAAGCCTGGATGAAGGCGAACCACGTCAACATTCAAGAATGCGCCTTCACCGTCACTGACCTGACAGAGGGAGCTCAGTATAAATTCCAAGTCAGGGCCAAGAACTCTGCTGGTGCTATTAGTGTTCCCTCAGAGACCACCGATCTGTTGACTTGCAGGGATGAGTACGGTAAGCTGATTTTGACAGAATTTGTTGTGAAAGTTCCAGCTTGCAATGTAACATCTCGCATTACTTGATATCTCAGAACCCCCGAGCATCACCATTGACCCAGACGTGAAAGACGGTCTATCAGTCCGGGCGGGAGATACAATTGTGGTCACCGCTTCCGAGATTGTCGGCAAACCTCCGCCCACCGTTGTCTGGTCAAAGGCCGGCCGTGAGATCAAGAACTCCGACATTGTCACCATCACCAGCACTCCGACCTCCTCCTCTGTAGCCATCAAGTACGCCAGCAGGAAGAACACCGGAGACTACACCATTACTGCCAGTAACCCATTCGGCATCAAAGAAGAACACGTCAAAGTGAAGGTTCTGGATGTTCCCGGACCTCCGGGCCCCATTGAGGCGAGTAGCATTTCCGCTGAAAAGTGCACCCTGACCTGGCTTCCACCAGAGGAGGACGGAGGCTGTGCTATTAAATCTTACGTTCTTGAGAAGCGAGAAACCAGTCGCCTGCAGTGGACCAAGCTGGCTGAGAACGTCATGGACTGCAGATGCGTCGCCAGCAAATTGATCAAAGGAAATGAGTATATCTTCAGGGTGTCTGCTGTCAACCAATATGGCACTGGAGATGCAAGCCTGTCTGGTCCAGTCAAAATGGTCGACAGTTATGGTAAGTTCAGTGAATATTATACATGTTTCAAGTTGCTAAGTGTAACCTCACTGTATTGGTAAGATCACATTACTCACAATGACAACCACCTTTGCCCCCGCAGGTCCACCAGGTCCACCATCAACCCCAGAAATTGATAATGTCAGCAGGAACTCTGTCACCATTTCATGGAAGAGACCAGTGCAGGATGGGGGCAGTGACATCAGGGGTTACCTTGTAGAAAGGAAAGAGAAGCGAGGAATGAGGTGGGTCAGGGCATCTAAGAGAACCGTCCCAGACCTGCGCTTCAAGGTGCAAGGCCTAAGCGAAGGGGTCGAGTATGAATTCAGAGTGACTGCTGAGAACAAGGCTGGCTTCGGAGAACCCAGTGAGCCTTCGCGTCCGGTGATGACCAAGGACATCGTGTGTACGTAACTTAAGAGTAAAAATTATTTAGTTTAAACCACATAATGTTTTTTTAAACAAGATTTTTTTTTCACTGTTCACCAGATCCACCAGGCCCTCCTTCCAACCCTAGGATTACAGACACCACTAAAACGTCTGCCACCTTCACCTGGGGTCGACCCCACTATGATGGTGGACTGCCAGTGGATGGATACATTGTGGAATATAAGAAGGAAGGACATGATGACTGGGAGACAGAGACAGAGTACCACCTGAAGGCTACTGTATATGTTATTGGAAACTTGCAGAAGGGAGGCAGATACCATTTCAGAGTCAGAGCTGTGAACTCCGAGGGAGTTGGTGACCCTGCAGAGGTTGAAAAAGTAACAGAACTTGTGGACCAAGAGTCTTTCCCAGATTTTGAGCTGGACGCCGAACTCCGGAAATCCTTGGTTGTCAGAGCCCGTACATCAATCCGTATTTTTGTTCCCATCCGAGGCCGTCCTGTCCCAGATGTCACCTGGAGCAAAGATGACGTCAATCTGAAAATGCGTGCACATATTGACACCACTGAGTCCTACACGTTGCTAGTCATTCCTGACTGCACTAGATATGATGCCGGAAAGTACAACCTCTGCCTGGAGAATGTCGCCGGAAAGAAGACGGGCTTTGTAAATGTGAAGGTTCTGGACACGCCAGGGCCCCCGGTTAATCTCAAACCCAGAGAGATTGCCAAAACAAGCATAGCCCTCCAGTGGGAGATACCCATCATTGACGGCGGCTCTAAGATTCACAACTACATTATTGAAAAGAGAGAGGCCACAAAGAAGGCCTACACCGTCCTGAGCACTGAGTGGCAAAAGTGCTCTTTCAAATTCACTGACCTAGAGGAGGGAGCTTACTACTACTTCAGAATTTCAGCTGAGAATGACCTGGGCGTCGGTGAGCCTGCTGAAACCCCCGAACCAATCAGAGCATCTCAGGCTCCTTCTCCGCCAGAAAACCTGTACATCACTGATGTTACGGCAGACACTGCCAGCTTGGCATGGACCAAGCCTCTTCACGATGGCGGAAGCTTGATAACGGGGTATGTCATTGAGGCCCAGAAGAAGGACACTGTGCACTGGTTCCATGTTGCTGCCATCAAGGCTCTGGACTACACAGTGACAAATCTGATCGAGGGAGATGAATATACTTTCCGCATAATGGCTGTCAATGCTTCGGGTAGAAGCGATCCACGTGAGAGCAGACCGGCAATTATCAGAGAGCAAACATCAGGGCCGTCATTTGACTTACGTGGAGTCTACCAGAAGACAGTCATTGCCAAGGCTGGAGACCGTGTTAAGGTAGAGATTCCGGTACTTGGAAAACCCAGACCTGTTGTTTCTTGGAAGAAAGGAGACACGGTTCTAAAAGAGACACAAAGAATTAACACCGAAACCACACAAACATCAACCATTCTCAACATCAGCGAGATCAAGAGAACTGATGGAGGCCAGTATTCAATGACCGGCAGGAACATGCTGGGAACAGTGACTGAAACAATCACAGTGTTAGTCCATGATATTCCAGGTCCACCCACTGGTCCCATAAAGATGGACGAGGTCTCATCCGATTATATCCTTATGTCCTGGGAGCCCCCCGAGAATGATGGAGGTGTTCCTATCAACAATTATATTGTTGAAATGCGGGAGACCACTGGTACTTCCTGGGTGGAGTTAGCAGCGACTGTTATACGCACCACATTTAAGGCAGCCCGGCTCATCACTGGAACTGGCTATCAGTTCCGTGTCAAGGCCCAAAATCGATATGGCATTGGACCATCCATTGTCTCTGAGCCAGTGGTGGCTACCTATCCATTTGATGTCCCAGGCCAGCCAGGGCCTCCTGCAGTCACATCTTACAATAAGGATGCAATGACTTTAAGCTGGAACGAGCCATCCTCGGATGGAGGCAGCGCCATTCTGGGCTACCACGTGGAACGAAAAGAGAGGAACAGTATTCTGTGGCAGAGGATCAACAAAGCTCTTGTAGTAGGAAACATCTTCAAATCAACTGGCCTGGTTGATGGAATTGAATATGAACACCGTGTTATTGCTGAAAACTTGGCTGGTCTCAGCAAACCCAGCAAACCCTCTGACCCGTTGTATGCTTTGGACCCGGTGGATCCACCAGGCAGACCTTTGGCCCTGAACATCACCAGACATGAGGTGACTGTAGCATGGACCAAACCAGAGGCTGATGGAGGATTTGTCATCACCGGGTACACTGTGGAGAGGAGAGAGCTGCCAAATGGGCGGTGGCTCAAAGCCAACTTCAACAACATCCTCGAGACGGTCTACACAGTCAGCGGTTTGATTGAAGACAACGTTTATGAATTCCGCGTGTTGGCTCGCAACTCAGCAGGGGCTGTGAGTGCACCTTCTCAGCCCTCAGAAGCTATCACGTGCAGGGATGACCTTGAAGAGCCCCGGCTTGACATTGACTCCATTTACAGTGGCAATGTGGTCGTCATGGCTGGAGAGATGTTTACACTGGAGGCCAACGTGACGGGTCGGCCCATCCCCTCGCTTGTGTGGACCAAGGACGGGCAAGAGCTCGAAGATACCGGCAAGTTGGAGATAAAGACATCTCCTTTCCACACAACTCTGATCAACAAAGACTCTTTGAGAAGAGATGGTGGAGCGTTCACCCTTACTGCCAGTAACCCTGGTGGCTTTGCTAAATTCACTTACAATGTCAAGGTCCTTGATAGACCCGGACCGCCTGATTCCTTAACGGTTACTGATATTGCTGCGGAGAAATGTGTTCTCAACTGGCTGCATCCGACACATGATGGCGGTGCCAAGATTGAATACTTTATCATTCAGAAGCGTGAAACCAGCAGGTTGGCCTGGACAAACGTGGCGACCGATCTCCAAGCTAACAGGTTCAAGGTCACCAAGCTTCTTAAGGGCAATGAGTATGTCTTCAGAGTTATGGCTGTGAATAAGTATGGCATTGGAGAGCCGGTGGAGTCCCTGCCAGTCATTTGTGTGAATCCGTACGTTCCCAGTGACCCACCCACGCAGCCTGAGGTCACGACCATCACCAAGGACTCAATGGTGGTCTGCTGGGAGCGCCCCGAACAAGACGGAGGGAGCAGAATCAACACTTACATAATTGAGAGAAGGGATAAAACTGGACTGCGCTGGGTCAAGTGCAACAAAAGGACTGTAACCGACCTACGATTCAAGGCCTCTGGCCTCACACCGGGCCACGAGTATGAATTCAGAGTTTTTGCAGAGAACAATGCTGGCCTGAGCCAGCCGAGTCCCTCGAGTCCGTTCTACAAAGCCATGGACACAATCTTCCAGCCTGGACCTCCAGGGAACCCTAGAGTTCTGGACACAACCAAGTCTTCCATCACCCTCGCTTGGAATAAGCCTGTCTATGATGGTGGTTCTGAAATCACTGGCTATATTGTGGAGACCTGCCTGCCAGAAGAGGATGAGTGGACAATTCACACTCCTAAGAAGGGATGGTCAGCTACCTCGTTCACTATCACTGGCCTGAAAGAGAATCAAGACTACAAAATCAACATCTGTGCCACCAACTGCGAAGGTGTGGGAGAGCCTGCTGCTGTCCCCGGAACTCCGAAAGCTGAAGACAGGTTACTACCCCCCGAGATTGAACTTGGAGCGGATCTCCGTAAGGTGGTCTGCATCAGAGCCTGTGGCACACTTAGACTCTTTGTGCCTATTAAAGGCAGGCCGGCACCTGACGTCAAATGGTCAAGAGAACACGGGGAGTCCTTGGATAAAGCTAACATTGAAGTCACGTCATCATTCACTGCTCTTCAAGTTGAAAATGTTGACAGGTTTGACGGTGGTAAATACATGGTCACTGTGGAAAATGCCTCTGGAAGTAAGACGGCTTTTGTTAACGTTCGGGTGCTAGACACACCTGGAGCACCTCAGAACCTTCTCATCAAGGAGGTTACCAAAGACTCAGTCTCGCTCATTTGGGATGCGCCTTTAATTGATGGTGGCTCCAGAGTCCGTAATTACATTGTTGAGAAGCGTGAGTCAACCAGAAAGGCCTACTCCACTGTTTGTGCAAACTGCCACAAATCCAGCTGGAAAGTTGGAGAATTGGAGGAAGGAAAGATGTACTTCTTCAGAATTCTGGCTGAGAATGAATATGGTATCGGCCTCCCAGTGGAAACGTTTGACGCAGTTAAGGTGTCAGAGAGGCCCCTACCTCCAGGAAAGGTGTCCCTCCGCGAGGTGACCGGCACCAGTGTCACACTCACCTGGGAGAAGCCCGACCATGATGGTGGCAGCAGAATCACTGGCTACATTGTTGAGATGCAGGGTATTGAAAGCGAAAAGTGGACCCAGGTCATGGTGGTCAAGACTAACGAGGCGGTTGTCACCGGTTTAACACAGGGAGAGGAGTACATGTTCCGTATATCGGCAACCAATGAAAAGGGAGTTAGTGATCCACGTGCTCTCAGCATGCCCGTGGAGGCCAAAGATCTGGTTATCCTGCCAACTTTCAAATTGGCTTTCAGCACCTTTAGTGTGTTAGCAGGAGATGATCTGAAGATCGACGTACCTTATGCTGCCTGTCCCAAGGCAACCGCAACTTGGTTCAAAGACGGCGTCGCCCTCAAGGAGACAACAAGAGTTAATGCTGAAAGCACTGACAAGAACCTTCTCCTGGTTATTAAGGAGGCCTGCAGAGATGATGTGGGTACATATTCCATCAAATTGATTAACACAGCTGGAGAGGCGACTACAGACATAAATGTGTTAGTCCTAGACAAGCCAGGTCCTCCAAGTGGCCCAATCAAGCTGGATGAAGTCACTGCAGACAGTGTGGTCTTGTCCTGGAATCCACCAGAGTACGATGGTGGCTGTAGCATCAACAATTATGTTGTTGAGAAGAGAGACACGTCGACCACTAACTGGCAGATCGTATCAGCTACAGTGGCCAGAACCACTGTAAAAGCTGTACGTCTGAAGACCGGATGTGAGTACCAATTCAGGATTGCCTCAGAGAATCGATATGGCAAGTCCTCAGCGCTTCTCTCTGAAAGCATCGTGGCTCAGTATCCATTCGACGTACCCGCTTCACCGCGTTCGGTGGTTGTCCAATCAGCCACCAAAGAGACCATGCTGGTTGTTTGGGATAAACCCAGCAGTGATGGTGGAAGTAAAATCCTGGGCTACCACCTGGAGCTCAAAGAGAAAAACAGCATTTTGTGGGTGAAGCAGAACAAACAGCTTATCCCAGAGCCCCGATTCAAAGTGGTTGGCCTAGAAGAGGGTATTGAATACGAGTTCAGAGTTTACGCTGAGAACATTGTTGGCCTAAGCAAGGCAAGTATCGTGAGTGAATTGCAGGTAGCCAGAGACCCTTGTGACAGACCAGGAAAGCCCGAGGCGGTCATTGTAACCAGAAACCAGGTGACTCTCCGATGGGCCAAACCTGAGTATGACGGTGGCATAAAAATCATCGGGTATGTGGTGGAGAAGAAGGAAGGTTCCGGCCGCTGGATGAAGGCCAGCTTCGCCAACGTCATTGACACTTACTTTGTTGTCACGGGTCTCACTGAAGATCAGATTTATGAGTTCCGTGTCATTGCCAAGAATGCAGCAGGTGTCAGCAGTCAACCATCTGACTCTACTGGAGCTATCACTGCCAAGGATGAGGTGGATCCACCTCAAATTGACCTGGATGCCAAATACTCCCAGGCTGTGGTTGTGAACGCTGGAGAGTCATTCATGCTGGAGGCAGCTTTCTCCGGCAAACCTGTACCCACAGTGCACTGGCTGAAGGATGGTCAAGTCATGAGTGAAGCAGCACGCCTGGAAGTCAAGAACACAGAATTTGTAGCCTGCATTGTTGTCAAAGAAGCCATTCGTGTTGATGGAGGCCAGTATACTTTGCTGGTGAAGAATGTAGGTGGGGAGAAATCTGCGCACATCAACGTCAAAGTTCTGGACAGGCCAGGTCCACCTGAGGGCCCTATTTCAATCTACGGTGTCACTAGTGAGAAATGCTCCATTTCCTGGAAACCACCTTTGCAGGATGGTGGTAGTGATGTTTCCCATTACATTGTTGAAAGGAGAGAGACGAGCAGACTGGTTTGGACAGTAGTGGAACAAAAAGTTCAGACCTTGAACCTGAAGATCACCAAGCTTCTTCCTGGTAATGAGTACATCTTTAGAGTGATTCCAGTGAACAAATATGGAGTCGGTGAGCCTCTGGAATCCGAGCCCATGATTGCCAGAAATCCATTTGTCGCCCCCAACCCACCAACAGGAGTAGAGGTCTCCACGATTACCAAAGACTCCATGGTAGTGACCTGGGAACGACCAAGTAACGACGGTGGTAGTGCCATCCAAGGTTATGTTGTGGAGAAACGTGACAAGGACGGTGTTAGATGGACCAGGTGCAATAAGCGTAACGTGAGCGAGCTCCGTTTCAGAGTTACTGGGCTCCTAGAAAACCACAGCTATGAATTTAGGGTCTCGGCCGAGAATGCTGCCGGCATTGGAACACCCAGTGCCCCATCAACATATTACAAAGCTTTGGATCCTATCTTCAAACCGGGCCCGCCAAACAATCCCAAGGTGGTGGACACGTCAAGATCTACCGTCTCCCTTACCTGGGGTAAACCCATCTATGACGGTGGCTGCGAGATTCAGGCCTACATTGTAGAGGCGTGCAACAGTGTGTCAGATGAGTGGTTCATGTGCACTCCTCCTTCTGGGATCGCAGAAACGTGGTTTATGGTGACAAAGCTCCTGGAGAAGCATGAGTATCAATTCAGAGTGTGTGCCATCAACAAAATCGGTGTAGGTGAGCAGGCTGATTTTCCTGGAAAAATCACTCTGGAAGAGAAGCTCGAAGCGCCAGACCTGGACCTGGATGCTGATATGAGGAAGATGATCAACATTAGAGCCGCAAGTACACTTCGGCTCTTTGTTCCTGTAAGAGGTCGTCCATCCCCCGAGGTAAAATGGGGCAAGGCTGATGGAGAGCTGAATGAGACAGCCCAAATTGATAACACAGACAGCTATGCGTCCCTTGTGATTGAGAACGTGGACAGATTTGACAGCGGCAAATACACACTTACTGCAGAGAATGCCAGCGGAATAAAGTCTGTCTTCATCAGTGTCAGAGTCCTGGACTCCCCAAGCCCTCCAAATAACATCTTGGTGAAGGAAATTACCAAGAATTCTGTCACGCTGTCATGGGAGCCTCCGCTCCTCGATGGTGGTTCAAAGATTAAGCAGTACATCGTGGAGAAGCGGGAGAGCACTAGGAAGGTTTACTCTCCTGTCACCATCTGCAATAAGATGACATGGAAGGTGGAACCTCTCCCAGAGGGTGGAATATTCTTCTTTAGAGTGCTGGCTGAGAATGAGTACGGTGTGGGTCTGCCCGCTAAAACCATTGAACCCATTAAGATATCTGAGAAGCCACAGCCCCCCGGTAAAGTCAGCGTTGTTGATGTTACACACAGTACTGTCACCTTGATGTGGGAGAGGCCTACACATGATGGTGGCAGCAGGATAAGCCACTATGAAGTCGAACTAGCTCCAATGGACACCGACTCTTGGTCTGTTTGTGCAAGTGGGAAGGCAACCGAGGCTCTGGTGAGTAACCTGCTCAAGGGAGAAGAGTATGAGTTCAGAGTGGTCGCTGTCAACGACAAGGGCAGGAGTGACCCGAGGCAACTGGCTCATTCGGTTGTCGCCAAGGACCTTGTGATTGAGCCTGCCGTCAGACCTAAAATGAGCAGCTACAATGTTCAAGTGGGACACGACCTCAAGATTGAAGTGCCAATTGCAGGCCATCCAAAGCCGACCATTTCTTGGTCCAAGGATGGAGCTGTCCTCAAGCAGACTACCAGGGTAAATGTCACAGATTCGGCACATCAGACCACACTTACTATAAAGGATGCCACCAGAGAGGATGGAGGAATGTACAGCATTACTGTTGCTAATGATCTGGGATACAAGGAAGCCATTGTTGAGGTGATCACTTTAGATAAGCCCGGACCACCTACAGGACCTGTCAAATTAGAGGATGTCAGTGCCGAGAGCATCACACTTACATGGGAACCTCCTGCTTATACAGGCGGCTGCCAAATATCAAACTATGTTGTTGAGAAACGAGATACAACGACCACAAACTGGGTAGTGGTGTCCGCCACAGTGGCAAGAACAACACTCAAAGTGGGCAATCTGAAGACCGGCGCTGAATATCAATTCCGAATCTATGCTGAGAACAGATATGGCAAGAGTTATGCAATTGATTCTGACCCGGTTGTGGCTCAGTATCCATTCCAAGAACCTGGGCCACCGGGTACACCGTTCGTGTCTTCATACGCTAAAGACTACATGATTGTGGAGTGGCACAAATCTCCGTCTGACGGCGGCAGCGCTATTTTGGGCTATCATCTTGAAAGGAAAGAGAAGAACAGCATCCTTTGGACCAAGATTAACAAGACTCTAATCCAAGATTGCAGGTTCAAATCCACTCCTCTGGAGGAAAGCATTGAGTATGAATACAGAGTGTATGCTGAGAACATCGTTGGCATTGGCAAGTGCAGTAAAGTCTCAGAGGTCTATGTGGCTCGTGATCCGTGTGATCCACCAGGCTGTCCAGTGGCACTGATAGTGACCAGACATTCGGTGAAGCTCAGGTGGACGGCCCCGCAGTACAACGGCGGTAGTCTAATTACTGGCTACGTTGTGGAGAAACGTGATCTTCCTGAAGGAAAATGGATGAAGGCCAGCTTTGCAAATGTCATGGACCGTGAATTCACAGTGACCGGCTTGACAGAAAACAGCAAATATGACTTTAGAGTCATTGCAAAAAATGCAGCTGGGGCTGTTAGCAAGCCTTCCGAGAGCACCGGATCCATCACAGCAATAGACGAAGTTGACCCACCCAAGTGTGAGACAGACCCCATGTACAATCAAACCCTTGTCATCAATGCTGGAGACACATTCAGTTTAGAGGCCAAAGTGGACGGAAAGCCCATTCCCACGGCTCAGTGGTTTAAGGGCGATGTTGAAGTGGAAAACTCGGCCAGAGCTGAGATTAAAAATATGGACTTTAAGGCTCTTCTTGTTGTGAAGGACGCCATCAGAGTGGACGGCGGACAGTACACTCTGGTACTGACCAACGTGGCAGGCAGCAAGACTGTCCCCTTCAGTGTAAAGGTACTCGACAGACCAGGTCCATCAGAAGGTCCTCTTACTGTCAGCAATGTCACTGAGGAGAAGTGCTCACTCTCGTGGCTTCCACCAAGGCACGATGGAGGCAGCGGCATTTCTCACTACATCATTCAGAAGAGAGAGACGAGCCGCCTGGCATGGACCGTGGTCTCCAGTGACTGCGGCGCCACCATGTTCAAGGTCACCAAACTCTTGAAGGGTAACGAATACATATTCAGGGTCATGGCAGTTAACAAATATGGTGAGGGTGAGCCTCTGGAGTCAGCTCCAGTTATCATGAGGAATCCATTCGTCCCCCCTGGCACACCGCGGGAGATTGAGATCACCAACATTACCAGAGACTCTATGACTGTCTGCTGGAACCGCCCTGAGAACAACGGAGGCAGTGAAATTGTTGGCTACATTGTGGAAAAGAGAGACCGGGCTGGCATAAGGTGGACCAAGTGCAACAAGCGCAGGGTAACAGACCTGCGTTTCCGGGCGACGGGGCTAACTGAGGACCATGAATATGAATTCAGGGTTTCTGCTGAGAATGCAGCTGGTGTGGGTCAGCCAAGCCCTGCCACACCTTACCTGAAAGCCTGTGACCCCACATTTGAGCCTGGCAGCCCCACCAACGTTCATGTGACAGACACCACAAAGGACTCCATAAGTCTGGCCTGGCACAGGCCCATATATGATGGTGGCTGTGAGATTCAAGGTTATGCTGTTGAAATCACAAAGGTTGATGAGGAGGAGTGGACGATTTGCACGCCACCATCTGGAGTCAATGTAACCAAATTTACCATCACCAAGCTGATTGAGCACCAGGAATACAAAGTGCGCGTCTGTGCCATCAACAAGCTGGGCATTGGTGAGCCGACCGAAGTCCAGGGCACAGTTACGCCTGTGGATCAAATGAATGCTCCAGAGATGATTCTGGATGCAGAACTCCGAAAGGGGGTTATTGTCCGTGCTGGAGCCCCATTGAGAATTGGCATTCCATTCAAGGGTCGCCCAACACCCGAAATCAGCTGGGCCAAGGAGGACAGCGAACTGCCCAGCAAAGTTCAACTTGAGACAGGAGACGACTACACGCAACTCTCCATCAATCTTTGTGACAGAGATGATGCCGGAAAATACATCCTTAACCTGCAAAACAGCGCCGGCACCAAATCCGCATTTGTGTCTGTCAAAGTTCTGGACACTCCAGGAGCACCCATGAACCTCACCGTCAAAGATATTAAACGGGAGAGTGTCAGCCTGAGTTGGGAGCCCCCTCTCATTGACGGTGGCGCAAGAATAAAGAATTACCTGGTTGAAAAGCGTGAGTCCAACAGGAATGTTTACGCTAATGTGGACAACAAGTGCACAAAGACCAGCTACCGAGTTACTGGCCTCATAGAGGGAACAATTTATTACTTCCGTGTCCTTGCCGAAAATGAGTTTGGTGTAGGCCTGCCAGTTGAGACGGCAGACTCAGTTAAGACCTCTGAGCCTCCTCTGTCTGTTGGTAAAGTGACTTTAACCGAAGTCACTAAAACAACTGCCTCGCTGTCATGGGAGAAACCCGTCCACGATGGAGGCAGCAGGATTATTGGTTACTACATCGAAATGCAAACTATGGACTCCGACGAATGGGTGGTGGCCACCACAACCAAGACCTGCGAAGGCACGGTCACAGGCCTCAGTGCTGGACACGAATATCTTTTCAGAGTATCTGCCTTCAATGACAGGGGTAAGAGTGACCCAAGGCCTCTTGCTGCACCGGTCATAGCCGAGGATTCGACCATGTTGCCCGAATTCAGGATGCGATTTAACACCTATAGTTTGCTAAATGGTGAAGATTTGAAGATTGAGATTCCAGTGATTGGACGTCCAATCCCTAAAGTGGAGTGGAAAAAAGAAGGACAGGCTCTTAAAGAGACAACCAGGCTAAACGTATCTGGTACACCTACATCTACAAAACTGTGCATCAAGGATGCAAAGCGGGAGGACTCAGGCAAATACACCGTCACAGCCACCAGCAATATCGGAACTGCAACCGAAGAGATTACTGTCATCATTCTTGATAAACCGGGCCCGCCCACCGGCCCTGTGAAGATTGACGAAGTGAGCTCCAATTATGTGACACTCTCCTGGGAACCACCAACGTATACCGGCGGCTGTCAAATTAACAACTACATTGTGGAAAAGAGAGACACAACCACAACAGCTTGGCAGATTGTGTCTGCGACCATCGCCAGAACAACCATCAAGGTCAGCAACTTGAAGACTGGCGTGGAATATCAGTTCAGAGTGTCTGCTGAGAACAGATATGGGAAGAGTTCTGCTATCGTCTCGCCACAAGTCATGGCTCAGTATCCGTTCAGCGTACCTGATGCGCCATTGACACCCATTGTAACCGCTGCGACCAAGGACAGCATGATCGTGGAGTGGAAGCCACCTGCAAACAATGGGGGCAGTCCCATTCTTGGCTACCATCTGGAAAGGAAGGAGAAGAACAGCCTCCTGTGGACTCAGCTCAACAAGCTGCTCATCCCCGATCCGCGTTTCAAGACTGCAGAGCTGGAGGAGGGCATTGAGTATGAATTCAGGGTATATGCAGAAAACGTTGCAGGAATGAGTCCGGCTAGCAAGGTCTCAGAAAGCACAGTGGCTCGGGATCCCTGCGACCCACCAGGCACTCCCGAGGCCATTGAAATAACACGGAACCATGTAACACTTCGGTGGACCACTCCAGCGTATGATGGAGGCAGTGTGATTACTGGCTACCTGATTGAAAGGAGGAAACATCCTGATACTCGCTGGATGAAGGCCAGCTTTACCAACATCATTGACACGCAGTTCACGCTCACTGGCCTGACTGAGGACTGCATTTATGAGTTCAGAGTTGTCGCCAAGAACGCAGCTGGCATATCCAGCCTTCCCTCTCAAAGTACAGGCGAAATAACTGCCAAAGATGAAATTGAGGCCCCTGAAGCAACGATGGATTCCAAATTCAAGGATCTCACGGTTGTTCGTGCTGGTGAGACTTTCATCATTGATGCCGACTACACTGGCAAGCCTCTGCCTGACATCACCTGGTTGAAAGATGGAAAGGAGATTGACCAGGCTACACCAAGAATGGAGATCAAGACCACGCTCACGCATACCGTCTTGACAGTGAAGGACTGCATCCGAACAGATGGCGGACACTTTGTTCTCAAACTTGTGAATGTAGGAGGAGTCAAGATGATCCCAGTTAACGTTAAGGTTCTGGATAGACCCGGCCCACCGGATGGACCGCTAGAGGTCAAAGGTGTCACTGCTGAAAAGTGTTACCTGCATTGGAACCATCCCTCTCAGGACGGCGGTGCTGGAATTTTACATTACATCATCGAGAAGAGAGAAACCAGCCGTTTGTCATGGACTATGGTGGAGCCCAAGATTCAAGCCATCAGCTATAAAGTCACCAAACTGCTACCTGGAAATGAGTACATCTTCCGCGTCACGGCTGTCAACAAATATGGTGTTGGAGAGCCACTGGAGTCTGAGTCGGTTGTTGCACGCAATCCGTTCACTACGCCAAGTGCGCCGTCCATGCCAGAGGCTGGTGCTGTCACCAGAGACTCCATTGTGCTTACCTGGGAAAGGCCGGCGAGCAATGGGGGAGCCGAGATTGAGGGCTACATTCTTGAAAAACGTGACAAGGATGGCATCCGATGGACCAAATGCAACAAGAAGAGGCTAACTGACCTGAGATTCAGATGCACGGGTCTTTCTGATGGCCACTCTTATGAATTCAGGGTTTCTGCTGAAAATGCCGCTGGCGTTGGCACACCCAGCGCACCAACTCAGTACATCAAGGCATGTGACGCCATTTACCCACCAGGACCTCCAAACAACCCAAAAGTCACCGACCATTCCAGCACAACAGTCTCCTTGACCTGGACCAGGCCTATATATGACGGCGGGGCGCCCATTAGTGGTTACATTGTGGAAATGAAGGAGGCTGCACTAGATGAGTGGGTTATTTGTACCCCGCATACTGGTGTGCAGGCTACTAACTACACAGTGAAAAAGCTGAGGGAGAACGCCGAATACAATTTCCGCATCTGTGCCGTTAACGGCGAGGGCGTGGGTGAGCATGTAGACCTGCCTGGCTCTGTCATCGCTGCAGAGAAGCTGGAAGCCCCAGAAATTGAACTTGACTGTGATCTGAGAAAGATGGTAAACGTCAGGGCCACAGCGTCCTTGCGTCTGTTTGTCACAATCCGAGGGAAGCCTGAGCCAGAGGTCCGGTGGTCAAAGGCAGATGGCACTCTGAACGAGCGTGCCCAGATAGAGGTGACAAGCTCCTACACCATGTTAGTGATTGAGAATGTCGACCGATTTGATACTGGCAAATATGTACTGACACTGGAGAACATGAGTGGTTCAAAATCGGCCTTTATCAACGTCAGAGTTCTGGACTCACCTAGCGCCCCAACAAACCTTGAGGTGAAAGATGTGAAACGAAATTCAGTGTCTCTCTCCTGGGAGCCTCCTCTTATCGACGGAGGGGCAAAGATATCCCATTATATCGTGGAGAAGAGAGAGCAGAAGAGAATGGCGTTCACTAGCGTCAGCAGCAATTGTGTGAGGAACTCTTACATGATCTCTGACCTACAGGAGGGAGGCCGCTATTACTTCCGTGTGCTAGCTGTAAATGAACTGGGTGTGGGTCTGCCTGCCTCCACAGAACAAGTGAAAGTTTCTGAGGCTCCTTTGCCTCCTGGCAGAGTTCAGGTGATGGACGTGACCCGTCACACTGTCACTCTCTCCTGGGAGAAACCTGACCATGATGGTGGCAGCAAGATTACAGGCTACATTGTGGAGATGCAGCCCTACGGAGACGAAACATGGAGTTTGTGCAGTGAAGTTAAAGCACTAGAGGCCACTGTTGAAGGCCTCACAACAGATGAGGAGTACTTTTTCAGGGTCATTGCAATTAACGACAAGGGTAGGAGTGACCCCAAACTTCTAGCTGACCCCGTGATTGTGAGAGACATCACCGTGAAACCCATCGTCAACCTGCTGTTCAATACGTACAGTGTCAAAGCTGGAGATGACTTGAAGATTGACGTTCCCTTCAAAGGCAGACCGCAGCCTGAAGTGTCCTGGAAAAAGGATGGCCAGGTGCTGAAGCAGACGACTCGAGTCAATGTTCTCACCTCACAGACCTCATCTAGAATCTTCATCAAGGATGCCACAAGGGAGGATGTAGGAAAGTATGAGATAACCCTGACTAATGCAGTGGGCACAACGACAAGTGAAATTTCTGTTATCATTCTGGACAAACCGGGCCCGCCCAGTAACATTCAGCTGGATGAGGTGAGCGCTGACTTCATCTCGCTGTCTTGGGATGCTCCGACTTATGATGGGGGATGCCAAATTAATAATTATGTGGTGGAAAAGAGAGACACGACCACAACCATGTGGCAGATTGTGTCTGCTACTGTTGCCAGGACCTCAATTAAAGTGTCCCGTCTCACTCAGGGAACAGAGTACCAGTTCCGTGTTGCAGCTGAGAACCGATACGGCAAGAGTCACGCCGTTGATTCCGCTCCTGTTGTTGCTCAGTATCCATTCGAAGCTCCGGGCTCTCCCGCCAACGTTCGTGTTTCCCATGCCAACAAGTCTGGCATGCTTGTTGTTTGGGACAGACCAATCAGGGATGGCGGAAGCACCATTATTGGTTATCACATTGAATGCAAAGACCAAAGCAGCATCCTTTGGACGAAGGTGAACAGAGGTCTTCTGACTGAGAGCCAATTTAAGATGACTGGCATTGAAGAAGGCTTGCTCTACCAGTTTAGAGTCTATGCAGAGAACATTGCTGGAATTGGGCCAAGCTCTAAAGTCAGTGAGCCAGTGGCAGCAAGGGATCCATGTGAACCTCCTCACAACCTCAGAGTCACCAACATCACAAGGACTTCAGTCTCTCTCTTCTGGGAGAGGCCAGAACAAGATGTTGGAACCAAAATTACCGGCTACATTGTTGAGCGGAAAGAGCTTCCAAATGGCCGCTGGCTGAAATGTAACTTCACCAACCTCCAGGACACTTATTTCGATGTCACCGGCCTAACTGAAGACGTCCAGTATGACTTCCATGTTATTGCTAAGAATTCTGCGGAGATGTTAAGTGTGCCCTCTGAGAATACTGGACCTGTAACAGTCAAAGATGATGTAGATCCACCCACAATCATCTTGGAAGAAAAGTTCAGACAGCTGCTTGTCATTAAAGCAGGAGAAATCATTCAAATCGACGCTGAAACAACTGGGCGACCACTTCCTGTCGTGTCATGGTCTAAAGATGGAAAGGAGATTGAGGCCAAGGCCAGATGCGAAATTGCAACCACAAACTTCACAACTACCCTGCAGATAAGCGATGCTATCAGGAGGGACTCTGGCCAGTATGTCCTGACTTTGCACAATGTAGCAGGAACCAGGTCTGTGGCTATCAACTGCAAGGTTCTGGATAGGCCTGGACCTTCTTCAGGACCCTTGGCTGTGTCGGGCCTGACGGCAGAAAAATGCACGCTGAACTGGGGCCCTCCTCGGGAAAATGGCGGCGCTGATATTATGCATTACATTGTCGAAAAACGGGAGACTAGCCGACTGGCTTGGACTCTTGTCCACGGTGAAATGAAGGCCACCACTTGCAAAGTCACCAAGCTGCTTAAAGGAAATGAGTACATCTTCAGAGTTAGAGGAGTCAACAAATATGGGGAGGGCGAAGCCCTTGAAAGTGAGCCAACAAAAGCCATGGATCCGTTCACAGTCCCCGCTGCTCCCGCTAATGTCCAGGTTACCTCGGTTACGAGCGAGGCAATGACCATCTGCTGGGAAAGACCGGTCTCTGACGGTGGCAGTAGCATTGCTGGCTATGTCATCGAAAAGAGAGAGAAGACCGGCCTTCGTTGGTGCCGTGTTAACAAGAAGCCGGTTTATGACCTCAGAGTCAAAGCATCACACCTTCGTGAGGGCTGTGAGTATGAGTACAGAGTGTTCGCAGAGAATGCTGCCGGCCTCAGTGCTCCCAGCGCTGCCTGTCCACTCACCAAGGCTGAAGATCCCCAGTTCTTGCCTTCCCCACCCGCTAAGCCCAAGATCATTGACTCAACAAAGACCACTGTCACCCTGTCCTGGAACAAACCCCTCTTTGACGGAGGAGCACCTGTGACCGGGTACCGAGTTGAATACAGAAATACTTTGGATGATGAATGGGCAGTCGGTGTCCAGAACACCAAGAATACAGAGTTCACAGTGGTGGGTCTGACACATGGTGCCGAGTACGTGTTTGTGGTCAAGTCCATCAACAAGATTGGAGTCAGCGAGCCCAGCCCAGAGTCTGACAAACAGCTGGCCAAGGAACGGGAAGAAGAGCCCATCTTTGACATAAGTAATGATATGAGGAAAACACTTATTGTTAAGGATGGCAGCTCGTTCACCATGACAGTGCCCTTCAGAGGCAAACCCATCCCCAGTGTCTCTTGGAGCAAGCCAGATGTTGACCTGAGGGTGCGCGCTGTCATTGACACCACGGACACCTTCACGTCAATCACTTTGGAGAAAGCCACACGCAATGATTCTGGAAAATACACAATCACCTTGTCCAATGTGGCTGGCGCGGCCTCCTTGACCCTTAATGTCAGAGTCTTGGATTCGCCTGGACCTCCAGCTTGTGTCGTGGTCAAGGATGTGACCAAGAACATGGCAACTGTGACATGGGATACTCCAGAGAATGAAGGAGGAGGACCCGTAAAGAACTATTTAGTGGATATTCGTGAGGCCAGTAAGAAGGGCTGGACTCAGTTGACTGACACGTGCCATAGGTTGACATACAAGGTGTCAGACCTGCAGGAGGGCGGTGTGTACTACTTTAGAGTGACCGGCGAGAACGAGTATGGCATAGGAGTTCCCGCTGAGACCAAAGAAGGAACCAAGATCACAGGTATTGGACTTTTCACTCACTAATGCTACACAGAATGTGACAATATTAGATCAGCATAACTTTCTTTTTCCAGAAAAACCAAGCCCACCAGCGAAGCTTGCTGTGACTGATGTGACCAAGGAGAGCGTAACCCTGGCTTGGGTCAAACCAGAGCACAGCGGCGGCAGTAGAATAACTGGATATTTGGTGGAAGCGTTGGAGAAGGGCCAGGAGAAGTGGATCAAGTGTGGCGTAACCAAGTCCTTGGTATATACAGTGTCTGGTCTGAGGGAGAACACAGAATACTTCTTCAGAGTCCGTGCTGAGAATCACGCCGGATTCAGTGATGTCAAAGAAATGATCACCCCAGTGTTGGTCAAAGACCAACATGGTAAGTTACAGTGACTTTTATTTTGTTTTTTAATTGTATCAAACATACTTGTATTTCACAACATTCTTGAGATATTTCAGTTTTCTTCTCAGATATGAAATTCAGTGTTCCAATTCTCTTCCATTCTTTCCTAAAGAATCTCCTGAGGTCGTGATGAAGGACTTCCCCCACAACACAGTGTATGTCAGAGCTGGTTCCACCCTCAAGTGTGAGATTCCGCTGATAGGCAGACCACTTCCTAAGGTTTCCCTCTCCAAGGACAATGTGATCCTCAAGTCCACGATGAGGTTCAACTCCGAAGTCACTCTTGACAGCATTAAGATCACGCTGCGTGAGAGTATCGCAGGAGACTCTGGACGTTACGATATCCTAGCTTCCAACTCAAGTGGCACCACCAAGTCCTTTATCAACATTGTGGTTCTGGACAGGCCCAGTGTTCCCCTGGGACCTGTGGAGCTGTTTGACATCACGGAGGACAGTGTGAGTCTGAAGTGGCTCCCGCCTTCTTATGAGGGTGGCAGCCCCATCACAAACTACATTGTCCAGAAGAGGGAGACCACCACAGCCAGCTGGACGGACGTCTCCTCTGCTGTTGCTCGCTGCACCATCAAGATCCAGAAGCTTACAACAGGCCTGGAGTACCAGTTCAGGATTAGAGCTGAAAACAGATATGGAATCAGCGATCATACTGACTCACCAACCGTTGCCGTTAGCCTCCCCTACAGTAAGGATCCATATCATTTTGGCCCTTTGATGTCATGTCTGACAATGACAGCAACCTTCATAACTCTTTGTCATCTCCGCAGCCTTGCCTGAAGCACCCGCCACTCCAGAAATCACCGCTGTGACCAGGGAGACCATCACTGTGGCTTGGAAGGAACCCAAGTCAGATGGAGGCAGCCACGTCTTTGGCTACCATCTCCAGATGAAAGACAGAAACAGCATCCTCTGGCAAAGAGTCAACCGAATGGTCATCCGGGCCACTCACTTCAAGGTCACAAGCATTCATGTCGGGCTCATTTATGAGTTCAAGGTGGCAGCAGAGAACGCTGCTGGAATCAGTGAATTCAGCAAGGTTTCTGATGCTGTACTGGCAATTGACGCCTGTGGTAAGTTGCAGTGCCCGAAACGGTCTCTTTTAGACTGTTGATGTCGTCACTTTTGTCTTATGAGCGCCGACTGTCTTCTTGCAGAACCACCTACCAATTTACGCATTAGTGATATTACCAAGAACTCCATCAGCCTGGCCTGGCAAGTGCCTAACTTTGACGGGGGATCACAGATCACAGGCTACATGGTGGAGAAGAGAGAAGGAGTCAGTGGCAGGTGGTCCAAGGCCAACCTAACCAACATTAAAGACACACGCTACACTGTGACTGGCTTGACTCAGGATCAGACCTATGAGTTCAGAGTAATGGCCAAGAACGCGGTAGGCTCAGTCAGTAATCCTTCCATGACAGCTGGACCTGCCACATGCGTTGACACCTTTGGTACGTACAACCTCATTGAAAACACTATATTGCTAAGCAGCCAAGTTCTCATAAGATGTATTTCTCCTTCAGGTGCTCCAGAAATTGAAATTCCGTCAGAGTACTTGAACGAGGTGAAGCACAGGGCAGGCTCAGACGTCGAACTCAAGTTTAACATCATTGCTAAGCCCGCTCCCACCATCGAGTGGCTGAAGGATGGAAGAGAACTCGAACCTAGCGCCCAACTCTCCTTTAAACACACCTTTGAATTCACAAGCTTATTCCTGAGGGACACTGCGCGCCTCAACTCCGGCACTTATGAGGTCAGGGTGAAGAACTCCCTTGGTTCAGCCTCTGCGGTTGTCAGATTGCTCATCCAAGGTACTTGAAATCAATTTTTATCACATTCTTTGGATGTAAATAATACACACAGTCCCAATAAATGAATACATTCCATGCTTCCCATTTACAGACAGGCCAGGGCCCCCTGCTGGAGAGATCCAGTTTAAAAAGGTGACCGCTGACACCATAACCATTATGTGGTCTCCTCCTGCTGACGAGGGCGGTGCCATGGTAACGCACTACATCGTGGAAAAGAGGGAGGCCAGCCGAATCATGTGGTCCATCATCTCGGAGAAACTTGTCGACTGCATTATTAACGTGCCCAGACTCATCCACGGCAACGAGTACATCTTCAGAGTTCGTGGCATCAACAAGTACGGCGTCGGAGACCCTCTGGAGTCTGAGCCTGTCATCGCCAGGAACGCTTTTGGTAGGAAAAGGGAATAAACGATGATTGAATTGCCACCCATGTTGCAGTTATCAACTGATCTCCCGTTCGTTTCGACAGTCCCTCCCAGCGAGCCATCCAAGCCGCAAGTCTCTATGATTACTAAGTCAACCATGACAGTGATTTGGGAGAGACCAGCTCTGGATGGAGGCAGCGATATTGACGGCTACTACCTGGAGAAAAGGGAAAAGAAGAGTCTCCAGTGGTTCAAGGTTGGCTTGGTGATAGCGTTGAGGAAATGCTTCGCATCACTGGTGGGCCGGCAGCTGCAACAGTAATCATACTTATTCATGCAGGTGGTGAAAGGCACAATCAGAGACACCAGGCAGAAGGTCACCGGCCTTGTGGAGAACAATGAGTACCAGTACAGAGTATGTGCTGTCAACAAGGCTGGCGCAGGAAAATATTCAGAGGGTTCTGAATTGTACAAGGCCTATGATCCTATCGGTATACTTTTGCACTTACGACGACACGTTCTAATTCTTCCTTTCTGCTACCACAGCTGACGGAACCTTTGTTTATCTTTAGATCTTCCAGGGGAACCATCCAAATTGCGTGTGGTGGACTCCACAAAGACGTCCATCACTCTTGGCTGGGAGAAGCCTGTGTATGATGGTGGCAGCGAGATCACACACTATTTCCTGGAGCAAATGAACACAGAGGAGCGAGAATGGGCGACGGTCAACCCACAGGTTAAAACCTGCGAGTATGTGGTCTCTCACCTCAAACCAGCAACCTACTACTTCTTCAGAGTTTCTGCTGTCAACTGCAAGGGCAAAGGAGAGGACATCAAGATGTACCAGCCCGTGCAAGCCAAGGATATCTTGGGTTTGTATCCTCGCAAATGCAAAACTACCAGAGTATCAAGTCCACCAGTTCTCAAATCTGAATTTGAAACTTTTCTCCCAACAGAGGAGGCTGACGTGGACCTCGACGTTCCAATGACCACGCATTACACAGCGCGTGCAGGGCGCGACGTGGAGATGTTTATTCCCCTGAAGGGACGCCCCACACCTGGCGTCACCTGGCGCCGCGGTGAACGCAACATTGCCGCCGACACCCGCTACAACATCACCAGCAGCGAGCGCGCTACCACCCTTCTAATTCCCAAGGTCACCCGGGACGACTGCGGCAAATACCTGCTGGAGATTGAGAATGGTGTGGGTGAGCCCAAGATCATAACGGTTTCCCTGAAGGTTCTAGACAGTCCGTCTACCTGCCAAAAATTGATGATTAAGAATGTGACCAGAGGAAAATTGACACTGAGTTGGGAGGCTCCTCTCATTGATGGTGGTTCCCCAGTCACTAAATACATTGTTGAGAAGAAGGGCTCCACCATGAAAGCGTATCAGATGGTCACGGACGAGTGCATCAGTACAAGTTACAAGGTGTCGGGTTTGGAGGAGGACATTGCTTACTTCTTCCGTGTGTCTGCTGAAAATGAGTTTGGTGTGGGTGACACCTGTGAGACCGTGGAGCCTGTCAGAGCCACTGAGACTCCCGGTGCAGTTAAAGACCTGGTCATGCTTGACTCCACAAAGACCTCCGTGACCCTGCAGTGGACCAGACCCGACCATGATGGTGGCAGCCACATCTCTGAGTATGTCATCGAGAAGAGAAATGAGAACAACGTCAGCTGGACTTTTGCTACAACTTGTAAGCGCTGCACATGTGAGGTGACGGGCCTGCAAGAGGATTCTCAGATGAACTTCAGGGTCTTTGCAAAGAATGAGAAGGGCATTAGTGACTTCTCACAAATTGGCCCAATAACAGTGGAGGACTTCATAATTTCACCCGACGCCTTCCTCAGTGACTACCCTAACGGAGAGCTGGCTGTTCGTGTCGGTCAGAACATCCACATTGAGCTGCCCTTCAAGGGAAAACCCAGACCTGCCATCAGTTGGCTGAAAGGCAATTTGCCTCTTAAGGAAAGCGAGAAGGTCCGCTTCAGAACCACTGACAACAAGACAGCAGTTACAGTCAGAGGTGCCAAGAAGGAGCATGCGGGCCAGTACACCTTGGTTCTGGACAACAGAACTGTAAAGAAGTACTTTGACATTGAGGTGACCATTCTGGGACCTCCCTCTGTGCCCGTTGGCCCCATCCACTTTGACGAGATCAAAGCCCAAAATATTATCATCTCTTGGAATGAGCCAATAGATGATGGCGGCGGCGAGATTACCTGCTACAGTGTGGAGAAGCGGGAGACTTCCCAGGCCAACTGGAAGATGGTCTGCTCAAGCGTGGTCAGAACGTCCTTCAAGATTCCAAACCTGGTGAAGGGAACTGCGTACCAGTTCAGAGTCCGTGCAGAGAACAAATATGGGGTCAGTGAACCACTTACCTCCGCAGAAGTCATTGCGCAGCATCAGTACAAACCTCCAGGTGCTCCTGGAAAGCCAGTCGCCTACAATGTGATCAGTGATGGCATGACCATTCGGTGGGAAGCTCCCGAGTTTGATGGAGGATCCCCCATTCTTGGCTACCACGTTGAGAAAAAGGACAGGAATAGTCTCCTCTGGCAGAAGGTGAACTCCACCATCATCTCCAACAAAGAGTACAGGATCATCAGTCTCTTGGAGGGCCTTGAGTACTCGTTCAGAGTCTACGCGGAGAACAATGCCGGACTCAGCCCTGTTAGTGAACAGAGCAAGCACGCACTTGCCATCTCCCCTGTTGGTGAGTACTCTTGACTAGGGATGAAATCGATTCGGCAATATATCATGATATTACAGTGCACAATTCTCATATCGATTCAATATGCGGCCGAATCGATATTTAACATCAATTTTTGATGGAAATATTCAATACAACGTCTTACTTAGGGCACTTTAAGCATGGAAGAAAGTTATATTAATGGAACATTATGCCTTAAGATTTTATTTCAATGCTGTTCAAACATGAAATAGATTGCAACCTGTTTGTTAAATACAGTGGCTCACAGTTATATTGTAAGCCTCAAATGTTAGATAAATAAATACATTTTCATACAAATCTTACAGTGTACATTTACACGTTTTCTGATTCGTATTTTCTAAATTTTCGTAAAAAAAATTACAATAATCGACATTGTAGCATAGTATCGGGATTAATTGGTATCGCATCAAATCGTGACCTATAAATCGTGATACTGTTCAAATCGCCAGATACTAGGCAATTCATACCTCTATTTGTGACCTTAGCTTGACCTGACATTTTTGAATATCTTCTTTAGATCCACCTGGCACTCCAATCTGCATTGACGTGACCCGAGACTCTGTCACTTTGACATGGGACGTGCCCAAGCGTGACGGAGGGAGCAAGATTGTGGCCTACAGCGTGGAGAGGCGCCAAGGCAGAGGGAAATGGCTGCGCTGCAACTTCACTGACATCAGTGAGACCCAATTTACTGTGACCGGTCTGTCCGCCGGAGACAGATTTGAGTTTAGAGTGATCGCCCGGAATGCTGTGGGCACTGTCAGCCCGCCGTCCAACTCCTCTGGATACATCATGACCAAGGATGAGAGCAGTATGTATTCTTTCGCTAGGAAAAATGTAAACATGGTTTTCAGATGGCGAATCATAACAAGTCCTCTTTGCAATTTGTAGTCTCTCCTGAGATCGAATGGTCTCCAGACCAGGTGCTGACACTGAAAGCTGGAGAGAATGTCAAGCTGAGCTGCAACATCACCGGTCGTCCAGTACCGCAGGTTACATGGTACAAGGATGGAAAAGAGATCGACAAGAGAATCATGATGGATATCGAGATTACAACTGGTATTGGTACCAGCAGCTTGTTCATCCGCGATGCAGACAGGAACCACCGCGGTATCTACACTGTGGAGGCCAAGAACAGCTCTGGTGCCAAGAGAGCTGACGTCAACGTCAGAATTCACGGTAGCTGTATTCTCATGATGATGCTCCTTTTGATGACCAAACCATCCCATTTGTCCATTTCTGAAGCATATGCCCATCCTCTGTCTTTTCAGATACTCCTGGGCCAGTTGAGGGTCCCATCCGTTTCACTGGTATCACAGCCGAAAAGTGCTCCGTGTGGTGGAATCCTCCGGAAAATGACGGTTGCGCAGCCATCACCCACTATGTTGTAGAGAAGAGGGAGACGTCTCGGCTTTCCTGGGCCTTGGTCACCTCCAAGTGTGAAGCATGCTCTTTCAGCGCCACCAACCTTATAAAGGGCAACGAGTACCAGTTTAGAATCTCTGCTGTCAACAAGTTTGGTGTTGGCAAACCACTGGACTCTCTTCCCTTCATTGCACAGATGCAATACAGTACGGCTGTTTTACAATTCTTGTCTGCTTGAAAGAGATTTCATGAGATAATGTTAGTTGAAGTTGCTAGTCTCAGCCTCATGCTTATGTCTTTTCCCATGCTCAGCTGTGCCTGAAGCCCCTGGTACCCCTGATTCTACACATGTGACCGGCAACAGCATCACCCTATGCTGGACCAGGCCGAGGTCAGACGGCGGCAATGAGATCAAGCACTACATCTTGGAGAGACGTGAGAAGAAGAGTCTGCGCTGGGTGAAGGTCTCTGCTAAAAGGCCCATCACAGAGCTCAGGCACAGAGTCACCAACCTTACCGAGGGCAATGAGTATGAGTTCCGTGTCATGGCAGAGAACGGCGCCGGTGTAGGACCGGCCAGTGGCACATCTAGGCTCTTCAAATGCAGAGAGCCCACCAGTGCTCCCAGTGCCCCTACAGTAATCAAGGTAGGTCGGCATCGAGTCATCAGAGACCACAGATCGCAATATGACGAAAGCGTAACTGGTGCACAAACTGTGCTGTGTGTCCGCCAGGTTATTGACTCCACCAAATCATCTGTCACCCTGGAATGGACCAAGCCAGTCTTTGATGGCGGCCTACCAATCATTGGCTACAATATTGACATGTGCAAGGCCAGTCTTGAAGAGTGGCATAGAGTAAATAGCCAGATTTGCATCCACAATCGTTACACTGCCAAGGGTCTGGTTGCCGGTGAGCTTTACAAGTTTAGGGTCAGCGCTGTGAATGGGTCTGGGGAAGGGGAATCCTCAGTGATGCCCAGCGCCGTTCAGGCTCTAGATAGGCTAACGTCTCCTGAGTTTGACATCGATGCCAACTTCAGACAGACACATACAGTGAAAAATGGCGGCACAGTCTCCCTTCACGTGGCTTTCCGGGGCAAACCGACTCCTCTAGCTACCTGGTCCCGAGTAGATGGCGACCTGCCGGTGATGGTCGATATTAACAGCACAGATTCCCACTCGACTCTGACTATCGAGGGGTGCACGCGCTACGAGGCCGGCAAGTACACACTCTCCCTGGAAAACAACAGCGGCCGCAAGTCAATTACATTTACCGTGAAAGTGCTAGACACACCAGGACCTCCGGGCGCCTTCACCTTCAAGGATGTCACACGTGGGGCATTAACCATGATGTGGGACGCGCCGAGCAACGACGGTGGCTCGAGGATCCAACACTATATTGTGGACAAGCGCGAGGCCAGCCGCCTCACGTGGCAAGAGGTCAGCATCAAGTGCTCCCGTCAGATGATCAGGGTAACCGGTCTGGAGATTGGTATATCGTACCTCTTCAGAGTGATTGCTGTTAACCAGTATGGCCAGGGGGAGCCGCACGAGATGACCGATCCCATCATGGCGACAGAAGAACCCGCTCCGCCGAAGAGAGTAGACGTTGTTGACACCAGCAGTTCCACAGCCTCATTGGTATGGCTTAAGCCTGACCATGACGGTGGCAGCCCCATCAGAGGGTACATAGTGGAGTTCAGAGCCGAGGACAAACAGTTCTGGTCTGTGGCTGGGGAGACCAAGTCCCTAAAGATGCTGGTGGAGGGTCTGATTGATAACACAGAATATGAATTCAGAGTCAAGGCCAAGAACGACGCTGGCATCGGTGAGCCTCAGGCTACCTTAACCTCAGTGCTCGTCACAGAGCCTCGCATTGAACCCACCGCCGATCTCAGCAGCATCACCAACCAGCTCATCACCTGCAAGACCTCCAATACCTTCACCATTGACATCCCCATTAGCGGTAGGCCATCACCAAAAGTCACCTGGAGGCTGGAAGAGATGAAGTTGAAGGAGACGGACAGAGTTTCCATTAAGAACACCAAAGAGAGAACCACTCTGGTGGTGAAAGACAGCAAGAGAAGCGACAGTGGCAAATACTACCTGACTCTAGAGAATGCGGCTGGAATCAAAACCTTTACCGTGACTGTGATGGTGGTTGGAAGACCCAGCCCTCCCACAGGCCCCGTGGTGGTTTCAGGTGTATCCTCTGAGTCCTGTACGCTGTCCTGGTCTGAGCCCTCTGACGATGGCGGCGCTGAAATCAGCAACTATATTGTTGAGAAGCGCGAGTCTGGCTCTGCCTCCTGGCAAGTGGTCAACTCCAGCGTGAAGAGAACTACCATTAAGATCACTCATCTAACCAAGTATATGGAGTACACGTTCAGGGTGTGCGCCGAGAACAAGTTTGGAGTCAGTAAGTCCATCGAGTCTGCTGCTGTGGTCATTGAACATCCTTTTGGTATGTTGTTTTTTTTTAATCATTCTTTATGTATTGCCTAAAATGTTCTCCTTTTTTTTGTGCAAAATTGTGATTCTCTGATTAATTCTTGCAGTTCCTCCAAGTCCTCCAACTCGTCCGGATGTGGCGAGCGTGTCTGCCAATGCCATCAGTATCAAATGGGATGTGCCTTATGCTGATGGTGGGAGCATGGTGACTGGTTACTGGATTGAGAAAAAAGAGCGGAATACAATTCTGTGGGTGAGGGAGAACAAGCTGCCATGTCTGGATTGTCACTACAAGGTGTCCGGTCTGATTGAGGGTCTGGAGTACCAGTTTAGAGTCTATGCCATGAACATCGCTGGAATTAGCAAAGCCAGTGAAGCCTCTAGACCAGTGGTGGCACTCAACCCCGTCGGTGAGTGGAAGCCTGTTTTTACATGTGCAAACCTTTCATAATTTGGGCCCTTTGTCTGTAAATGGTTAATAATGGCTATGAACAAGCTGAAAGGGTAGCAAAATCCAACAATACATGAGGCTTAAAAAAAAAATTAAAAAAAATAAAAAAGTCATGAGAGTTTGATTCAAACATCTTATCCTCCTCTCTTCAGATCCTCCCGGTCACCCTCAGGTGACAGACATCACTCGCTCCTCCGTGTCGTTGTGCTGGACCGTGCCCATCAATGACGGCGGCAGCAAGATAGTTGGCTATGTGGTTGAGAGAAAAGTCTACAGTACTGATGAGTGGGACGACAACCGCTGGCTGAAGTGCAACTACACCACCATCACGGAGAACTACTTCACCGTCACCAATCTGGGAGAGGGAGAAACCTTCGAATATCACATCATTGCCAAGAATGCTGCTGGGGTCCACAGTGCGCCATCCATATCCACTGGACCCGTGACCTGCAAGGACGAATACTGTAAGCTATAAAAAAACGACAATTTCATTTTCATCAGCTGTTTCAGTTGCAGTGGACCCTTGACTTAAGAGCATCTTTTAAGGTAAACTGAAATAGTCTTTCTCCTTCTTCAGCTCCTCCTCAAGCAGAGTTAGACAGCAAGTTGACTGGCGAGACCATTATTGTCGCCGCCGGGTCTGACCTAGTCCTGGACGGTGCGGTGGGTGGTAAACCAGAACCCACCGTTTACTGGTCCAAGGGCGACAAGATCCTGGAGTTGGGTGAGAAGTACTCTCTGACCTACACAAGCACAAGAGCGATGGCTGTCATCAAGAGCTGCGACAGATTTGACACTGGCAGATACATCCTGACCGTCAAGAACGTCAACGGAATCAAGATGGCTACCGTCACCGTTAAAGTTCTAGGTCAGTTGATGAATTCTTAACCCTAACTTTTGTGAAAGGTGTGCAACTCCAAATTTGGACTTGTGTGTAAAAACCTGTCAAAACCCATCAAAAAGGAACGTGATTTCTTAAAAATCTACGACATAGTGGTTGCACGAACATAGAATGCCCACTCTGAACTAACTGTGCTTTGGTGTCTCTCAGACACTCCTGGGCCACCAGCTGGTAAGATCGCGATTAGCAGAGTGACGGAGGAGAAGTGCACCGTGTCCTGGAAGATCCCCCTGGAGGACGGCGGCGACATTGTCAGCCATTACATCGTAGAGCGGCGTGAAACCAGTCGCCTCAACTGGGTCATCATGGAGACCGAGTGCAAGAGCTTGTCATGCGTCAGCACCCGGCTAATCAAGGGCAACGAGTACGTCTTCAGAGTGCGGGGAGTCAACAAGTACGGACCTGGTGTTCCACTGGAATCTGAGCCGGTCATCGCCAGGAATGCTTACAGTAAGATTGATATGCAAAACTGTTTTTTTTTGTTTTTTTTGGGCCTACGCACAAGCAGCTGAGGTGCTTTTAGCTCAGTAGAAATAGGTTTAATCCTTACGTCTACGAAAAAACAAAGCTTGAAGTAAGACGTACATACATAAGTAAAGCTCAAGTCTTAACTTGTTTCAACAAAGTCTCAAACTACAGGGAAAACAAACACACAAAAAATCAAGCAAATTAAGTGGACTCTCACTAGTCCCCAAGAGTTTTTCATCATTTTTAGTCAAGCAAGTCCCAAGTCCTAAATTTTCAGACTTTTAGTCTGACTCAAGTCGTTATGTGACTGCAAAAAAGTCTTTGAAGTCATAAAAGGAAGACTGCATTTTTGTATCTGTGACTCTAACCCAGTTTGTCTGTACTCCAGCTTTGCCATCTCCGCCGGGCACACCGGAGGCCACAGCCGTGGGCAAGGAACACGTCATTATCGAGTGGTTGAAGCCAGAAAGTGACGGAGGCAGCGAGATCAAAACTTATATCGTAGACAAACGGGAGAAGAATAGCACCAGGTTTGGGCAACACATTCTCATATTTGTCAAAACCTAATATGCCCGGTCTTGGAAATACAGTATAGAATGTAATAGATATATTGAAGATATTTGATGATAGATTATTTCCTTTACCAGATTTTTTTTTTCCTTTTACTAGTTTTCCCCTTAAAAATGTTGATAAACTATTCTAACTTGTTTTGGATCATTTCTTACTGGTCACGAGTATGTTTAGTTTTAATGAAAAATCCCGTAATTCTTTAGGTTTGGGTCATATAAATGCACTGATTTTACAACATCACTACGAATTTTGATGGTGACTACTGTTTGTTTACCTTTCCAAGTAAAAGTTTCTTATTCTATTGTCAGATCATTTCACATTAATAAAGTGATATATTCCTCATTTCATGACTTTTTTTGCAGTATGACTCGACATGGATATGGTCTTCCTGTGCTCATGACACGTGCTTTCTCCCAATTTGCAAACCAGGTGGACGCGCGTCAACAAGACGTACACCATCTATGACACACGCCTCAAGATCACAGGCCTGCTGGAAGGAAGCGAATACCAGTTCAGAGTGACGGCCGTCAACGCGGCAGGAGACAGCCAGCCCAGCGACGCCTCACCATACATCCTCCTCAAAGATCCCACCTGTGAGACTCGCCGTTGTTTGTGTCCCAACCTTTTCTTCCAAGTGATGCAATTAGAAAAAAAATGAAGGATGCAAGGGTCATTTTGGGCATTATACCTATTAAAAATAAATCTTATAAATAAATCAATGTAGTGCTCAGCAATTACACTGTATGTCAGTCAGTCCTGCCATCCATTTTCTGGATCCTTAGCAGGTCATTGTATTTTTTGTTTTTTTTTTGTTTTGTTTTTTACATTTGACACAATGTCCCAACTTGGGGAATTGGGGTTTGTATTTGTAGTTGTAGTTAAAGGCCCCAGGGCATAGTTAGGATACCTCTGACCTAGTCCGAGGCACATTTTGAACAACTTTTGCTCACATCCCCTTGTAGACACCCCGGCTCCCCCGTCAATGCCTCGCATCACAGACACAACCAAGCACAGCATCAGCATGACTTGGACCAGACCCATGTACGATGGCGGCTCAGATGTCACCGGCTACGTGGTGGAAATCCTGGAGGAGGGTTCCAAGCAGTGGTACCGTGCCACAGCCAAGGCTCTCAAGACCAATGAGTATCTGGCCGGCGGTCTGGTCGCCAATAAGAAATATAGATTCAGGGTAGCAGCTGTCAACAGCAACGGTACCGGAGAGTTCAGTGAACCCAGTGCTGAGATCGAACCCCTGGAGAGAATTGGTAAGTCTTGCCTGATGGACATCATGCATAACGCAGCCTGACTCTGACGGTAGTGCCTCCCCACCCCTCCAGACATGCCCGACCTAGAATTGGACGAGGACCTGAAGAAAACGGTTTGTCTTCGCGCTGGAGGAACTTTGCGACTTTTTGTGACTGTTGGAGGACGCCCGACGCCAGTTGTGTCCTGGAGGAAGAAAGGCGTAGAGCTCCAGAGCCGTGGCTTCATCGAGACCACTGACAGCTACACCTTGCTGATTGTGGAGAAGGTTGACCGCTATGACTCTGGCAAATACGTAGTGGAGGCAGAGAACCCGTCAGGCAAGAAGTCTGCAACCATCCTAGTCAAAGTCTATGGTAGGTGAACATCCAAAGAGTCCCTGGGTGTGTGCAGTATTTGAGGTTTAAAACTAGTGTCTAATTTTTTTTCTTGCTCTACTCATCTCCTGCAGACACTCCTGGTCCTCCAGCTTCTGTGAAAGTGAAGGACTATACCAAGGAGTCAGTTGTCATCACCTGGGATGTCCCGAGTATTGACGGCGGTGCTCACGTCAGCAACTACATCATCGAGAAACGTGAAGCCAGCATGAAGTCTTACAAGACTGTCACCACAGAGTGTCGAAAGACCCTGTTCAGGATCACAGGCCTGGAGGAGGGTGCGCACTATTTCTTTAGAGTACTACCGGAGAACATCTATGGCGTTGGTGAGCCTTGCGAGACAGCTGAGGCTGTGCTGGTGTGCGAAGTACCATCAGTGCCTCTGAGCCTCCAGATCATTGACATCACAAAGTCATCAGTCGCCCTGCGCTGGGAGAAACCGATGCATGAAGGTGGCAGCAGGCTGACGGGCTACATTATCGAAGCCTGCAGGGTGTCTACAGACAGGTGGACCACAGTGGCCACCGTCAAGGCCTCTACGTGCCAGTACACCGTCCAGTCTCTGACAGAGAACGACCAGTACTTTTTCAGAGTCCGAGCCTGTAACAGCAGAGGAACTGGTGAGGCCATGGACATTGTCAGCCCGGTCACCATCCAGGATATCAAAGGTACGAGTATGACTGCCAAAAGGTGCAAATGTTAACAGCTGTAAAATGAGTCCCCGCTTTCGTTATTTCACCTGACGCATACATGCCACCTCTGTTTTTGCCTCCAGTGATGCCAAAGATCGACTTAACCAGCATTCCTCAGAAGATTGTCTATGTCCCCCGTGGTAAACCCATTGACCTCAATTTGCCAATCACGGCCAAACCACAGCCTGTCTGCTCCTGGTTCTTTGGCGGCGTCCAGCTGAAGGACAGCCTGGAGCGCATCAAAATAGAAAGTAACGGCAAATACACGCATCTCGTCATCCGCGAGACCACCATCGACGACACAGGACACTACATGCTGGAGGTCAAGAACGCCGTTGGTGTGGCAACTGAAGTTATTCAAGTCGTCATCCTCGGTATGTACACGGAAGCTCCAAATGGGCACAAAACCGATTTGCAGTTTTCAAATATTTGCAGTGTGATTCTCCATGTGCTTTTTCAGACAAACCCGGCATACCAGTTGGCCCCATGAAGATCATGGAGGTTGACGGCCTATCGGTGACTGTTAGCTGGGAACCTCCAGAGAAGGATGGCGGCGCTAACATCAGCGGATATGTGGTGGAACAGCGCGATGCACACCGCCCCGGCTGGATCACAGTCTCTGAATCGGTGACCCGACCATGCTTCAAGTTCACCAGACTCTCTGAGGGAACAGAGTATGTGTTCCGCGTTGCCGCCATGAACCGCTTCGGTGTCGGTTGCTTCCTGCAGTCGCAAGTGGTAGAATGCAAGAGTGCCGAGAGTAAGTCCACATTTCAAATTGGCAACACCTTCTAGGCAGTCTGTAAACAAGTGATTTTCTTCCTAATCTACCTGTGGTTGACACGCGCAGCAATCCCTGGACCTCCGAGCAGACCAGAGGTGCTTGACGTCACTCACGAGGGCATGACCCTGACCTGGCATCCACCAGAGGACTGCGGTAGCTCCACCATTGCCGGTTATATTATTGAGCGCAAGGAGCCTCGTTCAGACAGATGGCTGAGGATCAACAAGAACCCCGTTACCATGACCAGGTACCGCTCTTCTGGTCTGATCGAAGGCCTGGAGTACGAATACCGCATCACTGCCATTAACGCCAGAGGAACTGGTAAACCCAGCGAAACCTCTGCCATCACTGTTGCCATGGATCCGATAGGTACATGATAAACTTATTGAAGTACACATACAGACATACATGTACTTGTGAATCAGTCAGTCTGACCCAAGCTGTACTGTTCTAAAATAGCGCCACCAGGTCCTCCAGTTCATCCCAAAATCACAGACACCACCAGAACCTCCGTGTCTCTGGCCTGGTTGCCTCCTGTAGAAGAAGGCGGCTCTGTGGTCACCGGTTACCTGGTTGAGATGCAGAAGGTGGACCAGGTGGAGTGGACCCTTTGCAACACTACACCCACCAAAATGTGCGAGTATACCCTCACACACATGCCCCAGGGTGCTGAGTACAAGTTCAGAGTCATCGCCTGCAATGCTGGTGGCACTGGCGAGCCCGCGGAGATTCCTGGGGTCGTCAAGGTCCAGGAGATGCTCAGTAAGATAGTTATTGGTTGTTTGAAGAGTGAAGTACACTATTTGTGGTATTCTCATCTCTACTGTGTCTTAGATTATCCTGAATACGAGCTGGCCAGTAGATATGAGGAGGGCTACGTCGTGCGGCAAGGAGGGGTCATCTGCCTGTCCGTGCCCTTCACTGGTAAGCCTATCCCTACATGCAAGTGGACCAAGGATGGACGCGACATCTCCCACCGGGCCATGATCGCCACCGGTGATGACATTACGGAGCTCGTTATCAAAGAGGCTCACAAAGACGACACGGGTACTTACGACCTGCTGTTGGAAAACAAATGTGGCAGGAAAGCCGTGTACATCAAGGTAAGGTCTCCTCCTGCTTGCTACAACCAGGTTAAAGTTCTTTTTCATCTTATGTGTGGATGTCTGTATCTCTCCAGGTGAAGGTCATCGGGCGTCCCGACGTGCCAGAGGGCCCTCTGGAGTTTGACGATATTCAAGCCAGATCGGTTCGAGTCAGCTGGAGGCCCCCGTCTGACGATGGAGGCTCTGACATCCTTGGATATATCGTGGAGAGGCGAGAAGTGCCCAAGGCTGCTTGGTACACGGTGGACGCCCGGGTCAAAGAAAACTCCCTGGTGGTCAAAGGCCTAAAGGAGAATACGCAGTACCACTTCAGGGTCTCTGCTGAGAACCAGTTTGGGGTCAGTCGGTCTCTGAAGTCTGAGGAGGCCGTCACAGCAAAGACACCGCTCTGTGAGTACTGGCAATGTGTTGGTAATGTGGCTTACATGAGCCCAACTCAAGGGTTTATCAGCATCAAACGGGTCTCTTGATTGATTTGTTGTGAACCAAAATTTGACCCAACAGTCAAACACCACATACAAAATAATGAATAAATGTTACAGTACGTTACACCTTATAAAACTGCTTCCTTTCTTTACATTCTCTTTTGTTGGTGCTTTCATGCAATACAGTTGACACTGGGTCATGAAACCTCTGAACCCACGCGTCCAAGCAGTATAAAAGGCCACACTTGATTGTATTTTGCCACGTTTGGGTTTTGCCACTGCTTACGGCAGAGACATTGTTGCCCAAATAATACAAAACCCCTAAACACCAGGTATTTTTTTTTCACGTTGTAAGCATAGCTTGATGGCTAACTGCTTGTTGTAGTGGTAGAAATGGGCCAAGTTATCATCAATAAGGAAGCTATTCCTTAGCTGCGCAATGCTGTGTGTATTTGATTTCTGGATTGGAAACACATAATAAAAAAAAAAAAGGTGTAGTGTTTTTTTGGGGTGCTAGAATGGATGAATGGCTTTTCAGTACATTTCATTGGGGGAAAAGATTTGAGTTAACACCTTGGTCACAGAACAAATTAAGCCTGTAAGTCACGGTAGTGCTGTAGCATTCATCATTTTATAAAACCCAAACTCTTATTTGCTTTTGTTTTGCTATTATTTATCTACAGGCCCGCCAGAACCTCCCAGCAACCCACCAGAGATCATGGACGTGTCCAAGTCCTCAGTGTCTCTGTCATGGGCCCGACCACGGGACGATGGTGGCTCTCGTGTCACAGGATACTTTGTTGAGAGGAGGGAGGTTTCCACAGATAAGTGGGTCCGCCACAACAAGACTCACATCACGACCACGATGTACAACGTCACCGGCCTCATCCCCGATGCCGAGTACATGTTCAGAATTGTGGCTCAGAATGATGTTGGGCAGAGTGAGCCGGGCCCTGCGTCTGAGTCGGTGGTTTGCAAAGATCCATTCGGTGCGTAAAGGTCCCATGATAATGCAGTCAGCGGCGGGAAACTAATCAGTTAAACCTTATCGTAACTTGATGTGGTCATTGGTCTCTTTTCAACAGATAAACCAAGCCAACCAGGAGAGATCGATATCATCTCGGTAACCAAAGACTGCATAACCATCCATTGGTTGCGGCCCGACTTTGACGGAGGGAAGGAAATCTTGGGGTATTGGATTGAGTACAGGCAGGCCGGCGAAAGTGCCTGGAAGAAGTGCAACAAAGAGCGTTCCAAGGACCGTCAGTTCACCATGGGTGGCCTGATGGAGGCCACAGAGTACGAGTTCAGAATCTTGGCCGAGAACGAAGCCGGTCTCAGCAGGCCGAGGCGCACACCCATGGGCATCAAAACCAAGTTGAGCGGTGAGTGACGGTTATGCATTTCATCAGCTCACTGCTCAAAATATCAGATTATCTGCTTACATTGTCATTGAAATACTCATTGAAATGCGCTTTTGTCGATGTTTGACAGTCGGCGAGGCTCCGGCATTGAAGGAAGACATCAAGGATGTCACAACCAAACTCGGAGAGTCTGGCACGCTGTCCTGCGGTATCATCGGCAGACCTTTGCCAGAGATTAAGTGGTACCGCTATGGCAAAGAGCTGATTCAGAGTCGCAAGTACAAGATGAGCTCAGACGGCCGCAACCACTCCCTCAGCATCATGACAGACGAGCAGGAAGATGAGGGCCTGTACACCTGCAGGGCCATCAACGAAGCTGGGGAGATCGAGACCAGCGGCAAGCTGCGGCTACAGGCTGCACCTCAGCTGCACCCTGGCTTCCCTCTGAAGGAGAAATACTACGCCGGAGCTGGCACCAGTCTCCGCCTCCATGTGGTCTACATCGGCCGTCCCATTCCCCAGATTATGTGGTTCTATGACAAGAAGCCTCTGAACGTGTCCGACAAGGTGATTATTGAGAACACAGAGAGCTACACCCACCTGGTTGTGAGGAACGTCCAGAGGAAGACCAACGCGGGTCGTTACAAAGTGCAGCTGAGCAACAAGTTCGGCACCGTTGACACTGTCTTACGGGTTGAAATCCAAGGTAAGGCGATGATCTTAAGATGACGAAATGGTACGTTGTAATTTCTGAAACTCTAAAACTGCCTGTTTTGATGCACCCCAGATAAGCCATGTGTCCCAGAGGGCCCGGTTGTGGTTGAAGCTCTACTGAAGAGCTCCGTCATTATCGTCTGGAAGGCTCCCAAAGATGACGGTGGCTCCATGATCACCAACTACATTGTGGAGAAACGCATGGCCAAGGAGGGAGAAGTGTGGAACCTCGTGTCCTCGTCTGTCTCTGGAACCTCGTGCCGCGTACCCAACCTTGTGGAGAGTGCCGGATACTACTTCCGAGTTTCTGCTCAGAATCAGTACGGTGTAAGCGAGCCTCTGGAGATCCCCTCAGTGGTCATCATCAAGAGTCCATTCGGTGAGTGGCGCACCCACAAACAAGGACGAATTATCCCTATTTGATTCATTTTTGATCATATTGCGATGCTTTGTTTGTTCCTCAGAAAAACCGGGCATACCACAGCAACCTTTCATCGTCAGCTCCTCCAAGGACTCATGCGTTGTCTGCTGGAAGCCACCAAGCAGTGACGGTGGAGCGAAAGTGTCCGCCTACTATCTAGAGAAGCGTGAGAAGAAGCAGAACAAGTGGATGTCAGTCACCAGTAAGAAGATTGTGGAGACCAGCTTCGAGGTCACAGGCCTAATTGAGGGCTTTGAGTATGAGTTCCGTGTCAAGTGCGAGAACATGGGCGGAGAGAGTGACTGGAGTGAAATCTCAGAGCCCATTGTGCCCAAGTCCGACCAGTCTCTGCGTGCTCCTGGCTTCAGGGAGGAGATCCGAGATATGACTGTCAAATACCACGCCAACGCCACCTTTATTATCAAGGTTTTTATCTCTATATGCGTACATCCTTTGTGAAAAATGTCTTCCTTGTAATTCCTACAGTTCTCATCATGAGTTTATATTCTTCTTCCCACCTATGTGCAGGTGGTGGGACATCCCAAGCCTGTAGTGAAATGGTACAGAAGTGGAAAGGAGATCCAGGCCGACGGAACCAAAATTAAGGCCCTTGAGTTCAAGGGCGGTTACTACCAGCTGGTCATCACTGCTGCTGATGAAAATGATGCCACAGTCTATCAAGTCAGAGCGACCAACTCTGGAGGATCCGTCTCCGCCACAGCAAACTTGGAAGTGGAAGGTACACATTCAAGTTGCTGATAACTAGCAGGATTGACCCTTTCACTGCTGATGGGTTTGCAATTGAGCGATGCTTTGTTGTCTTTGTAATTCCAGCTCCCGCCAAGATTCACCTGCCAGAGGAGCTCCAAGGAATGGGAGCAGTCCGTGCTGTTCGGGGTGAACACATCACTGTCAAGATCCCCATCTCCGGAAAGCCGGAACCATCAATTACCTGGCAGAAGGGTCAAGAGATCCTCTCCAACTCTGCTCATCACCAGATCATCACCACTCGCTCGTTCACATCGCTGGTCTTCCAGAAGGGAGTACAGCAGAAGGACACGGGCTACTATAGCATCATTGCCAAAAACAGGTTCGGAACGGACAAACAGACCATTGAGGTGAGCATAGCTGACATTCCTGAAGCTCCCAAAGGACTGGTGGTCAGCGACATCTCCCGGGACTCAATTACCCTGACATGGGAGCCCCCTGCCAGTGATGGTGGAAGTGACATCATCGGTTATGTTGTGGAGAAATGTCCCACGTCTGCGGACAGGTGGATCCGCGCTGGACAGACTGCAGACTGCAGGATCACCATCCTCAACATCTTTGGCCAGGCGAAATATCAGTTCCGCGTGATTGCGGAGAACCAGTTTGGCCTGAGTCCTCCCTCTGCACCAACGGAACCCATTACCACAAGGGAGGACAAATCCGTGATCAGGAACTATGATGAGGAAGTGGACGAGACCAGAGAGATCACCAAAGAAGAGGCTCACTCCTTCAAGATCAAAGAGCTGTACTCCAAGTACACTATTTCTGAGGAGTTGGCTCGTTGTCAATTTGGAGTGGTCCACCGTTGTGTCGAAATCGCCACCAAGAAGACCTTCATGGCCAAGTTCATCAAGGTCAAAGGAACTGACCGTGAGCTGGTTCTTCGGGAAATTGAGGCCTTGAACGTAGCAAGGCATCATAACGTTATTTACCTGCATGAATACTTTGAAAGTATGGAGGAGATCATCCTCATCTTTGAATTTATTTCTGGAGTTGACATTTTTGAGCGCATTGGAACAAGCAACTTTGAGCTCACGGAGCAGGAGATTGTGCTCTATCTCAGACAGATCTGTTCTGCTCTCAAGTTTTTACACAGCAACAACTACGGCCACTTTGATATCCGCCCAGACAACATTGTCTATACTACAAGGAAAAGCAACCTTGTCAAGATCATCGACATGGGTCAGGCTCGGTTGCTGGTACCAGGTGAAAACATCAGAATGCTCTTCTTAGCACCAGAGTATTGCGCCCCTGAGGTCCACCGCCATGACTTGGTCACAACAGCCACTGATATGTGGTCTGTGGGTGTGCTGGCCTATGTGCTGCTGAGTGGTCTCAATCCATTTGCTGCAGAATCCATGACACAAACGATTGAGAACATCTCCGCCTGTGAGTATGTCTTCGACGGAGATGCCTTTAGAGACATCAGTTTGGAGGCTATGGACTTTGTGGACAGACTTCTTGTCAAGGACAGGAAGCTCCGTATGACAGCCCACGAGGCATTGGAGCACCCTTGGCTGAAGATGAAGATCGAGCACGTCAGCAAGAAGGTCATCCGGACGCTAAGGCACAGAAGGTACTACCACTCTGTGGTCAAGAAGACCGATACGATTGTCTCGGCAGCTCGTGTCGCCTTTGGTGGCGCCTTCAAGAACCAGAGAGGATTGGCTGTTGGCAAAGTCAAGATGGGTACCGAGTACCACGGCCTACGTGCTGGCCCAGTCATGCATGCCTCTGCTGAGCAAGGTGGCCATGTTAGGTTCACTTGCAGCATCGCCAGCTTTGACCAAAGTACGCAGGTGACGTGGTACTTTGGTAGCCGCCAGTTACACTCAAGTTCTAAGTACGAGATCACGTACAGCAATGGTTTTGCCAGCATGTATGTAAAAGATATTGAAGAGAGTGATGATGGCATATACAGGTGCAAGGTGTTGAGTGACGATGGCGAAGATAGCGCCTATGGTGAACTCTTTGTTGAGACGGTGAGAAGCATCAGGGAGCACTATGTCAGTCGTTCCATCAAGAAGCTGAGGAGGAGGGTTGACAAAACCAAGATCATGTACAGGCCACCGGAGTTCACGCTGCCGCTCTACAATCGCACCGCCTACATCGGCGAAGATGTGCGCTTTGGCGTCACCATTACCGTGCACCCTGACCCTCGTGTCACGTGGTTGAAGAATGGCGAAAGAATCAAACCCGGAGACGACGACACCAAGTACACCTTCCTGAGTGACAAGGGTCTGTACCAGCTGATCATCCACAACCTTGACATGAGCGACGACGCTGAATACACAGTCATGGCCCACAACAGGTATGGAGAAGACAGCTGCAAGGCCCATCTCACCGTGACACCACACCCGGTGACGGAGGAAACGATGAGGCCCACATTCAAGCGTCTGCTGGCAAATGTTGAATGCACAGAAGGAGAAAGCGTCCGCTTTGATATCAGAGTGTCTGGAATCCCAACTCCTTCTCTAAAATGGGAGAAAGACGGCCATTCTCTCCAGCTGGGTCCAAAGATAATCATCATTCAAGAGGATGCTGACCACCATGTCCTGTGCATCAGGGAGACACTGCTTGAGGACTCAGGGGTCTACAAAGTCACCGCAACTAACTCTGCTGGTTCTGTGAGTTGCCAGGCATCCCTAAACGTGGAACGCCTTACCTACACCAGAAGAGAGTACAAGAGTGAGGAGGAGAAACACAGACACGTCCAGAAGCAGATAGAAAAGACCCACAAGATGGCTCGGAAGATTGTCGCCACAGAGGAGATCGTTCCTCTGAATCCAACAGCCCAAGAAGCTCTGAAATTTGCTGCAGAGATGTACAAGCCTGCTGTCAGCACCAAGAACGTGGAAGGAGAGTTTGACATCTCGGTGGTGAAATCAGAGACCAAGAAACTAGAAGAAGAGCGAAGGATTTTCATGCCGTATGAGATCCCCGACCCTGTTGTTCATGACCGCCGAGCCCTGGACGAGAACAAAGTTATTAAGCAGTTTGTCGCACTCTCCGACATGAAGTGGTACCGCAAATTGAGAGACCAGTATCTGGTTTCAGAGAGAACGGAAAGGTTTGTGCAAAAGCGACAAAGGCGAATTCGCCTGTCCAGGTGGGAGCAGTTCTATGTCGTGCCGCTCCCCAGGATCACCGACCAGTATAGGCCGAGATGGCGAATTCCAAAAATGACTTTGGACGACCTGGAAATTGTCAGACCTGCCCGCCGCTCGCCATCTCCCGAGTCTGAGATATCGTTCAGATCTAGGAGACGATCTTTGGGTGATTTGAGCGACGAGGAGCTGATGATGAGCGCTGATGACTATCTGTCCTCCAGGAGGACTGAGCAGGAGAAGATGATGCTGGAGGATGAACTGGAGCTTGGCTTCTCTGCCTCCCCTGCGGTCAGTCCAGTTCGAATGGAACGGCGCGCGATGCAGCGTGAAGAGAGGTCTCAGGAGGTACGGCAGGAAGCTATGGCGGTTACAGAGACAAAGAAAAAGCGTACTGTTTCTCAGTTCATGAGGAGGCGGCGCTCACTGTCCCCAACATACATTGAGCTGATGCGTCCAGTCTCCGAGTTGATCCGTCCAGCTCGCACGAGGATGGAGGTGGAAGTGGAGACCGAGCTTGTAGAGAGGCGATCCCCCACGCCAGAGAGAACTCGTCCTCGTTCCCCGAGCCCCATTAGGTCTGTTGAGAGGTCCTCCCGTTCCTCCTCTTGGTTGGAGCGCTCTGCCCGCCTTGACATCATGTCCCGCTACGAGGCCAGAAAGGCAGCTCTGAAGTCTGAGAGGACATATCATGTACTTAGTCAGTCACCATTCAGCCTGGATCACGGGCCCCGCGTAACCGTCAGGATGCGCTCTCACCGCGTGCCGCTTGGCCAGGACACCAAATTCACTCTGAACATCCAATCCAAGCCGGAGGCAGAGGTCAAGTGGTTCCACAATGGAAATGAAATCTGTGAAACCGACAGCAAATACATCTTTAGCAACATGAGTGGAGTTCTAACCATCACCATCCTGGACTGCCAGGAGGAGGACAGTGGCACGTATCGCTGCTTCTGCTCCAATGCCAGGGGAGAAGCCTCGGACTACGCCACCCTGGATGTGGCAGGCGGTGCCTACACCACTTTCTCTTCTCGGCGCAAGGATGAGGAAGTTCCTAAATCGATTTTCCCTGAAATGACTCGAATCGATCACTACCACTCATCCCGCTTCAAAACTGGCTATGAATCTGAAAGCCACTTTCAAGTGGAAGAAAGCAAGACAAAAGTATCCGAGACACATGACGACATCACTCGGGAAAGATACGGGGCCTCTTCCGAGAGGTACTCGTCTGCTGAGCGCTACGGTTATGCCTCTGCGGAATACTTGTCATCTGCCTCCTCCTACTCTTCCGAGAAGTTTGCAATTTCTGAAAAACACACCTCAGCTGAAACAAAGTCAAAGTACGCTGCTGCGTCCGAGCAGCTTTCTGCCCAAAAAGTTAAGCCATCTGTCGCAGCCAGATTCCTCACTAAGCCCCAATCTCTGACCGTTTCAGAGGGCGAGTCAGCCCGGTTCTCCTGTGATATTGATGGAGCGCCTGCGCCCTCTGTGATCTGGGTGCATGAGGGGAAAACCATTGTCTCCTCCCACCGTGTTCATGTCACCACCACACAGTACAAGTCCAACCTGGAGATCTCTTCTGTTACATCCTCTGATGAGGGAAATTACACAGTCATCGTAGAGAACTCGGCGGGCCGGCAGGAGGCTCAATTCACCTTGACCATCCGCAGGCGCGTTCCCAAAGAGGTCAAGGGCATCAAGTCCCCAGAACCTACTATGAAGTCATTGAAGCCTTCAGTCACATCCCCACGGCCCTCTGTGACTTCTGTTCCCAGTGCAAAATCACCAGCACCTAGAACCAAGTCCCCTGAACCAAGTGTGAAGTCACCAGCACCTAGCACCAAGTCCCCTGAACCAAGTGTGAAGTCACCAGCACCTAGCACCAAGTCCCCTGAACCAAGTGTGAAGTCACCAGCACCTAGCACCAAGTCCCCTGAACCAAGTGTGAAGTCACCAGCACCTAGCTCCAAGTCCCCTGAACGAAGTGTGAAGTCACCAGCACCTAGCACCAAGTCCCCTGAACAAAGTGTGAAGTCACCAGAACCAGTTGTCAAGTCCCCTGAGCCCTCTGTGAAGTCGCCAATACCCAGTGTCAAGTCACCAGTACCAGGTGTCAAGTCACCAACTCCGGCTGGGAAGACACCAAGTGTAAAATCATCAGGTCCTGGCATCAAATCCCCTGAGCCCGAGGGAATTAAGTCTCCCAGGGTTGTAAAATCTCCTGAACCAGCACCTAAGTCACCACCTCCAATCAAGTCACCTGAAGCTGAGGAACCTAAAACAACTCGGGGCATCAAATCCCCTGAACCAGCAGAAATTAAAACACCTAAAGGCATCAAGTCCCCAGAACCTGCAGGCGTCAAAACATCAAGAGGAATCAAGTCTCCAGAACCATCTGGCATCAAGTCACCAAGGGCTGTGAAGTCCCCTGAGCCCGAGGAAGTCAAATCCCCAGCCAGAAAGAAGTCTCCACCTCCGGCCATGCCCACCAAGAGGGTCTTGTCGCCACCAACTGTTGAGTCTCCATCCCCCAAGCCACCCAAAGTCCTGAGTCAGCTGGCGGCTGTGGCCTATGAAGACTCAGTGAAGATGTCCTGTGTGTGTGAGAGTAGCGTCAAGGAGGTGTTGTGGTATTGCAACGGTAGACGGCTTTCCAAGAGCAGCCGCTTTAAGATGCAGTACTCCAACGGTTCCTGCAGTCTCTTGATCCATGACCTGGCCGACAGTGACCAGGGAGAGTACACCTGTGAGATGACATCAGAGGAAGGCGTCTCAAAGTCGTCCTTCTCTTTAACTGGTCAAGTGTACCAGTCCATTCGCATGAAAATCAGCGCCTATCAGGAAAAGAAACTTGCATTTAAAGGTGAGCAACACGTCTCAAGTGTGTCGCTGATAATTTGAGTTTATTACTAGTGTAATAGATATTAGGATATTCTCCTCAATGCTCCTTGGTTCACGGTCCTCCGATCGATTCAACATAGTTCCTAGGTGCCAAATTACGCCAGATAGCGTCAAAGTACAACGTTGAAGTGGTATCTTAATAAAGGTTTTTCAGCCGATAACAGAAGGTAGAGGGCGGTGTTTAGCTCAGTGTTTGAGCACCCGCACTTCGTACCGGCTCTTCCCTGCATGTCATTCTCTTTCTCTCCCACTTTCTATCTCATCTGCGGCTCTCTTGTCAATTGAAGGAAACAAGCCAATTGATAATACTTAAAAATAAATAAATGCATCCAGTAGAAGAATAATTTGGCCAGGAAACGCTGTAAGATCTCCGTCATTTGCCTTTCCTTTCAGTGAAAAATCCGATTTTTAGAAGTACAGGGAGTCCTCGACTTAGGGTAAGTCGTATTTCACCGTACATCAAAATACTTTGTAGAGTAATTTTAAAAAACATATTTGCGTGAGCCGGAAGGTGCCGGAACCAATATTTGGTGTTTCCACACGGACATTCAATGCTAACAAAGCGGAGCTAACGGAGACCTCAACATGGAAATGACGGTGAGCCGATCTGCTCGATGGACGCCTGTTGTTGGAGGCGACAACACCACCACTTGAAATAACTTTAAAATGGCTGTGAGAAACGAACGAAACAGAAGGTGCCACGGACAAGGCACGGGCGCCGTAAAGTCGAAACGATGTCGCCAGAGGACTCCCTGTAAAATGTATTAATGTAATTTGAAGGCTGCCTGGCCAAGCCCCATTCCGGAGGCGCTTGTCAGCCACTCTGAATGTTAAGAGGCACACTTGTCCATGCGCTTGACACTCGACAGGTTCCAGCATGACGAGTTTCAAGGAGTCGTCCTCGTCCAGCTCCTCCATGGCCACCAAGAGAGAAACCCGCAGCGTGGAGCAGTCATCGTCTTCCTTCTCGTCGTCCTCATCCTCCGCCCAGCGAGCCATGATGGAGTCCAGCTCCTTTGGCAGCATGGCGGCCGAAATGAAGTTTGAGACCATGTCCATGTCTAGCATGTCCTCTGTGGCTTCCGAGTCGTTTGCCATGAGCTCCAGCAGCGTCACGGGAAGGAGCTCGCACCTGACCGGATCCTCCTTCAAGGCCCTCGGTAAGACTGCCTGCCGCTTAAGAAAGCACTGATGCACATTGTAGGTACATGCACATGTGTTCCGCTAAAGCTGGATTTGCAATGGAGACGAGTGAGTCCACATGAGATTTGGTCACTGTATGGTGGCAGTGACTCAAGTCACTTCACGAGAAGCAGTAGTTGGGCAGGCAGTGAACGCTTGTTCCAAAATGAGCGGACAATTGAGCCTTGTGTATTTCAACCAAGCACAATTCGTTGCCTTTAAACACGTGTGCGCTTTGGCTTGGTTTAATCGCCTCCAGGTCAGCATTGTCTTCTCAAATCAAACTGGGGTTGCTCTATCAGGTGTGCCTAAAGATGGACCGTGGCGGGTTCACGCTAATACAATATTTACAACAATGTCAGGAGTGTATGTTAAACGATTCGACTCCCAAGTCAGGCAAGGGCATCGCCAGTCCTCCAGGGCCTGCACGTTTTCCATCTTTCATCATCTCATCAGCAAGCTCTGCAGAAGCAGAAGCCTGATGATAATAACCATCCTGATGGTTTGCATCAGGTAACCATGGAAACCATTCAGGACTGCGGCCCTGGAGGACCAGAGAAGCTAATCTGGTCCGAAGCGCTTTCAAAGTCACCAGTAAGACGCTGCAATGTTGGGGACACGGGTGTCAATAAGTCAGTGCGTCTGGCCGCTGCAGGTTCGGCTCCCAGAATCGAGGCGGTGCCTGAGGACATCAGCATCGAGGCCGGCAAGGTCCTGACGGTGGCCTGTGCCTTCTCGGGCGACGCCGCCCAGGCCGAGTGGTCCCGTGGTGGCCGCAAGATCCAGGTGTCCCCGGGGGGCCGCTTCCACATCGAGACCAGCGAGGACCTGACCACCCTGATCATCACGGGCGTGCGGGAGGAAGACGCCGGAACGTACACCCTCAAACTGTCCAACGAGCTGGGATGCGACACGGCCACCGTTCGCATCAGCGTTCGATCCGTGTAACCGACAAACCAATGAGAGAAACTCAAACCAGCAAGTGACATTTGAAGCGTCCCGCCCCCTTTCCCTTTCTCTTCATCTTTTTATTTATGACTCAAGTCAACTTGTAAATAGGAACTCTTTTTGTACCAAACGCGACAAACTCAAGTATTTTCCAATGTGATGACACTTTTGCAGTGACATGTACATAATGTATATAGCCGGATGTGACGGTTATGAGGAATGTATGCATTCGTTAATTTATGACAATTCATATGAAGTGAAACAAGGAAACCAAAACAGGCGTTAACAGGAGAAAGTTCTGTGTGGAACGAATACCTTGTTAAACGCAGAAACTCCAAACCGCGTGCCTCAACGTTTACGTTGACGTCTTAAGATTGCCTCGGTGGGTAGAGCGTCTCCCTGCTGAAGTTCACTCTAATACTAGACTTGAAAAGCAAAAAATTAAAAAAAACAAAAGCCGCGAGCGCGAGGTCCCGAGCGCTGTTTGCGACAACCCTCACGTAAGCAGCGCAAACAGCCCTCGCGCCGCGTCGGATGATGTCCAACCGCCGTTTTCCGTGACACGCTCACAGTGCGAGCGGCCTGCACTCCCTGAGCACCTGTTTGTTTTTTTTCCTTTCTTTCTTTCTTTCTTTGTTTCCAATGTCCGACCTTTGGCGCCCGGCCGGCGGGGGCCCGCCACCCTCGTGGCTGGGCCTCGAGCCGCGCCGGTTGCCAAAAGTCCCGGAGGCCTGCAGTGTGCGTGCGTGTTAGTGTTTAGACCAGCACCTGGCCGGCCGGCCGTCCGAACCCACATCATGTGTGACGGGCCCCCGAGGGGCTCCCGGCAACTGGGGAACCTCGTCGGCGGGGAGACCCTCCTTCTCCCTATTTTGGTGTGTGTTTGTTTTTTCCCGCAGCCTCCTGGAGTTTTTCCCCTTTATTGATTTAATAAAGTTTGATTGTCAGCACAGCAGAACAACTTTTGAGTGTGTGTGGAATTCTTGACCTCCTGTCGTGAAAATACGAAAAGGCCCCTCCCTCGCGGGCGGGGGTTTCTCAAGAAGTCAATGGTTTAATGGTGGCATAGTTGGCGCAGCACAATGTTTGGGGAATTTGATGGAGCTGCAACTCAGGGCTCCTGTGGAAAATTCATAGCAATTAATATTTTTTGGGATAAAGGATGAAGATATTCATTGAATGAATCAATTATTTAGATTTTTGAAAAGAACAAAAAAGTAACAAAAATTTCAGAGTTCAAATTTTTAAGGCGTCAGAAAAAGAGATGACAGGTGGATGAAAACGTGATAAAAATTTAACCTAAAAATGTTCCAAAAATGACCTTAATATGTCCAAAAAGGAAGAGGAAAAGGAGAAAACTACCATAAAATGTCTTTCAAAACCACAGCAATTCCCCCAAAATGACAGATAATTGATAAAATACAAGGCAAAAAAAGAGAACACTCAAAAAGTCCAAACTTTAAAAACGATCTAACTATAAAATGTCCAGAAACAAAAGAAGAAATCCTGAAAATGACCATAAATTGTACACATAATTACCCCCCAATTTTTTTTAAAGGCAGAAAAAAATAAAATAAAAAGTAACTATAAAATGTCCGGAAACAAAAGAAGACATGCCAAAAATAACCATAAAATGTCCACAAAATTGCCAATACATTCAGAAAAATTGATAGCAAAAAAGGCAGAAAAAAAAATGTTAAAAAGTAGCCATACAATGTCCACAAAAGGAAGAAGAGGGGCAGAAAATGATCATATGTCTATAAAATTGGCAAAAAAAACAAGTCTAAAAATGCATGAAAAACAAAGACTGAAAAATTACCAAAAAATAAATAAAAATCCAAAGGGGATCGAAAAGGTAAAGCAAATGAACATGTACATATTGGATGCTGCTGTCATATTTTTGTGTTGTGATGTAGCTCTAGTTAGGGCCCTCAGTACATTAGACTAACACTAAGAGCAAACTCACACTAGGACCATTGTACCGTGCCCAAGCACGCTTGCTGCTAAATTCCGGATTCTCGAGGTAGTGTGAGCGCAATTGCTCCGCGCCTGGGTACGGTTCGGATCCCCAGTTTGGCACAATTGGGAGCGGCGGGCCAGAGAACGGCAGGTTTGGCCGCACATGCGCACAGCCACGGCGACAGTCGCCGCGCAAAACGTAACCATGACGTCACGTATGTATGAGTGATGTACATAGGGAGCGGCCAGAACTGTTGACCATCCAACAACCAGAGCATCCCAAGCAAAGAGCTGGCTGGCAGCAGCAAAGGACTCACATTGGTCTGATGATGCTATTTAGCAGAGAACTGACAAAAAAAAAGAATAATAATAATAAAGAAAGTGCTGTAGCTCCTTACCGGCGCATTCCGCCTACTTAAAACACTGAGTTTGCCGTAACATATGAAGGCTTAAGGTTATCATCATGAATCATTCAAATGCTAAGTTAGCATCGACTTTGGGAGTGTTTCTCCTTCAAAAAACAAATATTCACATACAAATGCTGTGGAAAGACATACCCACGGGTAAGCTAACACGACTCAAAGGCACAAATTCTTCCCCAGTTTGTCAAAAACGACTTATTTTAATAGAATTCAATCACAACTTTCTTCTGTTCTCATTGTAAGTGTGTACACCATGGACGCACGGCACCACACTACCCCCAAGAGGCTAAAACAAGCAGGACGGAACACCCAGTATTTCTTACGCAATTACTGTTTTAGTATACAGTATTTTTATTTTACTTTTTTTTTTTTTTTTTTTTTTTTTTAAATATTCACAGAATGTCATTTTCCTCAAAATGTAACATACAAATATAACCAAGGAAGTTTTACTTTTTGGTTATATCAACACACATTTCCACATGACATAGCATAAAATATAATCCCTGAGGTCCAGGATAGACCACTGAAGTCTCTAGACTTGTGAAAATAACACACGTTCAAATAAATATGATAAAGAGGCCAGAGGATAATGCGATGCTTAAAGATACTCGACTTATTGAGCCAGTTGCAACAGTAAAAAGTTAGTATTTTGTCTTAAATGAATTTGATAACTACATTCATTTTTGTACAGAGTTAATACCTTTAAAAAGTAATTTTTCCACTTGTTGACTGATGATGACATCACCTGTGCTGAGGAAGCAGGGAACGACCATTCATGGCTCAATTTACTGACCAAACTCAGAAAACTGTTTACCCATGACTGGCCGTCGCCTACTTCCTCAGCACAGGTGATGTCATCATCAGTCGACAGCAAGTGGAAAAATGACTTTTGAAAGGTATCGTACATGAAAAATAATGAAGTTACCACATGAATTTGAGACAAAATATTCACTTTTTCTCCTGAAAATGGCTCAATGAGTCAAGTATACTTTTAAGTTTGAAAATGAATGAAAAGGCAAAGGCTGGAATTTCATATGATATTTATAAGATGTTATACTTGGCAAAAAGAATAATGTTCAAGAATAAATAAAGTGTTGAACGTGAAGGGATGAATGACCAGACATGACATGATGTGAATATCAGCATTGGCCAGTCTGTTTTTTTTTTGGCTTTTTTTTTTTTTTTTAAAGGTAGACTTTCTTTCCGGGATGATCCCACAAGCGCCTGTTTTATATGCAAAGCATGGAGTAACAAAAGTGTCCAGACGAGGGCGCCAGGCGCACATCTGCGCACGCACTCAAGACCGAGCAGCATGAAAGTCATGCGCGAGCCTTATAAAGACAAAACATGCTGCTCGCACACACGCGGACAGTAAAAAGCGCAAGTCCACCCAAGAAGGACATGGACTGGAAATGTGTGCGTCTCCGCACGCACGTGCACGCACGCACGCTAACCCTTGTGAGGACATTTCAAAATCGAAGCAGCAGCAGGGACATGTGACAACATTTCAAGACACATTTCAACACGACAAAAAGAGATATTTTCAACAAAATCGCAAACACAACACAAACAGCGACTTGGCACACGCTTGCTCGTCATGCTTGCGCACGACGTCCTGCAAAAAACACACAAACTTGCTTTGGAAAATGGGCCACAAACAGGAAATACCCGGCGTTCCCCTCATCCAACACACACACACACACACACATTTGTTTTGATTACATGTTTATGACTATGTTGAACATTTGTTTAATAGCCATCTTCCAGAATCACATCTTTGCTTTTTTGTCATTTTTTTTTTTTTTTTTCCCCTTTTCATCCTCTTTGGCTTCATTTCCTGCACGGGGGTGTGTGAGCGCCTTTGTCTTTGCTACATTGTGGGGCCCATACATGCAAGGTTTAACTACCATTGTGGGGACCGGTTCAGACCTCTATTTGAGGCTCAAGACTTGCTTTTAGAGTTTAGCTTTGAATTGGGTTATGGTTGATGTTAGGCTAAGGGTTAGGGAAAGGCATTATGTCAATGAGAAGTCCCCACAATGATACAAAGACAAACGTGTGTGTGTGTCTGAGTGAGTGAGTGAGAGAGAGAGAGGGAGAGGGAGAACGTGTCCTGGCTGGTCTTGACCATATAGGGACTTTGGATTTCCTTTTTTCTGACATCTGACACACACACACACTCATCCAAACGGAACATGCCATTAAACGCATGCACACACGCAAGTGTGCGTGTGTGGGCATGTGTGTCTGTTGCTGCCTCCAGCAGCTGATTGGATGTGAGGAAGCTCCTTATCCAATGGTTGAATGAGAAAAGCTGCTCCACCGTATCGTCAACAAGAGGAAAAAGTCCCCATCGTATTTTTGGTCCCCGAGTGCGACTTGTGTGTTTTGGATTGCATCCAAATGAATCTCCATTTGCATAATAAATGTTCAAAAACGAAGACCCCGACATTTATATGGCTGTAAAGTGGGCAGAAGCTTGCAATCAAGTCAAGTCATCAAATGTTCGATTGTTGACTTGAGAAATGAGGACAAGCCGGAAGTTGCGCAATTTCCCATCGACTCAACGATTTCTTCGATTTCCCACCCCATCAACTCAACGGTCATTTGGAAAGAACTCGCAGTACTGTCACGTGGTCGTGCTGTTAGTTGATCGCCATCGTTTGTAGCAGCAGTCGTACAAGTCATGAGTAGTGGTCGTCATGGTAACAGCATTTGTTTTTGTACGTCTTGCTGTTGTCTGGATGACTTTTTGCTTTTTCTATCAAAAAACATGTCAGTTTTTCACTTCCGTCGCACTACGACGAGTACGTGCGAGTAGGTCATCCAAACAAATACTCGCCATGCAGTATCCATGGCAGCGATTTCTTGTTGCTTGCGTTCATGTAACTGGCTACTTTGTCCATCCTGCTGTGCACCCCCACCCCCATCATCATCATCATCCGTCCCCAAAGCGTCTAAAATTCCCCAAAGTGGTGTTTTCTAATCCTGCCATCTCTTCCTGTTTGCTCGGACGCAAGTTTCCCCCTCAGCCCTCTTCCAAGCTAGCAAGGTGTGCCCGTTGCATCACTTCCTGTGGCAGCGCCAACCAATCAATCAATCAATCAATGTCATGTCTGATTGACAGCTACCACGAGGAAGACCACTTCCTGCCCCGGGGCCACGTTTTTCATGGGAACCCGCCGAGACGATGGCGAGTCGTCTCCGCCGTTCTCCAGGCTCCATGACCTTATTTGGCCACGGCGCTCACTTGATGTGATGTAAGACACAGCGCCCCCCCCCATATCCCCACTAACCCCCACACCCCCCTCCCCCCCGCTGCAGGAGGCGGGGGCCAGTGCTACTCTTCCAGATCAGGGGCTTTAACCCAGCTGTTTATTCTCTCGTTGGCTCCATCCGCCGAGGAAGAGGAGGAGGCGGCGGCGGCGGCGGCAGACAGTGGGACGGGGCGCACAAGAACCTGAACAAGAACCAGACGAAAAGAATTAGAAGAAGGACTTGCGGAGCAAAAGGACTTCCCAGTGTCAGTAAGGAGGAAAGAAGGAGTCTCTGTAAAAGAACCAGCTCAACAAAACGGAGAAAGAAAAAAAAAAAAGAGGAGGAGACATGCTCAATACATGCTGGCGGGAGGCCAAGTAAGGAACACCTGAGCAACAACTAGACCAAGAACCCGGAGAAGAGGAAGCGCAATAAAAACATTTTTTTTAAAAAGACGAGTCTACAGTGGCGGCGAGCCAAGCAGGGAGGAAAGAAGAACAACACGAGAAGGACAGAAGGAGTCGGTCCACGTTGGTGAGAGGCGCAAGAACCACCTAGACCAGGTACAAGAAGGAGAAGCAACAGGAGGAGGCAGAAGAAAGAGGAGGTGCACCGGGCGGGGGGGGTGCGGGTAGCAGGTTGGAGGGGGGGCAAGGGCAGGGACGCCACCTCAACCACCATGGACTTTAAGGCCAACTTGAAGGGGGTCAAGGCCAAGACGGAGGAGGAGCGCAAGGCGGCCAGCGGCGCCACAGCGCAGGTGGACTTCCGCGCCGTGCTGGGGAAGAACAAGGCCACCGCTGGCCCACCAGCAAAGAAGAACGCCTCCGCCGCCGACAGCAAGAAGGCGAGTGGCGTGGACAAGAACGGACAGGACGGCGAGGTGGTCAACAACTGCGTGAAGGACAGCGGCGAGATGCCGCCGCGCTTCGCCGAGAAACTGAGCGACGTGACTGTGGTGGACGGCCAGCGTCTGCACCTGCAGTGCCGGCTGGACGCCGCCTGCGACGTCAGTGCCAGCTGGACGCTCGATGGGAAACTCGTCAAAGCCTCCAAGTTCATCGTTCTCAAAAACCAAGGTCAGAGCACACACACAAACACACGCGTTTGTTTTGTTCTCTTTGTGGGTCCATCTCATTGACATTATGCATTTGCTAGCCTCTCCCCCTAAATCTAACCACCAAAAATGATTGGCTATCCCCAATTCCTTACCCTAACCTTAACCATAACCCAATTAAAAGCGAAACTCTAAAAGCAAGTCGTGACCCTCTCAAAAACAGGTCTGAACTTGTGGGGACCACCAAAATGGCCCCACAAAGGACGGGTGGCCCCACAACTCGGTGAACTCCCAAAATATTGGCCCCAAATATTGACCCTAACCATAAGTCCAACCTTTGTAACAAACGCTATTATGCACACACGGCTTGTATCATTGTGGGGACTTCTCATTGACATAATTCCTTACCCTAACCTCAACCATAACCCAATTGAAAGCTGAACTCTTAAAGCAATTCCTGACCCTAAAAAAAGAGGTCTGAACTTGTGGGGACCACCAAAATTCACCCACAATTTCAAGTCAGTCCCCACAATGGTAGTTAACCTGGAAAAACACACGCATATATGGGCCTCACAATGTAGCAAAGACAAACGCACACATGCACACAGAAGAGTCGTTTTTTTAATCAACACTTGCATGCAGGTGCACATGCGCGCACCCATGCAAGTGGAAAACTTTGTTTTACTTTTTCATTTCATTGTTATTAGTCTTATTATTTGTTGTTGTTTTTGTGTATAAGATGAAAAAAAACATTTCAATTATAGTTCAGGATTTTAAAACCATTTAGCGGATCAGAAAATGTATGGATACATTATGAAACAAATCAAATGGGGTTGCCAAAACAAAACAAAAAAAAGCCGCCTCAGCATTTAGCTGAGATCAGAAGAGCAGATCAGAAGCCCATCAGGTCAAAGGTCAACCGCACGTGGATGGGTGCTACTTCTGTATTAGCATGGCTAGCATTTGCACACTTTTTCTTCACCAAACATTTTCAAAATAAAAGAGCAACACATTTTTGCATGCACTTTTGACCACATTTTGTCCAACTTCATTTCATTTGCTGATTCTGAAAATCCTTCAACGTTGTTTCAAAACAAAAGCATACATTTAAAATTTTCTTTTTTCACTTTTGATGACCACTTTATTGATTTGAAGCGTTCCAACTTGATTCCGTTGGTTCGTTTTTATTCCAGAAAGGTTTTCAAAACATTCTCAAAGTAAAAACTAAAAAAAAAAAAAATAATAATAATAATATATATATATTTTTTCCCTTTATTCTGACCGATTGCAAAAGTGAGGCCAAATGTCACTTTTTCTTTTCATTTGGACTTTGGTGGCCAGTTGATCAGCTTCTGTTGAGCTCATTCCATTCTGGACACCTTTCAAAATAATAGCACACATTTGATTTGTTTGAAGTGTCCATATTGTGATGCTTTTTGTTTTGTTTTGTTTGCGCGAAGGCGGCATGTGCTCGCTGAGCATCGACAAGGCGCTGCCCGAGGACGAAGGCGAGTACAAATGCAAGGTGGAGACGTCGGCGGGCCGGGCCGAATGTTCTTGTTTGGTCCTGGTGGACGGTAAGAAACATTACAGTCACATTAAAACGCTCGGGATTTTGGATCCGAAAATCGGCCCACATTCATTCACTTTTTTCTTTTTTTTTTAAATTCTTTATTTTGAACTTTTTCACACTTTTACAGATGGGTACCGTTCATATGTGCAAAAATATGTCAGTAAACCCTCCATAAAAAAATTCCCATTAAAAAAAAAAAAAAACTTCATACAATGTAAACAATATGAGCGTCATGAACATCAGGGAGCGAGCGTGACATTATTTTCAAATGATCCTCATTCAAAATGAAATTGGGCTTTTTCATTTGAATGTACCTTAACTCATTTTCCCCAACCAACCGCGATTGTGATTTACAAATGCTGTTCGGCCTTCCATTTTGTAAATGCCCATTATTATATCCCACCATGCATTGTTCATTTGATCTGCCATTTTGAAATTTAATCTCAGTTTTAGTCCAGTCTCAATCACGCTTGTTAGTTTTTAATCATAGTCAACTTCATCCTGTTTTTATTTACTCCATTTTTAGTCGACTACAAATCGAGCATATTAGTCTTTAGTTTAGTCCAAGAAAATGTCATTTATTCATCTAGTTTTAGTCAACAAAAACTGTCAACGTTTCAACCATTTTACCCTTGTATATATTTTTTTTGTCAGCAGATTATGTTGAACATTTCAGATCTAAAACTATTTCACATACAATTTTCTCTCATCTTTTTTTATGAAAAGCAACATAGCGACTTAGCCAGCATTAGCGGTCAGATTAATATAATTGTCAGAACGTTATAGCTGTTTAGCTGTTGGCTTTTTTTTTTTTTTTTTTTTTTTACAAAATCATATAATTTTCATCTCATTTTTGTTCAATAATTAAAAGTCCATAGATTTGAGTCCATTTTCTTCATTAGTCGACAAAAATGCATACTGATTTAGTCCCACTTATTGTTTTTTTAATACGGGTTTTAGTTGAGTTTAGTTTGGTGAAAAATGTGCGTTGACGAAATTATTTTTGTTTAGTTTTCGTTGACGAAATTAACACGACCGCCATGTTGATCATTCACTTTTTTTCCATTCACTTCCAATTGGTCCTATTCAGGATGCATAACATTGTGCTAATGCGTCTTGTCCTAAAAGGCATGTTCTTTATAGGGCAAATGTTGCCAAGTGGGTACTAGTTAGCCCCAAGAACAACATGAGTAACAGCTCTGGGCTGTGTTAAAAAATAAATAAATAAATAAATAAATGCTCACCAGTGATGGCCTTTGCTGTGTATTTTGAGATTTATCTTATAAATGTAAAGTGCGTTACAACTAAAATCTCTTATTATTATTATTATTATTATTATTATTATTATTACAGTTTTATGATTGGGACACTGTGACTTACTAGAAGGCAATGACCATGTTCGACATTTTCATCTGTCGCAAACATTTGACGTTTGCTTTCAAATTCAATTGAAAGTTGATTTGGCGACGGATATTTCTGCTGACGGTTGGTTTATCAGAATGTCGATTGCCCCCCTGCCAATGTTTTGTTCCACTTTACTCCTCTTTTGGACTTGATCGAGGAACGAAATCAAATGGAGCAGCTGGAAATATTTGTCATTCTTTGCAGAGGATAAAGAATACATGTGTCAATTTATCGTGCGTCTTGCACGCTTCCAATCAGTGCCTGATGGGTGCTAATTTTGTTAGCGTTGTGGCTCGTTAGCATCAGGCCGGCAAATGAGAGTGCTTGTCGACTTTTCCAAAGCTAAATGTGCCGTCTCGTGCTCCAATTGTTGCTCTCAACTCAAAAACGAAGATGTACAAGTGAAAGTGTGTAGTCGCTCGTAAGTGGAGGTCGCTCGTTTGTCATTTTTCTGTTTGAAGGCTTTTATGTGTTTGTGGTTGGCAGATCCTCCGGAAAAATCCGCGGCTGACGGCAAGAAGACGGCGGCCACCTCGGAGAGTAAGTTGACGAAAATCGTTTACAAGCGCCGTTTGAAGCATGGTTTGAATGGTGGGAGCGACGAGACGTTGATGAGCAACACACAAGAAGAAGAAGAAGAAGACGACGACGCCTCGCTGGCTCGCTCGCTTTGTCCCAATAAGGACATGCAGGCTGGGAACTGCTTGCACACGCACACACATATCTCCAATTCTGTCAAACGCACACACATCGGGGTTAAAATAGTTTTGCAGTTATGACTTGGACTTTTTTTTGTTTTGTTTGCCAAGCAGCCGTGTTGGTTTTGATTCGTTTTGATTTTCCATGCAGTTGTGAACGTTGACGACGTTACGAACGTGGACGAAAGAAGCCCCTTGAGATGCGACATCTCGTTTGCGAGGGGCCCCACACAATCATAATTTTGCAGCAATTAGAATTAGAATACAGCCATGTTTCATCATTATTCACAAATCCGTGTGGAATTGTGAGTAATTGAGCTTTTTTTTCAACATGGCCCTGGTTGATCTCTTATACTCTGCTGCCACCTGCTGGCTGTTGGTGTAATAACTACCATTTCTTCACCTGTTCTTTGCAGCTGAGAGGCTGCATGAAAGCCTTCTGTATACTCGAGCATAAAAAAAATAAACAAAACGTATAAATACGTCTTTGGGACACTTAAAACATTCAAAATAGAACGTATTTGTACGTTTTTGGGAGTAAATGAGTTAATAAACAAAAAGTAACTGAAACTACATTTTATGTTTAGGTGAAGCTCGAATAAAGAAGCCCACAGCCAAGACGCCTCCCAAACAAGGTGACACGCGCACACGCACACACACCTAGCATGCACGTTTATTGATATGTGTGTGTGCGCGCAGCACTGCCTCCCCACATCATTCAGTTCCCGGAGGACATGAAGATCCTGGCGGGGGAGAAGGTGGAGATCCTGTGCAAGTTCTCTGGAGCTCCACCCATCAGCTGCACTTGGCTCAAGTTCAGGAAGCCGGTGAGACATACGCACACCTGCGCACGCACACATCTTTTGATTTTGAAGATGCGGGCACATGTGTCCAGATCCAGGAGGGCGCGGCCGACACGTCCATCGTGAGCACGGACAACAGCAGCCTGCTGACCATCGCCAGCGGACAGCAGGAGCACTGCGGATGCTACACCATTGAGCTGAGGAACCAATATGCCCTCCGGCAGGCCGCGCTCAACCTCACCATCGTGGGTGAGGAATCGGCCGCTGAGCATTAGCATGTTAGCATTCCCATTTCCGTGTTCGTTTGTTGTCCTAAGGTCAGGTTAGCATTCGTGTGAGAATAGCATGAACATGAGCATGAATTGTCATGCTAGCAGTCACCAAGTTCTTTACATTATCTTAGGGTGAGCATTATTTAGCATAGGCATTAGGGATAGTGTACGCTTTGACATGAACATGAACCTGTTAGTCTTGGCAGGTAAGCATTTTAGCTCGAACATTAACGTTAGAGTTGTGTTAGCATTAAGGCCGGAATGTGCATGCTATCGTAAGCATCATTTTGACCCATTAGTAGTAGCATGTTAGCAATTTTGTTTTTAAACTCATTGACCCACAGCCATTTTGACTGAAGCAACCACCTTCGCTCCTGGCTGTTTTACTGGATTTTAACACACAGAATATTGTGTTCAATTGCTATCACATGGAACCTACCAAAGGAAAAATTAGAGTCTCTTCTTTCATCAGGAAAAACAAGTACATTTCTATCTGTTTTCGTTTCGCAGCAATTAGTATTAGAATATAGTTAAGTGTCATCGTTATTCACAAATCTGTTGAAAACAGTGGAGAAAAGAGCTTGTTTTAACATGGCCCTGGTTGATATCTTATACTCTGCTGCCACCTGCTGGTCTGTTTTTTTTTTTATTTTTATTTTTTTTATAACTACCATTGCTTCAACAGTTCTCTTCAGTTCAGAGGCTGCATCAAAGCCCTCTGTATGCTGTAGCATAAAAAAACAACATAAAAACCGTATGAATACGTTTTTGGGACCATACCATGGAAATATTTAAATTGAAAGTTTTTGGGAGCAAATGAGTTCTGATGAAACACACTGGCTACCCCCATTAAGACAAACGTGAAATGCCCCACTATATGTACTGGATGTGACCTAAGATGGTCCGAGAAGGGGATTCTTTTGTGTGAGGGGTGTTCACAGTGGACTTGTCCCTGTAATCAGGCCCAAAAACGGGTCGGACGACTATCTTAAACGTTTTGAATACGAATGACTAAAAAGCAAAATCTAGTCATTTGACCTGGTGAACTTATACATGAACGGACTGTAGCCAATTGAAGGAACGCGGCCGTAAATGAGAACACCCCAACTACTAAAAGTGGTACTTGGTCTAAAAGTTGGTTCTCCAAACGGTAAAGCATTTTTTTTTTTTGCCGTCATGGCGATTTTACAACGCTCACGCCTTTTCAGTAACCTTCGGGAAACATCGGTGCGTAACCGGCTTTCTGTTACTTTCTGAGATCATGCGAGATTTCTGCCTCGTAGGACTTGTTGAAGGATTGTTGATGGCACCGAATCTTAATCCGTGTGTTCAACTTATCGGAGCAGACCGCCAGTGGCGGAGCCAGACTTTTATAAATAGGGGGGCCGGGGGGGGGGGGCAAGGATACTTCATCCAAAGATGATGCCAAATTTGTTTTCATGAAAATTAATTTCAATCGGAGTCTCTAGAGATGTTCAAATATATTTAAGTACATATTAAGCACAGGGGAGATTTTTGCACATAATGTGCTGTTTATTAAGAATGTATAAAATGTACAAAAAAAATAATTCAGCACTGTTTAACTTGAATGAACTTGCACGCACACGCAGATACTGTATTCATGCAATTACAGTACTTTTATCAACATAACATTATAATATGAACATAATGCAAATTTGTATTACAGTATGACTAAAGATCCTGTCTAAGTGCCAAACTCTCCTTGTCGTTTCATTTTCCACACACCCTATGAAAAATAAATTTATTACTCCAACTACTACTTCATTTACAACCACATAATTTATTAATGTGATTAATTAATAATAATGTTAATAAATCCTCCACTTCTACCTGTAAATGCAAACGTCAGTTAGTGTCTGTTTGAACTTTCAACCATTGGAGGGTGCTATTGTATTGCATAACAACAACAACATACTTATTTTTAGCTTGCACAAAACTACGTTGCTTATTGATGTCCGTCCAAAACAATCTATCTGAACTAGAGGTGTCAGTGGATTAAAATTTGTAATCATAATTAATCGCATTACTTCAATAATTAACTGACTATTAATCACACATTAATTGCACATTTTATATCTCAATTTATACCTACATTTACAATAAAATGTACAATTTCAATATGGTTTTGTTTTTTTTTAGTCATTGATAGAGTAATTTCATAACAATTCAATTAAAAAAATTAAAAATTCATTGATAGAGTAATTTCATAACAATTCAAGAAAAAAAAAGTTTAAAAAAATAAAAATAAAATATGTGCTGTACTGTAAAACCAAACCAAAGCGTGACTGATTTGTTTTGGTCATTTTTCTATCACTACAACATGGTATAATTGCATTTGTAAGACAATCGTGAAAGCTCAATGCATTTCTCTTTTCATATTAGGAGCTGCCTAATTTTTAACATGAAGTAACTTGTGAAATTATGCACATTTTTAAAACTGTAAAATACAACAGTCCCCACAAATATATGCATTCGCGCTCGGCTTTTATTTTGTTAAGTGAAATAGGATGTGCATTGTAAAATGACGAATTTTTACTGCATAGGAACCAGAAACGACCGATGTGTTTTTTTCATATTAATAGCTCTGTAATTTTAAACAATAAGTAACTTGCGAGTTTCTGCACATTTTAAAATTGTAAAATACAACTTGACGCCAATCCCCACACATTAGGCAGTATCATTTAATTTATTACTGCTAAATTGTGTTATAGTGATTCCTTTTAATGACGTCGGAGGACGCTTTTATTTTGTTAAGTTCTCGGATGCGAGACGCAGCTGAGGCCGCTCTACTGTTACAGCGAACACATCGGTAGTTTCACTTTCACCTTGAGATATTTTGTGGAGATGCTGAATAAAATACGCCTCACATTTAAAGATAAATAGGCTTGTGCTCACTCCAACTGTCAAGACGGCGTCCATTCAGCTCTTTACTCTCACAGGGGTTTCAGAGTGCCCATGGACGCCTCTTGGTGCTCGGTGCGAACGCAACGGCTAACCGAGTGCGTTCTTTCAAAGCAAGGCACGGGTGGTAGTGGTGAGACACAGTCCAAATGGCTCCTCCACCTATATTCTGCCCCTTAAACACTGTATTTTAGCTCCAGTGCTTTTCTATTGGGTAGTTTTGACGTGGACGTTTCTACTGCATGGTGACTAGAATTCCCTGAGTAGAGGCTTTCCAAATAAGGAGCGGTCGTTAATCGAGCGTTAAAAAAAACAGTGCCGTTAAAGCCACTTTAAGTTAACGAGATAATAACGCGACAATTTTGACACCCATAATCTGAACATAAAAGTTATGTTAAACAGTCACTCACGTCTCACAGGCAAACAAACATGATATAGCCAAACGGCAACATGCATTCTTGATGTGCCGGTGTTCTGTCGGATCAGCATACCGGTACTCAGGAGACTGCTCATGAAAACAGATGATTCTCCTTCTACAGACTCCTAGTGAGCTGGATTATAATGCTTTGTCGTAAGTAGCGCCAGCCACTGTTCAGGAGGGGCATAACAATTAGTAGGCGTCTGCTTGAAAACAATGCTGGCAGGCTGAATCGGCAAGGCGTGCGACGTCACTGCGCCGGTGCCGTGATATGTCAATAATTTGGCGTCTGCTGGGTCCAATCACATTTCAGCAGGGGCACGTGCCACCCCGGCCCCCCCTCTGGCTCCGCCATTGCAGACCGCACACAATTTGACCAAAACTGTTCAATAGCTGATTCTCTATCTTGCGGTGATAAATGAGATTTGAACCATCCTTGTGGGTGTTACCGGGCCTAAGGTCGTGTCTCCGACCACGTTTTCATCTTTGTCCTGGACCTCATCTCTGTCTATGACCACGTCTGTCTCAAAATCTTGGTCCTAAAAGTCCTACCTGGACCACTTCCATGTTAGCACTTTAGCGTAAGCACGCATTTGCGTGTGTCGGATCTGGGCTTACCGTTGCTCCGCTAAACTAAGCTAAGGTGGTCGGGTCGGAGTGGATTGACCAATCTTTGTTTAGGGAAACATGAAGGCAGTGCGGATGCCTTTTATGGCAGCGTTTCCACTTAGCTTAGCCTTTGCGTGACCTCCGACTGGGCATGCCAGCCCTCCTTCTCCTGACCAAGAAAAGACATGTCCAGTATTTTGGAAAAGTCATGTTCTACTCAATAGAAGGATGCTAACTTCTTTAGCACCTTTAGCGTGAGCGGAATCATTCAAAAGCATCCTCCCATCTTCCAGACAAGCCGGACCCGCCCGCAAAGGTTCCGGCCCTGTCCGACGTGAAACGCTCCAGTCTTACACTGTCCTGGTACGGTCCCACCTATGACGGCGGCAGCGCCGTCCAGACCTACCACCTGGAGATGCACGACTCTGTGGACCGCAAGTGGACGCCGCTCGTGTCCTGCAACAGCACATCCTACAACGTCCAAGTGCGTCCGTTTACATGTCTCTGACCGGCGTCCGATTCTACCTCAAACGCCCAATTCACGCTGACTGCAGTACGGACGCTAGATTCCCTCCCAAACAAACAAGTTTGAAATATAGCGGATTTATCTTGATGCGAGAAAGTACGTTTTATGTTTAAATAGTGTTATTTTGTCATGTTTAATTTATTCTGAGTTCATTTTTTGTCTTAAATGTCCGACTCATGTCATGCTACGTAGTTATCTAGCTTCCCTCCCAAAAAAACAAGTTTGCAAACGGATTTATTTTGAAATATGCTGGATTTACCTTGATGCAAGATGCCCGACTTCCTGTCCGGCTCTTGTAATTTCTTCAGCTTCGTGAAAATCCGCATGCGGTGGGTGTCCGGAAAAAAACAGAATAGTTGCAGATACCTTCCGCAACGCCGCATCCGTTCCACATACGCTGCAGCTGGTGTGAAATGACACGCAGACTCCAATGCGTTCTATTCTTGTGGCATCCGTACGGTCGCCGTATGGAAAATGCACCTCGTCCGTTCCGCAATCAGTGTGAATTGGGTCTGTCCATGTTGGCCTATGTCTTTGTGTTTATACGGTTTTCCATGACCCGTTCTCAGAGCGCCTCCTCCGAGTTGATTGCTCCTTCCATGTCCTTGACACGTTACAATGACTCCCTGGTCTGAGTTCTAATCATGACACGCCTCACTGCAATATGATTGGTTGCGGGCAGGACAGGCTTCAACTTTCAGGAAGTCCTGGGCTTTTAGTCCATGAAACTTGAGTTGAGTTGATTCTGGCCCCGTCTCATCATCTTTCCATCCACCTCCAGAACCTTCTTCCAGAGCACCAGTACAAGTTCCGGATCCGAGCGGAGAACATCTACGGCATCAGCGAGCCGAGCGCCGAGTCCGAGGAGGTCACTGTGGGCCTGGCAGACGACAACGGTGCAGACCCGCCGGACCAAGTGCGTCTGACCCGACCCAATTCAATAACGTGTTGTTTTCTTTGCTTCCATCAACAGAGAACCAGGAGGAGGTGGAGGAGGAGGAGGACGGTACGCATACGCACGCTTCCCGTTTACACTTGACCTTAAAACGTCCTGATGACCAGAACACGTGTGACTTGCGCGCGTGATCGGGTTGTTCTTTTTGACGTGACTGCTCTCGTGCCCCTTCCCCTCGTGGCAGACTCGGAAAAGGAGCCGGACTACAGGCAGGTGACGGTCCGAACGGACGTGAAGGTCAAGGAGCTGTACGATGTGGAGGAGCGGCTGGGAACGTAAGCGCCGTCGAGCATGTGCACCAGCTTTGGATCAATGACACGCGCCCACATGCTGTGATTGCTCACAAATCCGTCTTTCTCCTTCTCGTCTACTTTCCTGCTTTCTCCTATTCTCACGAGTAATCGAGTCAGTTCAGCATCGACTGCCGTGTGCGACCCGAGCAACCCTGAAGAAATCGCACCGAGCGTGCGATCGTCCACATTCGTCTTTTTGTAGATGTCAAGTTGTGGTGGGAACTTCCACCGGTTCTTATATCTTAATGCGGGAGATATGATGCAAATGCTAATGACTGCATGTTCTCAGTAGAACTATTGACTGGATGCCAGAACAATCGAGTACACAGCTGTGGAGCCTTTAGTATAATAGTCTCTCATCTTAATACTGTCTTGGCCGCCCACCCCACCCGCACACGGGGAACGGCTCAGCCTGCCCTCGCCCATGTGAGAATGTGTGACCTGATGGTCTTAATTGGTTTCGGCTGGATATGTGATCAATAGAAAGGCTCCAAGCCAGGACGACTATCTACACAGTAAATTCTGTAGTGTCATTTTGACTCTATTAGAGTCGAATTTTGACTCTATTTAGAGAGGGACCAAATAGACTCGGTCTTAGAGTAAACTAAGATTTACACCAGGAAGAGAGTAAAATAAAAAATAAAGTAAAAAATAAAATAAAATTCACTCAATGTTTAAGGTTGGAGCTCACGACCTTCAGCTTGGGACACTACCACCTGAGCTATGCCCCTCCCACTGTTTGCTTTTCTCCAAGAGACCAAAGATGGTCTTTGGTCTGTTAGGAAGATTCCATGCAATCATGGAATCAGCTGCAACCGACATGAGCGATATACTAGGCGAAAGCAGGAGCTGCGCGGCTCAGGGAGTATATCGGCCATCTCCCAAGCTGAAGGTCGTGAGTTCCTTCCTCAACTCTTGAGTCACTTTGATTTATTTGACTCTCTTCCAAGTGTAAATATGACTCTAAAACAGTCAATTGGACTCGATTTAGATCGGGACCAAATTGACTCTACAAAATTGACTGTGTAATCATGGAGAGGCCTCAACGAAGATCGAGATGGCAAATCCAAATCCGGAAAGTAAAACCCTGCCACAGTTTTGGCTTTAGCTGCACGCGCTTCGACTGGTGCACGTTGACGGGTGGATCAGTCGCATGCGGATCCTGCCGCGCAAAAGGATGAGTCGCTTACGCCCAATTCACACTGACTGCGCGATCGATGCAGTGTGTTTTCCGTATGGCGGCCGTAAGGACGTCGCAAGAATAGAAAGTATTCGAGTCTGCGTGTCAATTCACACCAGCTGCGGTGTGTCTGTGGAACGGATGCGGCGATGCGGAAGCTTTCCGCAAGCGTTCTACTTCTTTCCGGCCGCATTGCGGATTTTCATCAAGCTGAAGAAATTAACACAAGCCGGAGAGGAAGTCAGGCCTCTCGCATCAAGGTCAATCCACTATATTTCAAAAATAAAACCGTTTGCGAACCTAGTTTTCTTTGGGGGGAGGGAAGCTAGCTAACTACGTAGCATAACATGAGTTGGACATTGAAGACAAAAAAATGAGCTCAGAATAAATGAAACATGACAAAATAACACGATTTGAACACAAAACGTACTGATCCATGGTAGAAGTCCAAAAAGCATCTGGACGTGACAACAGGCAAGCGTGGCTGTTTTTTACAAATAGGACTCGGTCATGACACGGTCGTTTTTGCGTGAACCCCGTGATCTTGTGTGGAGATTTCCGGACACGCAACGCACGCGGTGTGAATTGAGTGTCCATTGCGGATGCCGTATGGAAAGCGCACCGCGGCCGTTGCGCAGTTGGTGTGAATTGGGCGCTCACGTGGATATCGGTGCTGGTGTGGGCAGGGGCAAGTTTGGTCAGGTGTTCAAGCTGGTGGAGAAGGCCACCAAGAAGGTGTGGGCGGGCAAGTTCATCAAAGCGTACTCGGCCAAGGACAAAGACAGCGTTCGGCAGGAGATCGGCATCATGAACAGCCTCCACCATCCCAAGCTGGTCCAGTGCGTGGATGCCTTCGAGGGAAAGTCCGACATCGTGGTGGTGCTGGAGATGTACGTGGGTGGTGCTTTTCTTTTCTCGACTTCGGACTCGACTTGGACTTGAGACTTGACTTGAAGGTTGCCCGCTTAAACATTTTCACCACCGCTTAGACTCACATTCATACAACGGCGTATTAGGGCCACGTATAAATATTTTTTTAGTGTTGTTCCGATACCGTTTTTTGGCCCCCGATGCCGATCCAGATACCCAGCTTTGCAGTATCGGCCGATACCGATATACCGATACTTAAGTTTTGTTTGTTTTTTTCCTCAACATGAAAAAGCTGTCCTGCCATTGGTTGAGAGCATTCAAGGGCCAATAGGATATTTTGGATCAGCATGCAGTGAACATGTCACATGTCAGTGAATGTTGTGCACGAGCAAGACACAAGATGCTGCATCCAAAATCCTATATTAATGGTATCGGTATGTTACTTGCCCACACATAGCGAAAATCTGCGTATAATTGACGCCAATTGTTTTGAAGTTACATACCATGATTTTACCGATTTGGCCCGCATTGTAATATATTTTCCTCCAAGTGGCCCTTGAGCTAATATGAGTTCAAATCTTGAAGTATACTACTTTTTGATAAGGCTAGATGAACTTTGGCGCCATCTTGTGGTATCTGAAGGCATTACATCAGGGGCACAAAACTACAAAGAGAATCACCTCGTGACTTGGCAGCAAACCTTTTACAAAAAAAAGTGAATAGTGAATTGCAAATATTAGCTAAGTCTACATAATTCGCTGGTGAGTGTCCACTAATCCTTTTATTGGCAAGATGACGAATGACTTGTGACTTGACTTGAGCAAGATGAAAAGACCGAAGTTGCTCGAATTGACGTCGCCGAGCCGGAAAACGGATTTTTGACGCGAGCGGTGTGCCGGCCAGGATCTCCGGCGGCGAGCTGTTTGAGCGCATCATCGACGAGGACTTTGAGTTGTCGGAGCGCGAGGTGATCAAGTACATGCTGCAGATCGTGGACGGGGTGGGCTTCATCCACAAGCAGGGCATCGTGCACCTGGACCTCAAACCCGAGAACATCATGTGTGTCAACAAGATCGGCAGCAGGATCAAACTCATCGACTTCGGCCTGGCCAGGCGGCTCGGTGGGTGACGACGTCGGCCCACGACGGCGAGCCGCCGCCATCTAACCCCGCCTGTCCTTGTTTGTTGTTTGTCTCTGGCAGAAAACGCAGGCACCCTCAAAGTTTTGTTCGGAACGCCCGAGTTTGTAGCACCCGAAGTCATCAACTACGAGGCCATCGGTTACCCCACCGACATGTGGAGCATCGGCGTCATCTGCTACATTCTGTGAGTAGCTCACGTTGCTTCCGTTTTTACACAGGCCAAAAGTACTCGCATTCTCCACTTGAGTACAAGCACAAAAAACAACTTGGGTCAAAGTACTCACTAGTGTTGATTTTGTCTGCCATTTTGAAATGTCGTCTCAGTTTTCCTCCAATTTTAGTCACACTTTTTCTCAGTTATTCAACCTCATCCCATTTTTGTTTAGTCCATTTTTAGTTGACTGTCCCAATTGTTTGTGCTATGTGTCACATGACAATGTCACAGATCTGACAGATTAGGAGAGACAAGATTTGACAAAATCATGTCATTTTCTTCTCGTTTCTGTTAATGAACTAAAATATCCATAGATTTTAGTCCACTTTTTATGAAGTGTGGGATGTAATGATATCCAAACATCACCATACCATATTATCTCGATATGAAGCTCACAATACGATAATCATCGCAATATTGTGTGGAGGTTGGCGATATAAAGGTCACAATATTGTAAAAAAAAAAACAAAAAAACAAAGAGCTCATACAAAAAAAAACACAATATTGTGCTATTGTACACTACAGCAATGCATATAAAGAGCCTACAATCTTGAATGGGGTGGGAATCTTTGTCTCATAATTCGATTCAATTCCGATTTTTCGGTGTGGGATTTGATTCAGAATCAATTTTTGTTTCTGAGCAATTTTTGATTCCAAATGATTTAATTTCTGCTTCAATTTATGGATGTGAAAGGAATCGTCATGATCGACTCCAGTCTGACTTGCTAATGCTAATTAGCGCGCTACTCGGGCCACTTTGATCCCGCAAAAGAAGGCCTATTCATACAAAACGCTTCAGGAATGTTGACAGAGAAGCATCTTAACATTACTCACCGGCAGATGCTCTTCCTACGCTGCAAAAACAAAAACAAAACCAAAACAAAAAAAACACAACTTTTATTGGCATATCTTGATTGTGCCTTTTTCCTTCTATTCTCCAACTTAACAGTGTATCAGAACACGTGGAACCACACTGCCCCTAAGTGGCCAAATCGGGTACAACATGAAGAGCGCTCCTAATAAAGGAACATACATACAAACAAGAGCAAGACAGCATAAAATAATTGAAATAAAATCAATTTTGGGACATTTAAAATCGATTCTGAATCATACTAAATGAGAATCGTGAATCTTGCTTGTGTGTAACACTTCATATGATTGGAGGAGCCGGGAGACATCAACGGCTGCTTTTTCTTCCAGGTTTGAATCGTTTGCGTGCATTTCAAAACAAAAGTCACAACCGTGTTTTGAAAACGTATCAAGTCAAAAGTACAAATACTCATGATAAACGTAAAAAGTAGCCTAAAAAATAAATACTGGTGACCTGCATTTGTGTTTTGTCGCGGCGTCAGGCTGAGCGGTCTGTCGCCGTTCATGGGCGACAACGACAACGAGACGCTGGCCAACGTGACTTCGGCCACGTGGGACTTTGAGGACGAGGCCTTCGATGACATCTCCGACCACGCCAAGGATTTCATCACGCGGCTGCTCAAGAAGGACATGAAGTCAGATTGTGCTCACATTTACATCACATCATCTCGGCGGGGGCACTTTAATAATTGATCGAACCGCACACCAAAGTCACGTTTCTTTCTTCATCACAAAATGAAAACTTGCCAAACTGTGATCTCCCTGTCGGCAGCCAACGCGGTGGAAATGTTGTCAGCGGGTGACGTGTCTCAGCATCTTTTTGTGCTTTGGTTTTGCCGTCAGGTCGCGCTTGAGCTGCCCGCAGTGCCTGGAGCACACGTGGCTGAAGCAGGACACCAACACCATGAAGGCCAAGAAGCTGTCCAAGGAGCGCATGAAGAAGTACATCCTGCGGAGGAAGTGGCAGAAAACGGGACACGCTCTCAAAGCCATCAGCAGGCTCTCGTCCATGGCCATGATGGCCGGCGTCCACGCCAAGAGGGGCTCGCCCACCGAAGGTACGCGAAGAAATAACGTGCTGCTTCGCTTCATCGCGCACTCACTTCTTCTTGCCTTTATTATTCCGCTTGGCAATCCAAAAAAGTTCTTCCAATCCAATGAGTGCTGTCAAAGTTAACTCATCAATCACAAAAAAATGATCTTATTAATTATTTCTTAACGCAGATTAATCACACTGTTCATTTTGACAACAGATGGTTACAGGTTGCGCAGGTTTGTTTGAGCAATAAACAGAACTACATGCATTCAAGACAAGTATTAAATCAATGTTTGCGTATGACATTCACAATATTCCAAGATGGGATTCATCTGGGTTAGGGTTAGGGTACCGAGCCCTAAACCTAACCCACTAAAAAATGTCATCGTTGACAGCTCTAACGCACAAACTGGGAAATGTGGTGGCTTTTCTTCCAGGCCAAAGAAAGTGTGCAAAATTCCTGGCAGGCCTGAATTTGTTTTGCAAATCGACAAAGAGCTTGTGTTTTATCATTTCCGATTTGTGTGTGAGAGAGCGACCAAATCGTCTTCTGGCGGAAAAGCCAAGCGAAGGTGAAGCGCTTGCTCGTGTGCCGTGCCTTTCAGAGGACAATCCACTTGCGGAGTGCCTGGAGCTGGAGCACAAGGCCGAGTGCAAGCCCACCTTCAGCGCCGTCATCCGAGATGTGGAGGTGGTGGAGGGCAGCGCCGCCCGCTTCCACTGCAAGATCGAAGGTAGCCCCCCCTCAAAGTGGCGCCTACTCACCCGCCTCCGCGTTTGAATTGACCGCGTGCCGTCGGCAGGTTACCCCGACCCCGAGGTGGTGTGGTACAAGGACGAGCAGCCCATCAAGGAGACCAGGCACTTCCAGATCGACTACGATGAGGATGGAAACTGCAGCCTCGTCATTTCCGAGGTGCCGCAAACGATACAAAACAAGCTTTTGAAACATTCAGCACAACGCTGTTACAGGTTCAGGGTGGGTTAGGGTTTAGGGTTAAGGTAAAGGTACCCTAACCCTACCTAGCCCACCCTGTCACAAACTGTAACGTTCAATTACCATCAGCATTTACAAAAACTCAAGTCGCAAATGATACAAGAAGCACACGGTCCATTCGTAGAGTAAATTTGACTCCATATTCTGTCTCAGTCAAGACGTTTTACTCGGAAGAGAGTATAAAAACCTCCACAGTTGAGAAAGCTTCTGGTTGGGTGATAACCAACCTGACCACTCCTACTCGCTGTCAATATATGGCAGGTGTCCGCTAGAATCCTCCTCAATCCATTTTTGACACATCAACAATATGTTAGCTAACGATAAGTCCGGCATAGCTCAAGTGGTAGAGTGGCTAGTGTCCATGCTGAACCTTGTGGGGTGGCTCCTTTAGCCTTTTATTGTTTGCTTTCAAGTATTTTACTGCCTTCCAAGCATAAACCTAAATATTTTCTTTTTACAGTCAAATTTACTCACTTTAGAAAGTGGCAAATTTACACTTTTTTTTCTCACAATTTATGAGATTTTTTTCTCATCAAATTTGCCACTTGGCCACTTTCTAAAGTAGCAAATTTGCAAGTTATTTTTCCTCACAAATTTGCTTTAGAAAGTGGCAAATTTACAATTTGTTTCTTGCTAATTTGCCACATTCTAAAGTGGCAAATGTACAAGTTTTTTTTTTTTCTCTCGCAAAGTGGCAAATTTGTGCGTTTTTTTTTCTCGGAATATTGCCCCCGCCCTTTAAAAAAATATTTATACGTGTCCCTAATACTGTACACCGTCGTAGTATTGTGTGCTTCTGTTTTTTTTTCAATACACAGCCAACCTCTCTGGTGATGGTATGATGAGGTTGATATTGTGACATTTGTGGATATGGTGACCTCCTTCCTTCCGGTCTACGGCAAATGCGATGCAAAGTACAACGTTGCGGTTGGAGCACCCTGCCTAAGTCATACGTTACAAAGAGCCCGTTTGAAAACTGGCACGGCATCTTTTTGTGCCGCTTCTTTTTTTCAAGGTCTGTTTACAGTCAACACAAGTACGGAATGGTCGGTCAAAATGAAGGTGAACGTTTGGGGAAACGTCAGGCTTGGAATTGTAAGGTGTTTAAAGTTGACTTCACCGCCGCAGGTGTCGGGCGACGACGACGCCAAGTACACGGTGAAGGCCGTCAACAACCTGGGCGAGGCCACCTGCACCGCCGAACTGCTGGTCGAGGTCATGGCTGGGGAGGAGGAAGAGGAGGAGGAAGAGGAGGAGTGAGCTTGACAGCTCGGAGTCTCTGGCGGGAGGAAAGCGGCGCCGACAGGAAGTGGCGTGCTTGCACTTCCTGTCTGGTGGCGGGATATTGACAGAGATGGGTCAAGGTGCCACGATTGATGTCACCTGTCAATCACATGTTCACAATGATGTCATTCACGCGTGATTGATTTCAAGAGAAGCCAAGTCCGGTTCGTTCGGCCAATCACAGGCCTTATAAGTTGACCAGTTGACCCGCCTCCGTCGATGCGTATTTCCAATCACAAATGTCTTTTGTGGTGAAGAGGAGCGTGCGTGCGTGTTTTGCTGTGCTCACCTGTGCCTTCACCACCTCCCACGAGGAGCTCACCTGTCATTTACGCGCCGGCGTGACATTGACGATGTCGTGACGTCTCCGTCCATCCGTGATTTGAACTCAAGTAACCTTTTCAGTCATTGACTCGTCGTACAAAACCAACGATTGCTGTCATGCCAAATTGCAACCATTTGAAAGCAATCAAGATCGCTAAACGACAAATCAATCATTTGCAGATCCACGGGTGAGTGTTTGCCTGTTGTTGCCATGACGATGCCACTGCACACTGGTGATGAATGACGTCCGCTCGTGGATGGCTTTGCAAGTTTACGGAGGAGCAAAACTGCAAACATTAAAAATTAATACATGACTCCAGGTGAAAATAAAAATGGATATATAAAAAATATCATGAAACAAATTAAACATTTATTTATATAATTGAAAATAAATATAAATGGAAATAAATATATATATGTATATATATATATATATATATATATATATATATATATATATATATATATATATATATATATATATATATATATATATATATATAAACATAAATAAATAAAAGTAAAAATGAATACAAAATTACAAAAAAACATGATTTAAAAAATAAAAACAAAAAAAAAGAATTCAAAACTGGACAACAACAACAAAAAAAGATTTAAAATATAAATATAAAATAGATGTGGAAAAAAATACAAAAAATAATTATTTAAATGATATTGAATGAATGAATGAATATTTGAGTTAAATATCAATAAATAAAAATGCTCTGCTGTTACATTTATTTATTTCATGCTGCAGAAGCGCTGTCAGGTTGAAAAATCAGCGTGATTTAGTTTGACATTTATTTTTACAATCATATTTTTACATTTTTCTATTTATTTTTACTTTTATTTATATATATTTTTATATTTCCATTTATATTTATTTTTGTATTATTTTTTTTAATTATATATATATTTTGAATGTTATTTTCACTCTTATTCCTTTCTTTTTGAATGTTGTCAATTTTGCTCCTCTGCCGCCACCTTGTGGTTGGAAGACGTCGTCCACCCTCCGTCGTGATCGCGACACACAAAACACGTTGGCGCAATTTCTTCCGCAATACACTCGACACCTCACCAGTGTACGTGCGTGTGTGCGTTGTTGTTGTTTTTTTTTTTTTTCTGACTTTGATTTGATGTCTGTCCATCCATGAGTTGTTGGTCCAAAATATCGTCCACCGACTTCGACACGTACGACAACAGCACACAAATGTAACTTCCTGACACGGAAACTAATAAAGCAATCACAAGAAACGTGAGTGAACCTCCATTTTGGACATCGAGTACCCTGAACAAAAAAAAGTAGCATACAAAATAGCCTATAGAGTATATTTTAGTATACCCAAGTTTATTTTTGGAGGGTTTTCTAAACTTTATAAACTCTCTTTGGGACTAAATTGGCCCATTTTAGTACATGTATATTTAAGTAGGCTATATTATAAAGTATACTTGATAAGTACCCAATTAGGTATACTTCAATCTAGACTTTGATTGTGGTACAGTATATTGTGCCCCCAGTTTTGTTTCCAGCATGCTGCCAAATTAGGTAGTGAGCGACCTTAATTAACCTCTCAGATATATCATATAACATGTTATTTAGGATATCAAATACCTTTGAGATTAGATTTCTTCCTGTTACTCACAGCAAGTGTCTTCAAAGTATAAACAACAGTATGTCAACTACGCGGTTCGTTTCAGAAGTAAAAATTGGAAATCAAACTGTTATTGGACTTTTCCTGACCCGTCCCAAACAGCCACATGAGAAAAATCAAAGCTGTATTTCAATTTTGGGGTTTCTATTTTAAAAGGAAAATCAAACAAGTCGTTTTTCTATTTTTAATATGTTTCCAAACATAATATCCAATGAAAACCAAAAGACACACGGACCTATCACTCTCACACTACAAGCTAATATCAATCAATCAAGCATTTCAACACTGTTTAGCCTGATGATTGGGAAACACAAAAAACATGTTAACATGTTAACATTTAGAAGAAATTAAAAAAAAAAGGCCAAAAACGTCATGTCAAAAAAAAAGTATTTTTTTAATTGGTACTAATGGTCAGTCCACGTGTTGGTGTTATTTTAACACGTATGTCAAGTGTTACAAGTGGATTGATATCTTTTGTTTATGGAATGATGCTAACGTGGAACAAAACAAAACAAAATATGCTGTCCTGAAAAGTGAAGATTCCACCCGACATGAGCAATATCACAAACACATTGAAAACATTCTCAAACATAAACTGCAGATAAGTGTTAGAATTCAAAACTAAAATTAAAACAATGCTAGTGATAAGCTGACATCGCTAACAGTAGCTAAGTAACGTTCAAAAGGTGTGCGCTAACGATGCTAACATTAGCGATCAGTCTTTTGTACGGGAGTTTGTTTGGTTTGTGAGGAGGAGGAAGGAAGCAAGTCATCTGACGGCACTTCAGGAGGCGTTCCCTTCCCAAAGACCCTGCAAGCTGATTGGACAACGGCCTGATGACATCACAGCTGGACGCCACACGCAACCGGAACAACTTCCAAACTGCACCGACAACAAATTAGTTGACACAAAACGTAGAAGACATTTGTATTTGTTTCAAAAATAAAAATTAAAAAACACACTAATGTACTGTGTGAAGAAGACCCCATTTTTAACTCATTTGCTCCCAAAAAGGTAGAAATATGTTCTATTTTACATGTATTATGTCTCCCAAAGACGTAGTTATACGTTTTTATTTGTGTGTGTGTGTGTGTGTGTGTGTGTGTGTGTGTGTGTGTGTGTGTGCTAGAGCATACAGAAGGCTTTGATGGAGCTTCTGAACTGAAGAGAATGCTTGAAGCAATGGTAGTTATCAGAAAAATGGCCGGCAGGTGGCAGCAGAGTATAAGAGATTAACCAGGGCCATGTTGAAAAAAAAAGCTGATTTCCCCAAAATTCTCAATAGATTTGTGAATAAAGATGAAACTTAGATATATTCTAATGCTAATTGCTGCAAAACGGAAACAGATAGAAAAATACTTTTTTTTTTTTTTTCCCTGATGAAAGAAGAGATGTTCATCTTTCTTTTGGTAGATTCCATGTTTTGATAGCAATAGAACAATATTCTGTGGGCCTTTCAAAAGCAGTCCAAATCTAGTTAAAAAAAAAAAAAAAAAGCCAGAAGTGAAGGGGCTTGCTTCACTCAAAATGGCCGCCAGACAATGAGTTAATATTTTGTTTCAGTAATGGTACAGGTACAAAACACTAATTTTCTCATTGAAAAAAACATCAGTTGATGTCTTAAGTCGTTTTACTGTAGATGATCGTGGACTTATGGCCCGACTAGGGGTGTTAAAAAAAATCGATTCGGCAATATATCGCGATACTACATCGCGCAATTCTCGAATCGATTCAATAGGCGGCTGAATCGATTTTTAAACTTCCATTTTTAATTGAAAAATATTCAACAAAACGTCTTACTTCGGGTTAGGGTTCACACCTTAAGCATGTAAGAATGTTATATGAACGGAACATTAAGCCTTAATATTTTATTTTAATGCTGTTCAAACATGAAACAGATTACAACCTGTATAAGACTGAAGTTTCAGATAAATAAATAATACATTTTCATACAAATCTTAATCTACAAGTTTACTGATTAGTATTTTCTAAATTTGAATGAAAACAATCGACTTGTAAATTCGTATCGGGATTAATCGGTATCGAATCGAATCGTGACCTGTGAATCGTGATACGAATCGAATCGTCAGGTATTAGGCAATTCACACCCCTAGGCCTGACCAATATATCGATAATTGTCATATCGTGAGATGATCGTTATCTTGAGCCTTGTATGGTACCCACCGTAACGAGGACCATCGGCCATACATACTTAGTACGCCAAGGGGGCAGGATCCTGGCCGTCGTCGACGGGTCCGGGCACAGGACAGGCTAAGGACGAAGAGGCGGAGCCCGGTGGCGGCGGCAACAAATCCGAGGACGTGGTTACCTCCTAAAAGGAAACAAAAGTGCTACCATGACGACAATCAAGCAGTTCCTCAAACGATGCCAACAGACCTTTTATTTGCTCACGGCGACATATGCAAAAAAATATATAATTGGGACATGAGCTCAAAATGTCAACTTTAGCAAGTGTGAGATGACAATGCCAAAAAAAAAAAAAGTGGCTAGCACTGACGCTAACATTGGTGGCTAATGTTTTTAGCAAGATGCCATTCTACCACACGAGTCACGACTGACCATGGCGACGTACGTACCAATAAAGTTTCCACAAAATGTATTCAACTGGAAATGATTTTTCAAAAAATTAATCTCATAGTTGTGTTTGTAACAAGCAATTATAAGTCATGCTAGTCGCTGTTGTTCTAAGCACGAAGGTTAGCGTGATGCTAACACTAGGTTGCGTTTGTGGAGAAAAGCTGAGACTGACCATGCGTTGACTTTTGTTGAACCTGGGCTTGCTTGGCTTGCCTTCCACCTGGTCCTGGTGCCTCCTGCTGGACATGTGCTGCAACAACAACAACAACAACAACAAGGTCACAAGATGCTAGCTAGCATAGCACCTTGCTAACAAACACGAAAGAGCATTGCGCCACCTCCTTGAGTTGAATCTCAGAATTGACGGTGATGTTGCAGGTTAGGCATTGGAGGTTTTTGCTCAGAGCACCGGAAGCCTTCGAAGGTGGGGCGGCGACGGTGGGAAAAGCCAACTTTATGCCGGCTTTGATGGCAGCCGAAGTGCTACGAGCCTCCAACATGTTCTTGTGCTTGGTGCCTGCCGGCAAACACGACATCGTTGAGAAGCGACAGGTCATCGGCGGCAATTGAGTCAACGCATTGGGTCAAGTGTAACCATTAATCTATATATATATAGGACTGGATAACTGATAGGCCAAGACTTTTAAGGTCGCCATATTGCTCCTCCCAAAAAAACATTTCTCGCCATACCATCCGATACATTTAAACGATCCAAATTGGAGAACATTTCAGACATTACTTAGTAGAAACAGCATCATTTATGCTGTTTTCAATGTGTTAAACATAAAAAAAAAATATATATAAAAAAAAAAAGACGACTTCAGACATTTTACAACTTTGCTTTAAGCTAAGTATTAGCATTAGTATACTATTTCAGCATTAGCATGCCAAGTTAACAGTAGCATTAGCATGTTAAGCTAGCATTAACATGCTAACTTAATATTAGCATGCTAACTTAGCTAACAGCATTAACATGTTAACTTAGCACATAAATACAACTGTAACTTAACAAAAGATGCCTCTTATTTTTTTAACTTGTTAAAAAATAGTGAGCACCCCGGCACAAACACGCGACCCCGCCTCATATGCCTCATCTGTATGTATAGCATATAGTTGATACTGTTGTCTGCTCACGAGGTGGGAGTAACAAGATGGCCGCCCTGCGACTTCAACGGCTTGTATTGGCGTGTATGAGTTATCGGCTAGCCAGTCATATACACAGGTCAGTGGGTGTGACCTTCAAATAGTTTCTCAAATCCGCAAAAAAACGGATTGATTGAAAATGGCCCGACTCCCAAATGTGTACCACACAAAAAGGCCAATTTGGCTTCAAACCAAAATATCGACACATCGATATGTACGAAAGAAAAGCTGACATTAAAGCCAAATGTGTTTCGTATACAACAAAAACAAAAATCCGAAAAAAAACTTGCCGTCACTTTTGGAGGGCACGAAAATAAAATAATACATTAAAAAAAATTACTCGCGCAGACTCAATTAGCGGCATGGCAGAAAATTGCGCTAACGTTAGCCATTAGCGCCTGACCTGAATTGTGAGCGTCCAGCTGCATGCGCGAGTTGACCGACACTTTGCACAACGAGCAGAAGAGCATCTTATTGGCTGGCTCCGCCCCAGTCTTGCTAGTGGGCGGGGCCGACATCACGCCGCCTTCTGTGGGGAAGAACAAGTCAACAACTCGTTTGACAGCAGATTGCGAACAAACATCAGTCAAGTCCATTCCGGATGAGAAATGAGACCAATCAAGACGTCAGTTATAATACACCAAAAATAATACAAGAGCAACATTTCATCCAAATCATCAAAATGTGAAATCACACCTGAATTATCAAGAACTAGAATAATATTAATAGGCCAGTACAACATTTTAAAAATGACATACTAATACGTGAAATCAATGAAAAATGGGATAAATTTTGTCAAGGATTAATAAGTAAGGAATAATTAGTGATGGGGTGTTAAAAAAATCAATTTGGCAAAATATCGCAATAATACAGCACGCAATTCTCGCATCGATTCAATATGCATCTGAATCGGTTTCATTTTTGTTGGAAATATTCAACAAAAGCCTGAAGTGCATTTTCATACATGTTTACGGATTAGGATTTTCTAAATTGGAGTTAAAAAAAAAAACAAAAAAAAGGCAATAATCGATAGATTCATATTCATTCATTCGGGATTCATCGGTATAGAATTTTGACCTATGAATCATGATCAGATGGAATCGCCACACCCCAAATTAGTGAAATTGAAACCACTTCAGAAACTAAAACGATGCATTTATTAAATAACTAAAGGGAATGAAAACTAACAGAACCACCCTTAAAACTGATTAAAACTAACTCTATTTAAAAAATGAAATCAAAACTGACTCAAATGAGAAATCCAAAACTGTAATAACACTGCGATGTCCACCTGCTGTGCGATTGGCGCTCGAGGGGGCGGAGCCAGCTTTGGCGGGCGTGTTGTTAACAGTCAGCTGCTTCTGCTCCTTCTTGCTCTGCTGCTGCATCTTCAGCTTCCGGGCGTGGCGGCTGCCTTGGAAGTGCGCCTGCGCTTGCGACTGCACACACGCGCACAACAACGGCCGTCAAAAGCGTTCGGTTCGGCCAACGGCACCGCGGGGGCGTGACCTCACTCACGTCCGAGTTGAAGTTGATCTGGCAGACTCCGCACTTGGCCGGCTGCTTCCTCCTCGGTCTGACCATGCTGCCGCCGCGGCCGCCGAACGTGTGCTTGAACACCGCCTTCTGCACCGGGTCCATCTGCCACCACACGTGCACAAACAAAAACAATTTAGCATCTACAAGACATGATGCTCAGCGCTAAAACAATCATCACACACACAAAATAAAATATCCACTAAAGTTAGCATTGTGAGCTGACACACCAGATGCTAATGTAGCATCGTCGATTGAGGCATACAAAAAATTACTAACTGTCATTGGCATTGCTGACTAGCCACTGTTAGCATTGTTAACTGACACCCTAACATGGCGTCGTCAACTAACAGACAACCCCGCTAACGTTATTGTCAACTGCGGGGGGAAAAAAAGCTAACGTTAGCATTGTTACGTGACATTTACAAAACGTAGCTGCTAAAATTATCAGGAACTGATATGAACATGAAAATTGGCTGCCAACATTGTGGAATCAAGCGACGTGAAAATTTCACGCTAATCTCATTCCGTGACACGTCCAAAAATGACTAGCCGCTAATGTTAGCTTCATTATTAAGTGACAAGTAGTATCCGCTCTGGTTAGCAAGGCTGAGAGTTCAAAAACCCGGATTGGACGCACCGTGGTGAGATTGTTGTTGTTGTTATGGAGAGGAAAAGGCAGGAATGGGTTGATCATGCCACCGCCGCCTTGTCTTCCGCCACCTAGCAGGGCTGGTAGGGCAGCAGCGAGCGTGGGGCACATGTTTCCTGGCAAAACATAAAACACACTCATTTGGTTATTTGCTTATTCTCTTTTTGGACCTAATTCTTGTTGCAAACAAGTTTTGAATATTAGTGTCTTCTGTTGTAAGAATCCTTTAAAATATGTATCGTAAACAGTTTTGCATTTATTCTGCAATTGCCCTGTTTCATCAAAATTTTGGAGGGATTGTGAAAAAGTATGTGCGTGAGAAAACTGGTCATATCATTACAGTTGATCCAAAAGCTGTCATGACAAATTTCATTCGTGATCAATCTTATGCTCCTATTTGGCAAATTTTATTTGCATAAAAATAAGAATTTCCAAATCCCTTCCAAATTTTCATACATTTCTGGTGGAATTTAATTTGAATATTAATTCCCTGAAGTTGACAAGAAACAACAGAAGTACGTATACATTGAAAATTCTTGGTGAATTGTCTTTACTTGACCTTAATTTATTTTTTTGTGTCTGTTATTTTCTTTATCCTCGTGGATTTTTGTTTTTGTTTTGTTTTAATGTGGAATTGTTGATTTATTTATTTTTATAATATTGTGGATGTTAATAAGATGGAAACTTGGAACTGATGTTTGTTGTGAACAGTGGCCCAGAGCTTAAGCTGAGTGGTGAAGTGATGATCTGCCTCAAGGGAGGCAAAAGGTATGAACCTCGCTCATCCAAATTTGTTTGCGGAACAAAAAATGCGCTTAAAACATTGTGTCTGTCGTAATCATTTCTGACAAGTAATTTTTGTTTCTAACAATACAGAGGAGGCATGCATTAAAATAGTTTGAATGTATAACATCTTGGAGTAAACAGAGTATCATTTTTAACATAAACGTGTTAAATATGACACAAATTAAATAACTGGTAACACAAATACATATGACAAGGATTAATGTCAATGTTTGAAAGCGCTATATAAATAAAGATGACTTGACTTAACTTAACTTATAACTTCAATAACTGCGCCACATAATGCATTCTGGGAACAATATATATATATGCAAAACATTTTTTTTTTAACACATCGGGAACTCAGTCAGGCAAAGTATGAGCCTGTATGCGGTCCATTTGCATTTGTTATCTACTGGTACAATATGATTACAGTTGAGCTCTGGGACACAAACAGCGAAAATCTGCGTATAATTGACGGCAATTGTTTTATGTTATATACAATTATTTTACCGATCCGGCCGACTTGGTAATTATTTTCCTCCATGTGGCCCCTGAACTAATATGAGTTTGATACCCCTGCCCTAGGATATGTTGTACACTCGCCTGCCGACACACACATTTGTAATTGGTGTGTGTACGTTTCAATGTACCTACTGCCTAACCAAGACTAAAGCTCACTGCACGTCACTGGTGAGGGTTAACTTGATTTAATTTACTCCACTACTTACCTTCGTGCGCCGGGCAACAACAAATTCCCTCCGCTTTCTTATTGCGATTCCACGGCGGCTGCTGTACGCCGGGCTCTTTGGGAAAACGCTGCTGCTGCAAGCTAACGTCGCCATCGGAGCGGCTCGATCCGGCGGCGAGCGGCGCAGAGAAATGTGGGTTGTAATGGTCGCCGAATTTCTTGCTCTGCGGCTCGCCGTAATTTTTGTTGTAATGTTCGTTGGATTGCTCGTTGTACGGTTGGTTGTATTCCTCGTTGTACGGTTGGTTGTATTGCTCGTTGTACGGTTGGTTGTATTGCTCGGCGTACGGCTCGCTGTAGGCTTGGTTGGATGTCTCGCTGTACGGTTGGTTGTATTGCTCATTGTACGGTTGGCTGTACGGCTCGCTGTAGCGTTGTTTGTACAGCTCGTTCGCGCTACTCGTCGTTCTCGGGAACTTGAAGCGGTCTCTCACGCTGTAGCTGCTCTTTTCTCCGCCGTCGTCGAAAGAACTCCAGCGTTTGCGTCCTTCCATTTTCCTCCGCCGTAACGTGTTACAAAAGGAAGTGGAACCGAAAAGCGTTTTTGTGAGCACTGCGCATGCGCGTTCGGAAGTACGTCACAAACAACGCCCCTCCTTCGTTAAAAGCGCGGCAGAATTGCAAATTGCAAAGTAGAGGGTGGTTTTGAAGTTTTGAATTTTTGTGATGTTGCTAATTCATTTAAGATTACTTGGTTAAAAAAATGTCTCTCTAACCCAGATTCAATTTGGTATTTTATTCCCAATTATATTTTCAACAAAATTGGTGGGCTACATTTTCTTCTTCAATGTAATTTTTTGCCAAACAAATTACCTGTCAAGTTATCAAATTTTCATCAACAGGCCCTTCTTGCTTGGCTTTTGGCTTTTGTTCACAATTTTTCTCCCCACAAAACTTTCCTTTGGAACAATTCTACTATACTTGTCAGAAATAAGTCTATATTCCTTCATACTTGGTATGAAAAAGGAATTAACCATGTTTGTAATTTATTTGATGAATCTGGTAGTATGCCGTCTTATGAACAATTCATGTCTGTCCATGATTTTCCAGTTCCCTTCAAGACCTTTAACTTAGTAGTACGTGCTATTCCAAATGGGCTGGTTCAACTTATGGTGAATCATTTAAAATATAATAGAACTGTTTTAACACTTCCTGTTTTGAAACTTGATGGAATTGAATTAACAGACACAAAATGTAATAATAAACATATACGCCAGATTTTACAAAGAAAGAACAAAATTGTGCCTAGAGGAAAGTTTTTTTGGGATTCTAAAATTATAGATATAAATTGGAAAAGAGTGTGGCTTTTACCTTATAAATATTGTATTACTAATAAAGCCAAGGTCATACATCTTAATATTTTACATAATATATATCCTACTAATTATTTTATATCCAAATTTGCCGATATTAGCAACCTTTGTTCTTTTTGTGAAAATGAAGTTGAAACTGTATCTCATTTGTTTTATGAATGTGTGATTACTAAACAGTTTTGGTGTGATTTAGTGGCTTTTTTCTTTAAAGCTTCTAAAACCTCTTACAATCTTAATCTAAAGGATGTAGTTTGCTACTATAGTAACTCAGAAGACAAAAACTTTGAATATTTACTTAATTTTGTTATTCTTTATGCTAAGTTTTTTTATTCACAAACAAAAGTTTTCAAAATCCAACCCCAGATTTGTGTGTTTCCTTTTGGAATTGAAATCTATTTTCAAAGTTGTTAAATTAATCAACAATAAGAAAAGCAGTAAACTGTCAAATCTGTTAGAAGTCTTTCTCTTATGATGATGCGTTTGTGTAATATCCAATGATGGTTGACCTGTGTTCATGTCAATGGTTATTTTTTCTTTTTTGTATTTTTCTATCTTTAAACTGTGTAACGATTTTCATATATGTTATGTGTGTAAGACGTATTCTTAAATGTATAGGTGTGTTAAACTGTGTTAATAAAAGCATTAAAAAAAAAATAAAAAAAATAAAAAAAAAGTAACCTAAAAAAAAAAAGTAACCTAAAAAAAAATAAAAAAAAAATTAAAAAAAAAAGCGCGGCAGAACGGGCTCCAGGTGGAGGAGCTATCACTATCACTTTTTTTTTTTTTCTCCTTCCCCCACTTTCTTTCAGTGCCGGTTGGCGTGGGTACGCTCCTCCGTCTCGGAGACCCATGTGGCTTACTTGAATCCTTGTGTGTGATGCAAAAAACAACAAAGAAAAATACATGCCCCTCCTTTATATAATTGTAGCATAACCTTTTGCCATTTTTTTTCTTTGTTTCAATGACGATATTGATGTTGTATTATGTGTTTGCACTAAAAAAAAAAAAAAAATAAAAAATAAAAAATAAAAAAATAAAAACACGCCCCTCCGTCGATACGTCAAAGCCACCGCCATATGCGGGTATATCCCACGGAAGAGGCGGGACTGTTTTTGCACATCAGCTTTGGCGCTATCGGTGACCCCGCGCGATCGGTGACGTGCATGCGCAGAAGATCGGCCATTTTGGATCGCAAACTATGGCAACCACACTATAACAAAATAAATATATATGCCTGCGCAATAGTGCGCGTTCATAAAAACATGATACATTGAAAAATATCTTAGATACTAGATACATTATAAAGAAACTATTTTAATTCTACACGTACTAAAGACGAACGTTTTACTTTACTTTTTTTTGGGGGGGGGGGGGGGGGGTCTTGTCAACCTAGGAAGGTGTGAAATTGCCAATGTAGCGAAACCATAGGCTAATCAATCAATCTCGGGCAGGATGCTTTGAAATCAACCCCACCAACCGATTACTCTGTTGCTTCATGGAGGAATGAAAATGCTTCTGTTTCCATGGCAAGGAATGGATTAGCTCACTAATCTAGTTGGATTCCGTCTCAGGTGCAAAAAGAACACGTGACAAATGCGGAGAACACGTGTGTAAACATGCTCGAGTTGATCAAGAACGTGTGCAAGATGTCCACAAAGTTGAGATGAACATACATCACGTCAAAAACACTTGCGAAAAGGAGATGATTATTGTATTGGCAATGATGACATCATTTGACCTGACATTTGATAGGTTGCTCAGCCAACCTACACATAAACAAATCGACCTATCCTGGCCAGACACTGCTTGAAAACATTTGTCAAACAGGAAATGCTTGCACCCAACACCTGTGATCACATCTTGACATTTCTATGCCAGTATTGGTAAAATGGCATTGGCCGTTAATTGTTCGTACTCACCGATAGTCATGCCAACGTTTTTAATGCCGCATCCCCGATGCGGGTATCGGCACAACAACATATGCATACGCAGGATGGAATTCCATCTGGTGTGCCCATTCGTTACACAAATTCCAAACCTCATCAAACATTAAAGGGATACTTGTCTCATTGAGACATTTTCAGCAGTCAAAAGTCAGTATTTTGTCTAGAATTCATGTGGTAACTTCATTATTTTTCATGTACAATACCTTTGAAAAGTCATTTTTCTACTGTTTTCTTCTCATGATGACATCATCACCTGTGCTGAGGAAATAGGTCATGGCCAATCACAAGCTCACCTGTCTTCTGGGTTTGGTCAGCAAACTGAGCCATGACTGGACCTTACCTACTTCCTCAACACAGGTGATGAAGTCATCATCAGTCGACAGCAAGTAGAAAAATGACTTTTTAAAGGTACTAATTGTGCGTGAAAAATAATTACTTTACCACATTAATTATAAACAAAATGTTTTTTGTTTTTTGTTTTTTTTTACTGCTGAAAATGTCTCAATGAGTCAAATATCTGTTGAAACAGTTTGTCAATACTAGTCCTGGTTTTGCTATTTATTGGCAGTCCAAACGAACCCATCCCTACAAATGGATGGAATTTGGAATCATTTGTCCATCTCAAGTTTTTTTTTTTTTTTTTCCCTGACTATTTTCTAAATTGCGTCTTGGAGCGAGGTTAAATGAGGGCAAAAGTGTCCCCTCACGTGGAATTAAAGAGAGTTTAAATGGTGTGAAGTTGTGTATTGGCGAGCGTTCACGGGCGCCTCCTGTCTCGGTTGCCGTCTCGGTTCTCCTTGTTGCGCTCCTCCGCTCTCCCCCTCCCCCGTTTGTCCTCCTCCCTCCCTCGCTTGGGCTCCTCCCTCGTGCGCCTCGCCCTCTCCTCCTCTTCTTCTTCTTCACGCCGTCTGCGTCCTTTCTCCTCGTGTCCCCTGTGATCAGCCGCCTTCTTCCTCGTCGTCGTCGTCGTCTTCCTGTCACTTTGTCCTTTCTTCTTCTTCTGCTTTTTGCGTTTGGCGTCAGAGTCTGGAGGGGGTTGAAGACAAAGCGGCCGTCAATCATTTGCTCAACGTGACAGACAAGTTCATACTCGTACACTTTTGTCACATTTTTCTTCCATCAAGTTGGACAAACTAATTTTTCATTTGACAATTTCAGTTTCACGGACACAACTGTGTGTTTTTTTGTGTTTTTTTTTTAAACGCAATACATTTATCAAGTGCGGTTAAATCAACTTGCATGTCATCCTTAAAAGCATAGTTCACTTATTTAGCCCATTACAGCAATAACAAGTTCATATTTTGCCTATAATAAATGTAATATTTTCACGATTTTTCATGTCCAATTAGTACCTTTAAAAACACATTTAGCAACTTGTTGTCGACTGAAAATGACATCGCAAGGGCTCAGGTAACCAATCACAGCTCACCTGTTTTCTAGGTTTGGTGATGTGACATTCACAAGCTGAATGTCAATTGTCTTCAGCAAAAAGGAGGCGGAGCTTGACATACTTCCTGTTTTTCAAATGGACACAGTATCAAACGTGTGGTGGCTGCTGGTGGAATTACATCCAAAATGTAGGAAAATAGTGGAAGTACTAACACTTTTTAGGGGGGGGGAGTGTAATCAAGGTGAGGCCACAAGGTGCGGATGTGGATACAGCGACTGTATTGGCTAGGGATGGGAATCTTTGACTGTCTCACGATTCGATTCAATTACGATTTTTGGGTCTACGATTCGATTCAGAATCGATTTACGAATCTCGATTCAAACGATTTTCGAACAAAATTGATTGACAAATGATTTCTGCTTCAATTTACAGATATGCACAACATTGTCATGATCTACTCCAGTCTGCTTTGCAAGACAAAATGACAAATAGAGACATTAAAGTGTCTTTTTTTTTTTTTTTTGTAAACATTTATTAATTTTTTATTTTAAGTGCCTTTTTCCACAAAAACAGCATGTGGGCTACAACTGCCTTTTTTCCTTCTTCATTTCTAATTTAAATAAAATCAATTTTTGGATATTAATATTGATTCGATTCGATTCATAAATGAGAATCTCGATTCTTTTATGAATCGATTTTTTGGCACACCCCTAGTATTGACAGTTTGCTACTTTATGTTGACGACATGTCACCGATGAACTTTTGACAAAAGGCGGACGCACCTGAGCTACTGCTGCTGCCGGACGATGATGACGAGGACGAATCCGATTCGCTGGACGAGTCGGAGGATGATGATGATGAGGAAGAGGAGTCTGAAGATTCCACTTCCTGGTTCTGAGTCATGATTATCTTGGGGGCATTCTTCAGATGCTCCCTCAGCTCGTCCCTGCAAAAGCCACACGGACTCACGTTGACGAATGCGACGGATGCATCTTGTTGCCGCGTTTGTCAACGTGTGGCTCACGTGAGTCCGCCAAGGCCGATGGAGGTGAAAAAGTTGATTGCGAATCGCGTGTTCCGAGGATTATCGCGAGGGAACAGGCCCTCAAAGAAGCTCTGCAGGGTCCTGCAAAAGACGCAAAAAGGGTCAACGTTTGCGGCACCTGACAACCACAAGATGTTTTTTTGTTTTTTTTTCCCCCCACACATTAGTTGCAAGTGCTGGCAAAATAGCGGGAAAGGACAGCCGAGACAAGTTTGACATTTGCAACCTCAAATTCTTTCGCCTGTTGTATTAAAACGCAGCGATGTAATGATTATGGCAATATCGTGATCTTAAAACGGACACAATATTGTCGTCGTGTCACGATATTATAAAAGCAGCACATCTGTTCAAGCCCTCAAAAAACAAATACATGTTTTTGAAATCTAATCAAACAACTCCTGAACCGTTAGCACTAACAACGTCATTCCAACAACTTCTGAGAGCAAGCAGACGTCAATACCACATACATTAATATATCTATTTGATACATTCTGGCACATTTTCATGTGTGGAGGAGGACATGCATGTTTTTCCAAATCACCTCAACACCAGCATCATTTGTGCTAACAAAATTCCAACGGCTTCTAACAGAGAGGGGGAAAAAAATAAAAAAAATAAATCAGCGCCGCACAACACTGGAAAATCATGCGATATGCGATAAGGTTGCTGAATATAGCGATATCAATATTATCACAATATTTAACGTGTATATAAAGAAATTACATTTTTATGATCTAATGAACGAATTAATTTGTTTTTCATGCAGCAAAATAAGCAAACTCAATATAATCTTAGTTAATTATTTGTAATTACCTCTCAAAAATCAACTATCAGATGGCAGTGCACATTTTCTTTAGCAGCTAGCTGGTCAAATTCAGATCAAAGCATCAAATTCCATATGGAATTTATTGCATGTCTTTGCAATATGCATACTCCATGAGTCAATATCGTGATATCGATATTTTTTCGACATATTGTACAGCCCTTAAAGAAATAAAAAAAAATTAAAAAAAATAAAAAATAAAAAACTGCTATAATAATAGTATTCAAAGTGTTAAAAAAAAAAAGTCAGGTTGATTTCCATTTTGTGCAGTTGTAGCACTCTCTGGTGGCTAGTTTTTTAGAGCCGTTTAATTTTCATAGGGGATGTTTTGGCCCTTCTATGAGTAAAATCCACACTAATGGTCAGATGAATGGGAAACGTAATATAATTGTTAAGTGAGCCAATATGTGGAGGAACTTGATACGTGCGTGCAATAGAAAGAACTTCAATATGAAGTCTTATTAAAGATTTAGGTTGTTTATATGTATTGCTGTCATGTACAAAAAAAAAGCACAATATTGTGCTTTTTTTTGTACTTTTTTTTTTTTTTTACAATATTGTGACTTTTTTCTACAATATTGTGATTTTTTTTAACAAACAACGTTGTGACCATTTTCTTTTTAGTATTGTGCCTTTTTTTTTTTTTTTACAATATTGTGACTTTTTTCTACAATATTGTGATTTTTTTTAACAAACAACGTTGTGACCATTTTCTTTTTAGTATTGTGCCTTTTTTTTTTTTTACAATATTGTGATAGTTTTTTTGTTACATTATTGTGACTTTTTTTTGGGGGGTTTTACAATATTGTGACTTTTTTTTTGTACAATATTGTGACCGCTTTCTTTTTTTTTAACAATAGTGTCAATTTTTTTTTACAATATTGTGACTTTTTTTTTTACAATATTGTGACCATTTTTTGTGTTTTTTTTTGCAATATTGTGACTTCTTTTTTTTTCTTCTTTTTTTTTTAATATCGCCAACCTCCCCACAATATTGTGATAATATGGTATGGTGATGTTTGTATATGAAAGATTGCGAGCGGTTGTGTCTCGTGGAACGGAGCGGAACTGTGATACGAGTCCAATCATTGGTCAAATGTGTGGTGAAAAGCATCACGAGCAATTGATTGCGACTCAAGCGATTGTAAGAAAGTCGGGTCCACGCGAGTTGGCGGATCGGCATCGGTACGTACACGTCTTTGAAGCGCTGGTTGAGCGTGGGCAGGCCCATGTAGGCGCACAGCTCCTGGAAGAGGATCTTGACAAAGATTCGGCTGGACGAGGTGGTGGTCTCCTCACTGATCTTGATGCACTCCAAAACCTGACAAGCACAAGGTCGACGGATGGACCCTCCTCATATTCCAAAAGACAACAAAATGGCTTTGCGTTTGATGCATGCGCTTACACTCCAGGGGATGGAGTCGGTGTAAAGGAGGTGAGCAAAGAGTCTGGCCACGTTGCGCAGCTTGTTGGTCTCCAGCCTGTGGATGGTTTCGTACTGCTCGGCGAAGATGGCCTCAAAGCTCACCATGTACTCCTTCTTCAGCAGGCAGAACCTCTGCACATGCGCACACATGCAATACAAACATCACAAAGACAAAAATGTTGCTCTTTGTTTTGTTTTCATGAGCCTCATCCACCACACAACAACAACAACAACAAGTTGTGGGAGCGGGTACGCAAAACCGGTGGCTCAATTTGGTCCTACAGCACTGAGGCCTTCAAAACCGATGATTAGGGAGAAAATATTATTCACTATTAAATTAGCTAATAATTGAAATCACCATTAGGATGATTGTTTATGTTTCGGTACAAAACAAGAAAATATTTAAAGGGATACTTCATTTATTTAGCCCATTATAGCAATAAAAAGTTAATATTTTGTCTATAATTAATTTGACACATTCATTATTTTTCACGTACAATTAGTACCTTTCAAAACACATTTTGCAACTTGCTGTCGACTGAAAATGACATCACAAGTGCTCAGGTAACGACCAATCACAGCTCACCTGTTTTCTAGCTTTGGTCATATGACATTTACAAGCTGAGCTGTGATGTCATTTTCAGTCGACAGCAAGTTGCAAAATGTGTTTTTAAAAGGTACTAATTGTACATGAAAAATAATGAAAATATAAAATTTATTATAGGCAAAATATTCATGTTTGACTGCCAAAAATGGCTAAATAAGTAAAGTATCCCTTTAAATGTAAAAAATGATTAAGACAAATCCAATTATTTGAAACACTATCATAAAGCGAATTTTGTTTGGATGAAACTAAATTCAATAGTTAAAAATAAAAATTAAAAAAAAGGTGCAACTGTATGCATCAACACCTCAAAATGAGTATTAATAATTTTCTATTTTTGTTTACAATGATGCCTTATTTAATTGCACAGCCCTACCAACGATACTGCCACACGACGTTAAGGTTGTGCAATTCATCAAAATTCAATTACACTTTCAATGATTACACTCTACAAATACAAAATCGATATGATCGTAAACAAAAATAAAAGCTTAATACTCATTTTGAGTTGTTTAAATTGATATATTTGCACCTTTTTTATTTGAAAATGACTCATTTAACCAATCTTGTTTAGTCCAAAATGATCTTGAATAATTAGTGTTTCAAAGAAATTCATTTGTCTTATTTTTTACATGCTTAAACATTTTTTTTGTTTTGTAGCAAAAAACGAACCGTGACGAATATTTTCTTGCTAATGGAGCAGCCGTACGTAAGGCTGCTGTGTATGGAGGACCAAAAACCGCCAAAACTCTAAATAAATAAATGACTAAATAAATAAATGACTAAAACTGAAAATAAAAATGAATATAAAAAAAAATATATAATTCGGAAATTATATATAAATGGAAATAAATCAGTTTTTATCATTTATTTATTTAGTAATGTATTTATTTAGTCATTTACTTATTTTGAATTTTGGGTCGTACTGCCAAGTCAAAAGGTTATTCAAATGAGGGGGTGGTCTTAAGTGTGTCTTGGGTTGGGCTACGCCGTTACAAACTGCACGTCATTAGTCGAGTGAGCAGCTCTCACTTGTTGTCTAGCAACTCAAGTCGCAAGTTGAGGTGACAGTGGACACAATCTTCGTCCATTGCAAGCTGGGCGAAAGTTGAGGTGACAGTGGACACAATCTTCGTCCATTGCAAGCTGGCGAGACTTCCTTGTTCGCCAAGCTGCTCACTCGACCAATGACAGGCAGTTTGCAACGGCGGAGTCCAACCCAAGACACTCTTAGGACCGCCCCCTCATTTGAATAACATTTCCACTTGGCAGTACGGACCAAAACTGCCAAAATTCAAAATAAAAGACTAAATAAATGACTAAATAAATAAATGACTAAATACATAACTAAATAAATGACTACAAGTGAAAATAAAAACAGATTTATTTCGATATATATTCAAATGATAATTTTTATATTCATTTTTATTCTCACTTTTAGTCATTTATTTAGTTATTTATCTATTTTGAATTTTGGCAGTTTTGGTCCTCCATAGCTGTGATGACGCGACTGTCCTAATAATCAATCCAAATTGTTGACACTCGTCTTCATCTTCGACAAGTCCTCGATGTATTTATTTTTCTCTCCAAACGGCCTCCTCATCTGTGACGCGCCGTCACGCTAATCCGACTCGGATGGCTCAATCAGCCAAACGCGGTGGAGACACAGCAATTAGCTTAGCGATTAGCATTGCAAAGTGGCTAAAACAAACAAAAGAAAGCGTCAACACTTTGATTTGCTCACCAAGCGACTGTTGTTGTTTTTTCTACCGCGTTACCAGCCACTCGGCAATTTCGCATCATTTCAGTTATTGTTGGCGCTCGCTCGGCAGGAAAAATTTGGACCCATCCAAATACTTTGGCCTATTTGTGTCCTGGTGATGAAAAGCGCTTTGGATGGATGGAACGTGGGCGATAAGCCGCCATTTTCTGCTCTTTTGTGTTTTTTTTTTTTTTGTCTTGATCTGCTGCTTATTTGCGCTTTTCATCCCCATTTGGGCTGATCATCCACAATTTGCACGTTTTTCACTATTCACCATCAGCTTCGGTCGCAACCTGCCACCATTAGCCAGGATCCCGCCACTCTAGACATGTTTTCAGGTTGCGAAGCCAAATACAATCATTAAAAAAAAAGACACCTTAATTTTCATCTTGAGTGAATGTAACCAATGTGCGCGCGTCTTACCCCAGCTAGCAATCCAAAGAACTTCTCGTAGGTCCTCTGTTGAGCGCAGCAATCCAGAATCATGTTGCAAAGCTCCTTCTGCACGCACGCACACAGGTCGGTGGACAGGTGAGCAGTCAGTCCATCAACCAGCCAGAAAGCGCATATTTGTCACGTGTGCGTGTTATATACCGTTTGACTGTCGGGAAAGTCCATCTTGATCAGCTTGTGTGCGCACTCCTCAAAGTCCAAACTGCACAAAGCACACAAGTCAAGATGCACGCAATTAGACATACGTGCTATGCGACAGCTAACCGCTAGTGGCCCCGATAACGAATGTGCCACGATGAAAATAAACTGAAAAAAAATATGCCAATTTTTACGATCATTGCATTTATTAGAATGAATTTAAAGTATAATATAATAAGTATTTACTGAGTACTGGCATTTGAACAAAGCACAATATAAAGTCAAATGCATCCACCCTGTCAAAATTCATGGATTAATCAACAACTATTTTCATAAATCCACCCTGTCAAAATTCATGGATTAATCAACAACTATTTTCATAATTGAGTCATCGTTTGGAGACATTTTTTCATCCGAAATGGCAGAAAATATTCTGATTTCAGCATGTCAACATATTCAATCAACTAATTGGATTCATTTTGCATTAAAGTGTTTTACAAAAGCATTTTTCCCCTGAATACTATTAACTCATTGACTCACAGCCATTTTCACTGACCCAACCCCTTTAGTAGATTTTGGACTGATTTTGCAAGGCCCACAGAATATTGTATTCTTCTTTTGCTATCAAAACATGGAACCTACCAAAACAAAGATTGGAGTCTCTTCTTTTGTCAGGAAAAAAAAAAAAAAAGTATATTTTTATCCGTTTCCGTTCTGCAGCGATTAGCGTTAGAATATAGCTAAGTTTCATCATTAGTCAAAAATCTATTCAGAATTGTGAGAAATTGAGCTTTCCCCCCCCAACATGGCTCTGGTTGATCTCTTATACTCTGCTGCCACCTGCTGGCTGTTTGTGTAATAACTACCATTCCTTCAACTGTTCTTTGCAGTTGAGAGGCTGCATCAAAGCCTTCGGTATGCTATAATATAAAAAACAAAAAAAACAAAACAAAAACAAAAACAAAAACAAAAAAACGTATAAATATGTCTTTGGGAAACAAAACATTTAAAATAGAACGTATTTATATGTTTTTGGGAGCTAACGAGTTAAAATAGTTGTCGAATAATCTGATAATTGATTACTTGTTGATTAATTTTGATAGCCCTAGTCCTGAGAAAGATGTGTGGCAAGTGATTTTATTTAGTTCATTCGTTGTCAATTTTGCAATCAAACAATTCAATAAACATTTTGTTTAAAAACAAAAAAATATCGGCTATATTTGTGGATGTGAAAAATGTGAAAATCTCTGGCTACACATGCGGCCATATTGATGTGGTGTGCGACCTGGACTGAATGACGAGGTAGATGGTCCTCCTGAAGGCCACCAGGTTGACTTCCGTCTGGTCCAAGATGGTCACCTTCTCGTCTGGGGAAAACAAACGTCAGGACCGGCATCACGTCACGCCGAGAGCGCACAAGAGGACGATGTCTCTCTCATCTCATCTCACCTTCGCCGTCCCGCTGCTGCTCGTCGTCGTCATCGTCGTCGTCGTCCTGGCTGTCTCCTTCCTCGCCCGAGTCACTGCTGCCCTCATCCAAGATGTCTGCACAGCCACATGTCAAACTCGCTTACTTGTCCTGACCACAGGACGATTCAAGACGCGCCGTCCTTCTTACCTCTCTTCAGCGTTTTGTACTTGTCCTCATTTTCCTGGAAGTTTGGGTCCATCTTGAACACGTCTACGCACACACACATATTTATCATGCTGTTTGTGTGCATCTTTACAGGTAAGTGAGAAAAGAGTTTATTCATATGTGCAATCTTATCAATTGTAATGTTCACACATATATTCCGTATTATCCATCATCATATCCTTTTTCCAGTGTACCACATAGAAGACACTATTTTTCTTACTAATGTCATTGGGATTGGGTCAGGTCAGATCGAACCAACCAATCGAAGGCAGGACCAACGACTGAAGTCTGTGCACAGCAAGTAAGTACTTCAGTCAACTTTTTGTCTCCCTGTTAAGCGTCTCAAGTGTCTTTTTCAACAGCAAAACTCACAACAGCACTGCTGGATAGTTCTTGTCGTCTCAAGAGTGCATTTCTGGCAAACTTTTGACAGGCAACAAAAACTTAACTTCCAAGTCCATCCATCCATTTTCTGAACCGGTTATGCGAACAATATTTTCATTCACTAAATAAAAAAAACAAAAAAACGAAAGTGCTTAAAAAAAAAAAAAATCTTGTGTTTGTAAAACTAAGGAGAATGATGGTGAAAAGCAGGGGTATTTAAAAAAAAAAAAAAAAAACACTATTTGACGATATACCCCAATATTACAGCGCACAATTCTTGTATTGATTCAATATGCGGCCAAATCAATGTTTAAACATCAATATTTAATGGAAATATTCAACAAAATGTTTTACTTTGTGGGTTAGGCTTCACACCTTAAGCATGGAACAATGTCGTCACGGAACATGAAACTTTAATATAGGGCTGCTCCATTATGGAAAAAAGATTCATCACAATTCATTTGGTAATACCAGTAATTGAAATGACAACTAAGATGATCACTTATTTTTTAAATATAAAAATGATTAAGACAAAATTCTTTGAAACACTATCATTATGCAAGTTCCTTTTGGATTAAACTAAATTTATTAGTTATTTAAAAAATATTTACTATCAAAAATGTAATAAAAATAAATAAATAAAAACAAAAAATAAAAAATTATATTTAATAGTTATTTAAAAAATTGCAAATTTACACATTAAAACAACAAACGATTCAAAATTAGTATGAATAATATTTTTTTGACGATGATGCTGATTTTGTAATTGTGGAGTATAAAATTTGAAATTGTAATTGAATTTTGATTCATTGCACAGCCCTACCATATAATATTTAATTTAAATCAAACATGAAACAGATTTGCATCGTGTTTGTTCAATGCAGTATTGAAGTTTTAATTAAATACATTATCATACAAATCTTACGGTGTACATGTACAAGTTTTACTGAGTAGTATTTTCTCAATTTGAGTTTAAAAAAAATCTCAATCGACTTATAGGTTCGCATCGGGATTAATTGGTATTGAATTGAATGGTAACCTATGATACCAATATATCAAGGAATACATGTGTGGCCTTTGCACTCACTGAGGACGTCATTGGCGTCGTAGTCGTCGTCGAGCGGCAGCATGTGCGTGAACTGGTCGTCCTCGTCCACCAGGTCGAGGCCCTCGGGGATGACGGGGTGGTCCTTGAAGCCGTCCTTGCGGATGGCGAACATCACCTCGATCATGTACTGCACGCGCTTGTCGATGGCCGACTCGTGTAGGACGTTGCGCAGACGCTCGAAGATGGCTGCAAAACAAGGCGGGCGGTCAGTCAGTCGGCCTCATGTCAACACCAAATCACACTGCACACTTTGGTTTGTTTTTTTAAATGCTAGTATTTCAGTCTTTTGAAAAAATATGAAATGGATTGGAAAGCTTGTGGTGTCAACAAAAACTTCTATTTATATATTAAAAAAAAAAAAAAAGTACAAAATGAATTATAACACTTCCATCCTGTATGAATAGAACAAAAAAGAAATCACCTTTACAAAAAAAGACAAATCAATTCATTTGTAAGATTAAATCTTTTTAGTTAAGAAAATAAAAGTTGTCTTTGTCAAAAGTTAGGGGACGTTTTTACGAGAAAGGCACTCAGTCAATTGACGTTTTCATTATCATCATTAAAACAACTTTGATGTCAAGATTTTTCTCTATGAAAAAAATTGGCGCTAAAATGTGCCATGAGGGTGGAGCCTAACTGTTGGTTGGTGATGAGAGCAGCAAGAAGGCAAAAGTGTCCAAATAAGGACAGATGTGATTGCGTGGTTTGTGCGTTTGCTCTGCTGACCGTTGATGCCGCGGGGGGAGACGTCGGTGAGCTTGAGTCCGCACTCCTTGAGGAAGGCGATGGCCACCTCCACGCTGTCATCGGTGGGACGCTCCAGGAGCAGCGTCAGCATCTCCAGGCACAGAACCTCGTGGGCCTGCACATGTGTATGACACACGCGTCGGCAAACCCGCTACAAACACTCGTACGTGCAAACGTACCACATTCTGGTTGATGAGGTGAGCCACGAACTTGGACGATGTCAGACATTGTTGCTGAAAAACATTTTTAAAAAAAACAAAAAAAAACATCACATTCTTCTTCAGCAAACTTCCATTTATCTCAAGAAACACGAAGCAATTCTTGAAAAATAACTTTACACACACAATAAACATTTTAGGAAAAATATAATAAAACTGACTTTTCATTAAAAAAAAAATTTATCTTAAAAAAAAAAAAATTATCTTTACATTTAAAGAGTATGCTATCTTCCTTTGCATCCTGAATTTGAAATACATTTGTCCTCAATACATCAGTAGTTATTATTTTATTTTTTTTATATATATATTTTTTAATATTTTTTAATCATTTTATAACTTTGTGGGAAAAATTATACTTGATTTGAGTAAGATTTTTTTTTTAAAGGAAACTGGTTTCATCTTTTGTATGGAAAATAAGTTTGTTACACGACAAAAAAAATAAAAAATAAAAAATAAAAATCTGTTCGTCAGGAGGCTTACCTCAAGAAACACCAAGCAATTCTTGAAAAATTACTTTTTTACAAACAAAAAATAAATAACATTTTAGGAAGAATATAATAAAAAAGATAAATAAAAAAAAATGTATCTTTACATTTATCTTCCTGTTCATCCTGAATTTTAAATCCATTTTATGTTGCCATATTTTGCACAGGATTGAATTCTTTCTTTAGTAAATATAAGTCAAATAAAGCTGTTAGAAAAATGACAATATGTGAATATTATTATGACGACCGATATTAACTACAGTAGGAATGTGTTTGAAATGATCAATCAATGCTAACGCTAATGCAACGGGGGCCACCACAACAAGTTGCCGATGACGCAAATTGTTGTGGCTACGCCGGGGTCGCCACGGCAACAACAGATGCCATCCATCCGCTAACCTTGATGTTGCGTCGGTATCCGCGCCTGAAGGTGAGGATGAGCCGCTTGAGGATGAGCTCGCCGATCTGCGGGAACTTGGAGTTGATGATGGCCACCACAGCGGCATAGACGTGCGTGAAGATGGGAGACGCCGCCTGCGCTTGCAGCACCGACCGCGACAGCAGACCCCTCAACACGCACACACACGCTTCACTTTCTTATTTCCCGTTTGAGGTTTTTGCAGATCATAATAATAATCATAACAATCATCATTCATTTACTTTATAGGTGCCTATCAAAGCACTCACGGTCACCATACAACATAATAATAAAAACAAAATTGCAATAAGATTACGATATTTGGCAGAATTCAAGTCTGATGATAGATTCATCATCTGATTAATTAAAAAATATATATATCCAATTGAATATTATCAACTATTTTTTGTTTTATTAACACGTAGAGCAATCAAGATCAATATTACACATTTGTTTAACAATATTTTGATTTTTAGTACTTTTTTGTGATCATAAGTTGTTTTTTTAATTCAATTGATTGATGGTTAATTTTCTTGAACAAAACTTGATTTACTTTACTTTTAGCATTTATTTTTCTTTAAATGGAAAGAATATTTGGGGAGTAAAAAAAAAACAAACAAAACATTTCAAGTGTTGTGTAATGAAGTCGACTTTCGACCCTTCTTCTTTTGTACAGCCGAAATGAAAATCTTTCCAGGTAACCATGAAAACTACAGAGGGGACATCACCAAAATATTTAAGATTGCAATATAACGCAATACTTTGCATTATAACGCAATTCTATTGTGTTACTTTGCAATGCTATTGCGTTATATTGAAATAACTATTGCGTTAAAATGCAATCATTTGCTATATAATGCAAACCTATTGCATTTTAACGCAATGACTTTTGCAAAATATACTGCAAAATAAATTGCAAGTGAACAAGAGATTCCACTTCCGGGTCATTAGCAAAAGTGGATTAGTTTTATCGTTAAAAAGTGGAAATTTTCGTTCCCCTCCAAATATAACTATGTTCTTTATTTATTTACTGATGAAAAATGTATTTACTTGGGGAAAAAAACTAAACAAACTTGTACTGCACTTCAAAATGTTTGCTTTGTTCTTGTTTACTTTAAAACTGATATTTATGTTTATGTACAGCACTTTGTATACAGCAATGCCTGTTCTTAAAGCGCTTTATAAATAAAGTTGAGTTGAGTTGTTTTACAATACATCATTATATTTATCTTATTATGATTTTATGTATATATATTCAGTAAAAGTTAATGAACAACGCAACTATTGCATTATAGTTTTGCGTTTTATCACAAATTATTGCGTTATAATGCAATAGTTTTGCAATGTGACGCAATAGCATTGCAGTCCTAAATCTTTTGGTTATGTCCCCTGCGGGGCTCCGTAGAAAATCGATCACATTTTCATCCATTTCATCGACAGACATGTCGACATTGCAGTTGTTGTTTTTGTTTTTATTCGGAGTTGAATCGTGTGAAGGTGGCCGGGGCTTCTCTTACCTTCCCCGGACGATGTTCTCCTGCAAGATCTCCTGGATGATGTTGACGATGTTGGACACGTTGACTTTGTTAATCAGACCGTTGATGGACTTCTTCAGTGCCTCCCAGCTCATCCTCTGGTAGGCCAAGCTGCGCGATGGTGAGGGAGGGAGGGATTATGAAGCGCCAGACATCCGTCGCCGGCCACCTCGACACATCTAACAAAGCAACCTACCTGCTCTTGTCGGTGATCTGTTGCTGCATGAGGCGCAGCTTGGCGGGTGGGATGTAAGCGCCGCCCGTCCGGGTCAGGATGGGGTCCAGCTCCTCCTTCTTCTTCTTCTTGGCTGGTGGCGCCGGTTCGTCGCTCCACGCCGGCTGCCCGTTGGCCGAGGGGCCACGACCCCGCCGCTCACCGTCCCTGCGCCGCTCGCTCAAGTAGCCATCCCTGAAAACAGCCCGCTGTCAACGTCACGCACATCAAATTCAAAAGGTGCATTCCAAACTTTGATGTTCAACACCCAACATGTTGAATACATTTTAAACTTCATAAATGATGCTGTTTCTACTAAGTACTGTCTCAAATGTTCTCCAATTTGGATCCTGTAAATGTATAGGATGGGGTGGCGAGAAACGTTTTTTTTGGGAGGAGCAATATGGCCGCTTCGCGACCTCAAAAGTCTTGGCCTATCAGCTTTCCAGTCATATATAAAGATCAGTGGGCTGCAAGAGGACAGAAGCTCATTCTTGACACCAGAAAAAGTATATACAGATGAACAAAAACCATTTGTGGGCATGTCACAAAAAGCGACGAAGGAGTCAAGAGCAAATTCAAATGCACTCGTTTGTGCACGCTGCCGCCTGCTGAAGGAAAACGCATGCAAACAACAAACTGCATTCTTGTTCAACTTACAAAATATGCCACAGACGGATTTGGACAAAAACTGGATTACGATGGATGGTACTGGATTATGATGGACGTCCCTCCTCAAGTTGTTGTTTCTTACCGAGGGTGGCGTCGGTCTCTTGATCTGGACCGTTCTCGTCCCCTGGACCGGTCCCGGTCTCTGTATTCATCCCGGTCTCTGGATCTGGACCGGTCTCGTCCTCTGGATCTGTCCCAGTCTCGGGACCTGGACCGCTCGCGTCCTCTGGACTGGTCTCGTTGTCTGGACCTGGACCGGTCTCGTCCTCTGGATCGGTCCCAGTCTCTGGACCTGGATCGTTCTCGTCCTCTGGACCGGTCCCGCTCCCTGGATCTGCTGGGGCTTCCGGGCCCAGATCTCTCTCGTTCCCTGGACCCGTCTGGGCTTCCGGATGGGGACTCGTCTGGCTGTCCCACGTCAGTCGGCGGTTGCTCCGGGGCCCTCTGCAAAAAAGCGCAGGCGGCTTTGAAAACATTTCCTTTCCTTTGCACAACGGAAGGAAACTTGTGAGTTGGCGTGGTGTGCTACGGCCTGCCAAAATGATTTTGGTCAATCGTGTCATCCCGATCAATAATCACACTCATTCTTCGTCATTGTGTTAGGATTTCTACAGTTGAAGGCAAGTTCAATTCAAGCCTTTCGAATTGCATTTCGAAGAAAATTGATGAGATGCTCTCGATGGCCACAAAGTTGCTGGAGTCCAACAATGACGTGCTCAAAAGTCGCCGTTCAAAGCACAAGCGTGTTTTGCTGATGTGATGTCATCATATTAATGCGTACAGTTGTCATAAAAAATCGACAGCCAAACCACTATCAAATGAATCGGAAGCTATTTTTATAATCCAGTCATCCTTAGGAAGTCAGCTTCAAATCCTGATTTCAGTTTCTCAACAGTCATTATTACGATTCAATTCATTTCAAAATGTTTCCGTATGCCGTATAATAAAAATAAATAAATAAATAAATTTAAAAAAAAAGACATGAAATTGGACAAAATGAAGTGAAACTTGTGTTATCTACCCCCGATCAAAAAAAGAAAAAAAAAAGAAAAGAAATAATAATAATAATAATAATAATAATAATGATGTGTAGCCCCCCATGAAAGCAGACTGATTCCCGTCACCCTCACAAAAGAACGGCCCTCAGTCGTTTTTTTTTTTTAAGAAAACCAAAGCAAATGCTAATTATGTATATGAACAATTTCATTTTGAATCCGAATCTGCTTGAGTAAATATGGAGGCAATTTTAGCAGAGGTGGTCCGCATCATGTTTAAACGGTCGAATATTAATTTTGAAAATTTTGGAAAAAACAAACTCCAAGTGACTCTTTGTTTTGAAATGTTTTGAGAAAATGTGTTACCGTGACGTGCGCCACGCTGCTCCTGATCTTCCTCATGGCTACATCATGTTCGTCCTCGCTGCTGCTGCTGTCGTCGGAGCCGCTGCTGCCGTCTCCTCCTCCTCCGGCCGGGCTCTTGGCAACAGGGGACTCGTGCTGGGGCGCGGGGCCCTCATCCGACTCTCCTAACGGTCGCACACAAGTTACAGCACGTGTGAGCAAGCAAAAGGCATCATCAATTCATCTGTTTGTCCACCGTAACGTGCCGTAACGTGCCGTAACGTAAATGAGTGACGGAAAACCCCCAACTGGCGACACTTCCCACCAGCAAGCTTGACTGTTACTGACACTATTGTCAATGGAATCGCCTGCTACTTCTGACAGCCTCATGTAACCAGGGAACCAGACCGCACGAAAACATTTTTCACAGCTGAATGAACTTACCATGGTGTTGTGTCTGAGCAGGACTTGTGCTTGGAGAGTCCATTTCTGAAGGGCATAAACGGATATTAGGAAAGGCAGGAAACAAACACGGACGTGCATTTCATTATCACTTTGATATCATTGCAGAAACGCAAAAGAGGCAAATTACAAACCGCATCAGACTTGTTTATTTAAAAAAAAAAAAGAAAGAAAAAAAAAAAAAAAAGAAAAAAAAAAAAAAGGAAGGTTTACGTTTCCGTGACCGGCAACTCTCCTACTAGCATTATTTTTGCCTTAAACGACTGTGACTGGTCAATCACTAGAGCGACACAATATACTTATGGTGTGACTGGCTAATTTGCCGTGATTTTTACCGTGATAACAGTAGGTTGAGCGTGATAGGTTATTCTGCCGTGAGTCGTGACTGCGCGTAGTTCCCGCCTCGCTTCACCCCCTTTTGTGGCTTTTCACCAACTTTTCATTTTGTTTTGCCACCGAAAAAAGGCCGTTCGTTTTCGCCATTACCAGCCTAACCCGAAGGCTCACAATAACTGTTCAATCCTTCAATAAACACGAGAACCAAAAGAAAACTCTCGACTAGCTGAAATTGTAAACAGCATTTCACGGTCGTGTTGGCTCGCGCTAAAGCTAGCGAGCCAAGGCTAGCGACACCAAACTTGTCTTGCGCAGGCACTCACCCTTTTTAGAAAATAGTTATTTAAACACAAACTCCCTCGTCTTCTGTCACCTTCTTGGAAGTTTGCGTGTTTAATCGCGCATGTGAACATCCAATTTGCGTCTCTTTTTTTTTCGTTACGACTCGGGAAAGGAAAGACACCAACGGAGTATAACTAGCGTCTATCGCTTGATTAGCTTCCGGTTCCGGGTCAATTTGTCGCCCTGTGGTTAACGAAAACAGTTACATATTAAATATGATTTATTTTTACTTTTTGTTTAATGTGACGAATTTTGGTTTACATACAGTACTTTTAGTGTGGAAAATAATTAATAGGATTTTTTTTCTCCCCCCCCAACAATCGCTCTAGTGACTTCCTGTTAAAGACATAGTTCCGGCCGGGTCAGCGTTTGCTCTTGTTCCTTTTTAAAGGGATAGTTCGGATTTTTTTTTTTACATGAATCTCTTCACCCTCACCTCCAGTGTGTGCGATCATCACTGACTTAAGGCCTCAGTATACTTCTGCTTGACGCTCACGCGTAGGCGTCACGGCGCAGCTCCGCTCGTGCGTTTGCCTTCCAACTTGTGCGCAATACACATCATGTCTGCTGTAGTTTCACACCAAGTCCCGCTGTCGCTATGGCTGGGACGCCACAGTGTGGAGAGTTCTCTGCATTTTATGACAAATTCAGGAAGTTCAATTTAATTCAGAATCACGAAACAAAGCCGGGGGGAGAGTAAGTTAATCACCGTGGCAATTAATTATTGTCAATTTGCACCGGTGTCAGCCGTAAACTCGCCAAAACACAACAGCCACGCGCTTATCGAACATTTTTTTTTGTTTTGTTTGTTTTTTGTTTTTTTTAGTTGTTGTTTTCCGCCTCTCATCCCAGGCACATATCCACATGCACAGCCATGGTCTCCGAGCAGGAAGTTGATTTGCGCCGCCAAACAGTTGCCTTCACGGAAACTATCTGGGCGGGGAGAGAGAAAAAAAAAAAGAAAAAAGCCGAGTACGCCATCGAACTGACCAATCACGAGCGAGCTACGCCCCGCCATCTACGGCGTGCAAGGATTGGCGACGTGTGCACCGCAGCCGGCCACGAGCTACGCGGCATTTAAAATTCATGGCTCGCGTAGATCATGTGATCTACGCTGGTCATCAACGCGAGAGCAAACGTAGAGGCATAAATTAGGCTTTACCCCTGACAGCGTTCTGTGACACGAGTTCTGATCCGGTGTTGGATGAGAAAAAATAGTCCAGCAAGTTGGAAAAAAGCGTTTTGCTTCTAAAAACAATTTGTGTTCAAAAGAGTGATACATTTCCATACAAAACTCCCTTTGGAAAAAAAGTCAGACGCCATTACCGCCGGGCACTATTTTTCTGTTCGCTCGTATCACTGCGCGCCTCCCCACATGCAGCTGATAGACGCACAATAATCTACAAGTTGTTTGTCTTTTCGAAGGCGGAAGGCGCGCGGATCAGCTGTCTGCAGCGCGTCGATCAGCTGTCTACAGGGCGACGTGCAGTGATACAAACGAAAATAAAAATATGGTTATGGCGCCTGACTTTTCAGAAAGGTGTTTAGTGTGCAAATTAGTGTTGTTCCGAAACCAATACTGGTATCGGCAGAGGTGCCGATACTGCAGTAAAACAGTGGTATCGGTATCGGTGACTACTCACAAGTAACATGCCGATACCATTAATTCCAACACTAATATAGGATTTTGGATGCAGCATCTTGTGTCTTGCTGGTGCACGACATTCACTGGTATGTGACATGTTCACTGCATGCCGATCTAAGATATCCTATTGGCCCTTGAATGCTCTGAACCAATGGCAGGACAGCTTTTTCATGTTGAGGAAAAAAAAACCAGTGGGGCGCTGTGGGGGTCGGGGGTGTTCCGGGCGTCTGGGTCGGCTCGCCGACCGGTGCCCGCCCGGGTGGCGTGGGGGTGGCCTTGGTGCTGCCGCCGCCCGGGGGATTCCGGGGGAACGGCGCTCGCTTTGCTGGGCCGCGGTTGACGGCTTCTTTCTTTGGTGGCGGTCCTTATACATGCCAGATCCATCACACCAGCATCTACTGAAACAAACAGAATTCTCCTCTCCCTCCCACTGCTCGTTGAATCAGTGGGTGCTGGTGTCTGTGGTTCTCACTTTGCTTGATCTATCCTTCCTTCTTTCCTCTCTTTAATTTTTCCTCTGGTCACTTGAGACCTCCTCAATTTATTGGAAGTTTGAGGTTTCTGGGGTTGGCATAAGACCCTGGTTTTGTAACCACGCAGGAGGTGCTTGGTTTCTGCTGGATTTCACTTTGATGGACTAGATGTACTGGTTTCTATGGATCTCACTCTGCCTCATCGATCCTTCCCTCCTTCCTCTCTTAGTTTCTCCTCTGGTCTCTTGAGATCTCGTCAATTTGTTGGAATTTAGAGGCTTCTGGGGTTGGCGTAAGAGTTTGATTTTGTAACCAAGGGGAAGGCAGGAAGTGTTTGGTCGGTGCTGGATTTCACTTCGATTTATCTTTCTTTTCTTTTTATCTTTTCTGACCTTTTCTCTGGTCTCCTGACCATTTGAACCTCACGACTCTGGAGAGATTCTGTAGTACCTGATTAAGGTGAAGGGTAATGGGATTTTTATGAGGTTTTAGGTGAATTAATGAGCAGAAATTTATACGTATTTGCACGCACACGTACGCGCACACACGCACGCAAACGCACGCACACCCAAAAAAAAAAGAAAAAAAAAAAAGATTCATGTCAAAAAATCCGAACTATCCCTTTAAATCGTTGTCATTTTTTTGTCAATAAGACAGACACCCTTTATACTTAATATTGTTAGTAATATAAATTATTTTACTCACTACACATTAAGTAGTACACAGTGTTCCCTTGTTTTCCGCTGTTAGGTTCCAAAAACTACTCGCAATAAATGAAATCCGCTAAGTAGCTAGCTTTATGTTTTACATTTACTATAAATCTAAAACACCTCACCACACAGTTTATATACTTTTCTCATCGAGGCATTTACTTTTTCTGACATTTCTCTTGATTAAACATTCTCAATCTTCAAACCTTTATAAATTTTATATAATAGGTACATTACTGTAACAAAAGATACGTGCAAAATCGCACCAAAAAAAAAAAAAAAACGCAATACAGCAAGACTGCAAAAAAAGTGAACCGCATATTAGTGAGGGAACACTGTATTCCCCTGTCCCCCCACTCACTAGAATAGTTTTTCTCCGTTGCTTCGTGAATGTCACATTTTGAATATTTAACTTCTCAAAACTACTTGTTTCTTTTTCACATCGTGTATGTTGTGCACATTAAAAAACACACACATAAAATCTAATTTCTTGGAGGTGTCATAATAATGTTAAGCATATTTCCATATACAGCATTCCCATTAGAAATGTCCCCAGATCAATCTTCTTTTATTTTTTTTAAACAAAGATAAATGTGTGTGTATTCACATGTGAAGCATTCAAGCAAATTAATGATAAACCAGATCTGTGAAATTGCTCTGAAAATAATTGTCATGAAGTGGATGAGAATTTTGGGCCCAAAGGATTGTCCCACATGTTCACATTTATACTTCTTTGGATTCATCCCTTTTGTGCAACACAATGCTGCTGCATTTTCCACATGTTTCTATATCAATGAGATGCTTTGACAGCAAATAACAGTCAGAGTGAAATATGAGTTTTTGCAATTCACCTTCCAAATGCACAAAGGTGGAACACACAATCCGGAATCAAAACTTTAGCCACAGTTTACATCAGAACATCCCTCCAGAGTGCCTTGTTATAGGCAGCCAGATGCCATACACGATGTCACAAAAAACTTTTCGTTCTGATGGCACTGACATGTTCAGTCACACAAATATTGACTTTTGGAGAGATGAGGCAAGGATTTGGAGAAAGAAAACCATCTTTTATTTGGACAAATTGTTTTGAGAAATGCCCTTACTGATTTGCACCCAAAAAAAACAAAAAACAAAACAAAACACCAAAGCAAAAAATAAAATAAAAACATAATTAAAAAAAAGTATTTACGCTCATTTTTTTTAATTATACACCAAATAATACTTTTAAATCTTGACTGTGTGTTCTGGGGTGACATTCACAAAAGTAGACTTTTAACGTAGTAAAAAACAAAACCTTCTTCTTATTATTTGGTATTTGTAACTCAGTCATGTCAGAATGCGTGAGAGGTTAAAGGTCATTTGTCACATCAGTGTTGGCGGTCAACGTGCTTGAGTGTGATGGTGGGAAAGTGGAGCAAAAAAACAAAAAAAACAAAAAGAGACTTCACAAAAGTCAATTGTGGTGGTTGACTAGCAACATTGCTTTCAAATTTTCAATACAATCAGCAATCTTCATATTTTCATAGGTCTCATTGTTTGATATTTAAAAATAATAATTAAAAAAGGTCCAACGTCTGTCAATGTTGACTTTTAATTTACAATTGTTTTTATTTTTACATTTTTGTAAAATACATGACAGTATTCATTCACTTGCAATATAGTCAAGAAAACAGAATTTTTACATTATTGCATTTATTAATAATTTGATTTTAATGGTAGAATTACAACATTGCAGTTTGCAGCTGTTCAAATGGGGTTATGGCAAAAAAAAAAAAAAAATGTGGCAATATGAAAAAGTCAAATAATTGATCATTTAAAAAAAAAAAAGACCTAAAAAAAGTATTCAAATAGCAAAAAACAAAACAAACAAAAAACAGAAATTAAATCAACACAATTGATGTTATAAAAAAAAAAAAATGCAGAAAATAGTAGTAAGTAAAAAAAAAAAATCAAAATAGTACCCCAACAATGTTGTAAATACAAATAATATAGACAAAAATAGTGATCATAAAGTCTGGGTCAAAACTAATACATTTTCACGAAGAAGCCAAATAAAAGTAGAAAACAAATTTATAAATGACATGCATTTGTATGAAAACAAAACTAGCAGAAAATGAGACATTATCGCATGCACGCGCGTCCCCAATGACCTGCGAGTTATTTGTGGAGGGCGAGTCACGTGATCACTTTGGGCGCGTGTGCAAGTTGTGTGCGCATTCGCGCGCGCGTGTCCGGCGGCGAGACGTCGTCGCTGGCGAGATGAAGAGAAGAGAAAAAGCTCAAGCAAAAGCTGACAAGCTCCTTCCAGGTAAGACAACTTAGTTGAGACATACTTCCGCTCACATTTACAACCACTTTTTTGTCTTCTTGGCGTCTTTCGAGTCCTCAGCGACTTTTGACGTTGTGCGCGTGCGCGTAACGCTTTGAGGCGCGCGGAAATAAACGTTCGCGTTCTTACCTTGCCAAATAATGAGATGCCGCCGACAGACAGGCGGTGACACTTTGCCACATTGTGAGAGTGATGCTGCCAGATAGTGAGACACACGACATCAATTTCATCTCAATATTTGGTTAAGTCAGTACAGGATATGAATCATTTGACATGACGTCATCTCCCAGCGCATCCGTCTAAAAATGTTTCACTGCATAAATTAACCACAATTTAACCATAGCAACTGACTAAACAATCTTACTGAAAACTTTGTCAGTGCCAAATAGTGAGCCAGGCGTGTCCAATAGTGCTTAGCGATGCCAAATAGTAAGACAGGCATTATGAGACTTCAGGCTTGTCAGTCAAAGTGTGCCGAATAGTAAAACAAGCAACGTTTGTTTACATCTGACGTGCAGTTCAGTGTCAAATAGTGAGACTGACATTTGTTTAATAGGTGGCACCAAAGTAAAATAGATGTGCCAAATAGTGAGACAGGCGTGTCCAGGCACGACACAGGCGGTGCCAAATAGTGAGTGACTTGATGCCAAATGGTGAGCTCTGCCCCGGCGTCGTTGAATGCGATCCAACAGGAAGTGACGTTTGCCGCCAGCAAGTCGACTCGTCGTCAACATGAGAAATGACAAGAATGTCAACAAGTTGCTGTCCTGCTATTTCGAGCGTTTGTGTTCTTTAGCATGCTAGCACCTCTGATATTCCGTGCGGTGCGGAGGCGCAGCATCTGCATCTTTGACTCTGAGCCCGCTCACCTGAAGGACGTCACGTGACGCCAGGAACCAATCAGCGTTCATGTTACGAAATCTCACAAGATGCAAATGTACGCGTGTCAACGAGCTCACTATTTGGCACACCTGTTTCACTGGTTGACACTGCTTGTCAACTACCCTTTGGACACACCTGTAGCACGGCTTGACATTGCCCGCCTCACCTCCGTATCAGCATTTGGCACCGCCAGTCTCGTTATTTGCTTTCACCCGTGTCCCTATCAGCTTCATCAGTCTCACTATTTGGCATCACCCATTTAAAGGCATACTTGAATTATTGAGCCATTTTCAGCGCTAACAAGTTCATATTTTGTCCAGAATGAATTTGATAACATTGTTTTTCATGTACAATTAATACCATTTAACCCCCCCCCACACACACACACACACTTGCTGTGGACTGAAGATGACATCACCTGTACTGAGGAGGTCGGGTAACAACCAATCATGGCTTACCTGTTTTCTGTTTGGTGACCAAACTGAGCCATGATTGGTCGTTACCTACTTCCTCAGCATAGGAGATGTCATATTCGGTCAACAGCAAATGGAAAAATGTCCTTTCAAAACGTATTATTTGTAAATGAAGAATAGAGAAGTTAGCACGTGCCATTCCTGGCTCTGCGCTCAAACGTGCGGCGACACGTGTCGAGGGTGGAGCTGCCGGCCGAGAGAAAACTTGAAAAACCAGGAGTGCGAGAAGGTGTGCGTGTTTGCATGTAAGGTTTCTCAAAAGTGCAACTCAACATTGATAGTGGCACAGCTGTCTCCACTTCCTGTCCTGACTTGACCCCTCCTCCCTCATTCTCCCTCTCGGGCTGACAGGAAGTGAGCAGGAGGCCAACAGGAAGTGAGCCGGAAGCGCGATGGCGTCATGAGCAATCCGGGTCCCCCGTGCGGTCGCCGCTTCTCCTGTCGGGAATGGGCACTGGACAAACTCCGGCGCTCCCTGGACGCCCGCGGCGAGGGGGCGGGGCACCCAGCGGGGGTCGTGATTATGGGCGGCCCCGGCGCAGGCAAGACGGCCCTCTGCGTCGAGGTGGTGCGAGCCGACTCCGAGGCCGGCCGGGCGTCTGGCTTGGCATCGCGGTGCCTGGCCTGGCACTTCTGCCGGCGGGAGGAACCCGCTAGCGGCCTGCCTTGGCGCTTGGTTCTGGGCCTGGCCGAACAGCTGAGGGCGTCGCCACTGCTGCCGCCAGAGTATGGCGCCAGCCTCCACCGCCGCCCACCCCCAGATCCACTCGGCTGCCAGACAGACCCGCACCTGGCCTTCCGAAGGTTCGTACAGAAAGCTTGTTTTGGTACTCACCTTGGGGTCGAGGGGTCGCGATAGGGTTTGTTCCGTGTGCAGACTGCAGCCCAAGTCTGTTCCCGAAAACGGTACTGGCCTGGGACTCGTCTTGTCGGCTTAGCACTTGTGGAAGGTCCCGGAACCCTTCTATGTGTTTTCGTTGTGTGCGAGCAAGAAATTTGACAAGATCTGACAAGTTGAGTCACCATCCAAAACGTAACGTTAGCGTAGCTTTGAAATGAACCACTGTGGACAAAAATTGAGGGACACATTTTTCAACACATGAAAATGCGTCCAACACTTTTGTCCGTATTCATAATTTCACAGAACTTGCGCATGTGGACAAAATGATTTGAAGAAAGAAATTCGTTCTTGTGGCTTCATCAACATGTCCCAAAATCAGGAATACAGACAAAAGCATTGGGACACATCTGTTTGAAGAATTTGTATAATACGTGTGTGTAGAATCTGTGGTGTGTTTTACGTGGATCCAAATGAGACTTTAACAATATTACATTTGTAGTCTACACCTTCAACTTTTTTTTTTTTATTACAATTATTTATTTTACTACTACATATTCCAAAAATTCACACCTACACTGACAATAAACAAGAACCACAAGTACAACAACTACTACTACAACTCCTCTGACGACCATAAGTATTACTACTACAAGCACTTTAAGTATGACTACTTTTACAAATACAACTACTACATGTACAACTACACATTCTACTACTACTAGAGGTGCTACTGCTACGACTACGACTACTACGACTACTACTACAACTACCACTACGACTGCCGCCGCCGCCGCCACCACCACTACAAGTACTCCTCTTCCTACTATTACTACTACTACTACTACAAGTATTACTACTACCACAACTACTACAAGCACTATAAGTACCACTACTTCTACAAATACAACTACTACACGTACAACTACACATCCTACAAGTACTAGAGGTGCTACTACTACTATTACGACTATTACCACCACCACTACTACTACAAGTACTACTTCTACTACTACTATTACGACTACTACCACCATCACGACTACTACAACTACTACAAGTACTCCGACTACTACTACGTCATCCATGTTTTGTTTTGTTTTTTTGACTGATTCAAAGCATTCCAACTCCACCATGTTCGGACCATTCAAGCCATCTAATACTGTATATTATTCCAAGTCACAAAATTCCAAACATTTTCAAAAGCCAAAAATTCAACATTTCTACATATTCATCTCCAGCTTCAAGACTTTTTCACCGATTCAAATCATTCCAACTTCAACACGTTCAGCTAATTATCATTCCGTGACATTCCTATCATTCCACAATTTTTCATTCAGCCTTCCAGAAATTGCATTCTCTATTTTTTTTTTTTGTGTTTCTAAGAGTTTTTTTTTTTTTTTTTGGCTGACCTAGCTGCTTGTGGTGTGGTGTTACGTCCACAGATTTGTCCTGGAGCCCCTGCTGGACCTGCCCCCACCACCTCAGAGCATGATGCTGCTGGTGGACTCTCTGGACGTGGGCTGCGAGGGTACCCAAGGGAGCACCAGGAGGACCCATTCCATCGCAGAGCTTTTGGCGGCCCACCAGAACCTGATGCCCAGCTGGATTCTCCTGGTCTGCTCGGTCCGGCGCCACAACAAGACAGTGAGCAGGATGTTCTCAGGTGGGTGCACTTTTGTTGTAAGGCAGTTCTCAAAGCTTTGGTGGGCCATGCAAAAGACTAAAACAGGCCCCTTAGTCTGCACGTCCTGTTTCTCGACAGTATAAAGGGCATTTCCTTACACTTGACTTTTTGTGTGTCAGGTTTTCGTAGGCTCTGCCTAGATGACCTGCGTCGGCCGGACACGGTTCACGACGTGCAGCAGTACATCCTGAAGCGTTTGGACCAGGAGGCAGCGCTTCGGCGTCAGATCACCCCGGACACAGCAGACATGCTGAATCTGCTCCACATCAAGAGTGGCGGCTGCTTCCTCTTCCTGGAGCGAGTCCTGGATGGGGTAGCCGCCTCCGTCGTGGGTCTCCGCGAGATCCGGGATATTCCGGGGACCCTGAATGGCCTCTACCTTTGGCTGTGCCAAAGACTCTTCCCCCGGAGACTCTTTAGCTTCGTCAAGCCTCTCCTGAATGTCATCCTCGCAGCCCCGGCCCCTCTCGCCCCGCAGGATCTGTTTATGGCACTCTGGACACACAACAAACTACTCAGCGTCCAGGAATTCCACAACAGGCTACGCACACTGGCACCCCTCCTGGTGGACGGTCCCGGGGACAGCAAACTGCTTTTTCACGGCAGCTTTGCCGAGTGGCTGATGGATGTAAAATACTGTACTCAGAAGTACTTGTGCAGTCAAGCCGAGGGGCACAGCATGCTCGCCATGTCTCTGACACTAAGGGGACCAATGCTAAACTCGGAGGAGGCCGTCCAGCTGGCGACGCATTTAGTCTGCTCTGGTCGTCATCAGGACCGGCCCTGGATTTTGGCCCTGTGGATGATATGGGCTGACGTGCCCACTCTGACTTGGACTGGCAGCAGTCCCCTGCCCACTTTGGTAACAAAAGCTCCAGCCTCGACGCACCAGAAGGTCCTTCAGCTCTTCAAGATGAGCGGACTTGTTTCTGGAGAACCAATTCCCGGAATGCAAAGTACAGGTGAAATGGCAGAAAACCAACCTCTTAAATCTGTGAACTGCTTGAGTTCAACAGATGTGCAGACCTCACTTGCCGCCGCCGCGCTTGAGGGGTCTGCAAAACTGGTCCGACTGCTCCTGACTGGTGGATCTGATCCACTCCTTAGTGACCACCAGGGTCAAACCCCACTCATTATAGCCTCCAGACAAGGTCATTTAGACGTGTTGATTGTCCTTTTGGACTGGGTGCGGATCCAGGATGTGCAGACCGCCACCACAATGCTGGAGCATGCTGACACCGATGGATGGACTGCGCTACGGTCTGCGGCCTGGGCGGGACACGGCGAAGTGGTCAGGCTTCTGCTGGACGCAGGGGCGGACGTGGACGGGTGTGATGCGGAGGGTCGCACCGCCCTCAGGGCTGCGGCCTGGGGGGGTCATGAGGAGACTGTCCTCATCCTGATAGGCTACAGAGCTCAAGTTAACAAGGCTGACTGCAAAGGTCGCACCGCACTGATTGCTGCTGCCTACATGGGACACCACGAGGTGGTTGAGGTGCTGTTGGACCACAAGGCCCAAGTAGATTTGGCTGACGGGGATGGGCGCACGGCTTTGTCGGTCGCCGCCCTCTGCATCCCCACAGCAGTTGGAAACCAAGGTTACGGCCAAGTTGCAAATCTTTTATTGGAGCGAGGTGCCAATCCAGGACACCGAGACAATGACGGAATGACCCCGCTGCTGCTCGCGGCCTACGAGGGCCACGATGACATAGTGGAGCTTCTCCTGGATGCTGGCGCCGATGTGGATGAGACTGCGGGCCCTAGAGGAGATGTGCCCGCTTCTGCGGCCTTGACTCCACTTCTGGCCGCCGCTGCCATGGGCCACATGAAGACTGTGTCACGACTTCTATTCTGGGGGGCCGCCGTGGATGCCATCGACGCTGAAGGTAGGACGGCGCTCAGCCTGGCGGCGGCGCGGGGGAGCGCTGAGGTGGTCCGTGCCCTCCTCGACCGGGGGCTGGACGAGAACCACAAAGACGACCTAGGCTGGACTCCGTTGCATTCCGCGGCCTGCGAAGGTCACCGTGCAGTCTGCGCTGCCCTAACAGAGCGAGGTAGCACGGTACGGGTTGGCGAGATGGATGTAGAAGGCCGTACAGCACTGATTCTGGCAGCACAGGAGGGACACCTGGGTACAGCCCGATTGTTGCTGGACCGCCGCTCGCCCATTGACCACAGGGCTTACGACGGACACTCTGCCTTGAGCGGCGCCCTTCTGGAGGGGCACGGCGAGATGGCGGAGCTCCTGATGAGACGGGGAGCCGACACCGACGTCCGCGACGCAGAGGGGCGACCGCTACTGTACCTCCTAGTGTTGGAGGGGCAGCTCCACATGTCAACTCTCCTCATAGAGAAAGGGGGGCCGCCTCTAGAATCCCGAGATTCCGAGGGCCGAACTGCCCTGCATGTGGCCTCTTGGCAGGGAAATGTAGATATGGCGGACTTACTCTTGAAGCACGGGGCCAATCCCAATGCTCAGGACACAGAGGGGAGGCCGCCCTTGCATTCTGTGGCCTGGACAGGGCACACAGATGTGGGGCGCCGTCTCCTGTCAGCAAGCACTGTCAATATAGATCTCAATTGCCACCAAGGGGCGACGGCGCTGAGCATCGCCGCCCAGCAAGGACATGCTGACGTGGTTGCCGTTCTCCTGCAGGGAGGTGCCAACCCTGACCACGTAGACAAATATGGCCGGACCCCCATGAAAGTGGCGGGGAGGCACGGGAACACCAAGGTGGTCCGGCTCCTGGAGAGCTTTGGGGCCAAGCCGTACAGAAGCAGCATGGCTTCTCCTGACAACAAAATGTCCTCGAACTTGACCGGAGGGGAAAGGAGCGTGACCTCCTCGTCCTCACCGTCTTCTGCAGGTTCCAGCTCTGAACGTTTTCACTCCGCCCACAGCTCCCAGACTTCATCCACCGGGCACTCCCTGGCCACCCTGCAGACGGTTCCAGCCGACAACCTCAGCTTCATTCAGCAAATCCAGCAGCACTCATTACCCCGAAGCCGGAGCCGCCCATCAACCCTATTTCTGCCACCCGGAGGCTCGGCAAGTAACCGGCGGCATCAACCCAAGGGGAGCCCTGCACCGACCCTTTGTACAATCATCCCTGTAGTCCAAAACTGTGAGCCAGCCCCCAGAGCTTCAACTTGTAGATTAGACTATCAGAACAAAACAAACCAAAAAAACTTGCAGGAGTGGGTAGACGCAGAACTCAGGACTACTAAAACTGCCCAAGCCTCCCCGCCCAGGATGCAGGGCGTCCACCAGAGGGAAGTTTGGGATCCTCCACCCAAGCACAATGCTGCAATGCCCTCCAGTGCCTTGGAGATCTCCATGCAAACCTCAGACCCCCAGCTCCACCTGAAACATGCCATCAAGCTAAAATTTGAGGGTCCCACCAGCATTTCTTTTTCCAAGAGAGAGACCCCACTGTGAGCCCCACAACCAGGCCTCGTCACATGGCCTAAACTATCAAGACTAAATGAGCCAGGAGCCTGGACTACGCCTGGGTGGGGCAGCCGATCAGGTGCTAAGACTCCCTACAGCTCCCTGCCAATGATACAGGCCGCCCCACCACAGGGAATCTTGGGACCCTTGCACTCGCGCAACACTTCTCCTCACTTAAGCCCCACGGCGCCCTCCGGAGGTGTTGTCTATGCAAACCTCAGCACTGAACGCAACTTGCTACAGACCTTCAAATTGCAGTTTGAGGGTTCTAGCGCCCTTCAGTGCCTCCCTCACGCCTGCTCCGCTAACTAATGCTAATAGTTAAATTTTTGGTCTGCCAATGAACACTGGTGTCATAAAAGTTGACAATTATTCTGTGATAGTATTATTTAGAGTTTTTGACTTGCTGTGAGCAGGGCTCATTCGCACACACACCCACGATAAGGTCTTATTTATTATTCTAATACTGATATTGGGGTCCAAGTATGTGTTCATTAAACAATGTACTTCATGTGTGTTTGTTTTTCTTCTCTCATCTTTGAAGTGACCATTTAGCAACAAAATGTGTTCCATTTTCAAGATGGGGGTTGAGCCTAAAAATTATATTCTGGAACAGGATTGCACAACCCCTTTAATATCGCTTGCATTTATTTGGACTTTTCTCCTAAGATTGGTTGAATAAAATGTACTCTGTGGGAGTACCCTGAGAAAACAGGTCTCTGTGCTTGTGTGGATTTTCTCTGGCAAACATGCAAACTCTGCCAAAGTGGAAGTTTTTGTTTTTAACTCAAAAACCTCTTTCAAAAAAACGTTGATAAATATCTGATTATCCATCCATCCATTTTCTTGACCGCTTATTCCTCACAAGGGTCGCAGGGGGTGCTGGAGCCTATCTCAGGTGGCTCTGGGCAGTAGGCGGGGGACACCCTGGACTGGTTGCCAGCCAATTGCAGGGCAACAACCATCCACACTCACAAGCACACCTAGGGACAATTTGGAACGCCAAATTAACCTGCCATGCATGTCTTTGGAATGTGGGAGGAGACCGGAGTACCCGGATAAGATCCACGCAGGCACGGGGAGAACATGCAAGCTCCACCCAGGAAGGCCGGAGCCTGGACTTGAACCCGAGTCCTCAGAACTGGGAGGCGGACGTGCTAACCAGTCATTCACTGTGCCGCCCATATCTGATTTTAATTTATATATATATATATATATATATATATATATATATATATATACATATACATTCCAATTTACTTGCTTGGGACTTGGAGAAATCAAAAGTAATTTGCGCACTTTGCAAAGGCAAATTCCGATAGCATATTGGATGTAGATCTTTGGTGTATTATGTCAGTGCAAAAACCCCTGCTGAGTGGTCTCGCAAATCAACGCTGCTCATGGGCAGAGTCAAAGGACTCAATGTTTGAGAAAGATGAATGGAAAACTGAGTCAGTTGTGATGGTTTTGCGATTTGCACAGTCGCTGAAGCTAAATTTACGTTCGACTTGATTTTATGTCAATTCCAAGATTTGTGTAAATGATCTTTTACAAGATAGTAGGAGAAACATACGATAAATCACACATGTGAAACTTAGCAACCTGCTGTAAGAAGTAGAAAAGTGTCAACGGGATGACACAAACTGAAGATGCTGGAAGGCTTTTAAATGTATAAAAAAAAAAATGTGGAGGGAAGTGAGGAGGTGGTGAGCAAGAAGCACGGAAACACCTGCTGAGGAAGTGGCGAAGATTCTGCAGCTGCTGCTGGACAACAAACAGGAAGAAACAGGAAGTCGGATTCAGCACACCTTCCGCTCACGTCGTCATCGGGAAGTTCGACTAGGAAACTTGGAAAGGAAATCCAATGTTTAGCAACAAAGAAGCAAACTAGAACGACTCCTAAACCAATCACAACCAGAGCCTGTTGGTCAACTGGATCAATGGTTCTCAACAGCAATCCTCGAGAACCCCTATCCAGCCTGTTTTTCCAGGTCTCCCACAGCCAACACAGGTTTTTCAAACGCTCAGCAAAATCAGCAAGCTCTGCCTGAAGCCTGATAACGATCCTCAGCTGTGTTGGCTGAGGAAGACATGGAAAAGAGGCAGGATAGGGCTACTCGAGGACCGGGGTTGAGAACCAGTGAACTAGACTTTCTGAAACCAAAGCAGATGTGAATTGGAGCTGTAACCTGGACCACATTAGGACCATTGGCGAAAACCAGGGTTAGGGTTAAGGTTAGCCCTAACCCAAGTCAAATGTGATTCAATCAATATACACCACATGGGAACCAGAATAAGAAAACATGACTAACCTGTCTGGATTTCAATCCATTTGTATGTAAACAACTCACATTTTCATGCAATTTCAATTCAGATTCACAATTCAACAAAATGACAAATTCCACTGCCACAAATCTTGATGACAAACAAAAGAAAAAAGAAGAAAATTAAATCCAGGTGGGATTAATGGCGCACAGAAACTCAAACTCGGCTCCACGGCGATGGTCCTTCCTTGGTGCTCTTGACTCGGGTTGAAAAGGGCTGCAAATTTTCCAGAAAGTTGCCAGCAAATTGCAAACTGCTCCAAACAGGAAACATTCATGCAAATTGAGGAGGAAATTTTGACATTGGGAAAACTGCAATGTTTCCAGTAAATTTGCATGCCAACATACTGGAAGATGGTAATTTATGAGAATTGAGGGCAATTTAATGGAACCTCAATCATAAACAGAAACGAAATGTTTTCAATAATTTCCCCAAGAATAGCTTATTTTAAGTTTAGGAAAATTAATAACCCTAACCCTAAGTCCACCACTGATGAATCCAAGTCTTGACCCCCGACCTTTGCACGGTTACACGAATTTGGACTTGTACTGGTAGATCTTGACACAGTGGTTCATACTGTCAGACAGCACCAGGCAGCCCCCTGGCAACAGACCGATCCCACGCGGACTACTCAAACCCCGAGCCACCAGGGACCGGCCCACTCCGTGCGCCGGGAACATCAGGACCCTGTGGACGTCCCCCCAGTCGGCCACCAAGACGTCACCCTCGGCATCGATGCAGACACCCCAGGGGGAGACCAGGATGGGCCCCATGGCCGAGCAGACCCCCAGAACCCGTACTGTGTTCCAGCTGGGCTCCAGGACTTTGATGCAGGGTACGCGACCGCTTTCCGTGCCGCGCTCCGACACAGCGACCATTCCTGAGCTTGCGCAAGCCGCCACCAAGTAAGGGCGATGGAATCCAGTCACCACCGTACGCTCCAAACGGGACCCAGTCTTGTGGTCCAGTTTCAAGGCGACAAGGGTACCTCTGCGGATATCTGCCACTAAGAACTCGTCCAGTCGTGTCACCGTCACGCCCCTGGGAGCCTCCAGTTCGTCTTTAGCCCCGCCTGAAGCGGACCCTCCGAAGGTCTGCAAGAGTCGTCCATGTCGGCTGAAGACCAGCAGGGCGCGCTCTGCCGTGCAGCTCAGTGCCATCAGGCCTTTGGAGTTGACCGCGATGTCGAAGAAGTTCCTGCATCGCTTGGCAAAACTGTTGGAAATCGGGGAGGTGACTTGTTGGAGAACGTTGCCCCGAGGGTCTGTGACCTGGGTCCAGAGTTTACCATTAATTTGGACATAAACTAATCTCAAAAGTCAAACAGAAGTTAATTGTACAAGCCAAGGTTCTTAATAGTTAGAAGCCACAAAATACTACTTGTGGTAAATATTTTTGTTAGAGAACTAAAAACAGGAGTTTAGTAATGATAACAGAAACAGCATTATCGGTTTATACAAGTAAAACAAACTACAGCGAACCCCGCATGTTCTCGGTCTAGGTTTGCAAATTAGCCTACTTGCGGAAAATCTAATGAAGCAGTAACAAGACTAGTTTGGCACCATCTGGTGCCATCAAGGAATTGCACATACCTGAACCCGAGCGTTCCCGCAGTCCACGATGAAGATTTGCCCATGTGGCGTGCAATGCAGACCACTTGGCAGGGTGAAATCTGCCCGACCCGAGCCCTGCTTCCCAAACTGTCGTATAAGACAACTTTCTCTTGGCTCTCCTTCCTCCTGAAGCGCCACCAGGACTGGAGGACCTCCTCGCTCCCCTCTTCCTCTCTTTGGCTCATGCGAGGAGACATCCAAGATGGACATGGATAGAGACCTGGTCACGAGAGGCTGAGCATGGAAATTTGGATCTTGATAGGACACCGGCTGCCCACTGGTAGAAACCCAGAGACCCCCGCTGGGAGCAGTCACAAAGTTTTGGATATTCTCCCGCCACGCTCCAATGCATTCTTTGGTCCCACTGGCAATCAGGGGGCGTGTCATGTGAGGCAAGTCCGCTGCAGATTTTGACAGTCGGCAGATATTGCTCAAAGTGTTTCTGTTGACGGCGTACTCCTGAGAAGGGCTCACGACGAAAGTATAGCTTGAGTCCAGGCTGTCTGCCGGCGACTGTGGTCGGCCCGAATCACAGAGGGTCCTGAGAGAGTGATCATCGGAGGACTGGCTGAGGCCCGAGTGAGGACGTCCTCTCGAGGTGAGGTCCAGGCAGCTGTGGCTGGCCCAGAGCTCATTCCAACACCTGGCTTGGGACAAGACAGACCTTTTTCCAGGCCTCAAAAGTCCTTTTCCTGTAACTCCTCCCTGGAACTCTTGACTCCACTCAAGTGGTGTATACGCAGATACCGTGTGTGGCTTCCTGTGGTTACTGGTGCCCATCGGGCACTCATCTTCTCCGCAATCAGGGCTGTTCTGAATGTTCTGCGGACATGCTACAGATTCTGTTTCCTGGTTCTGGTGAGACTTTAGTCTGGATTGCTTGTTTGTTATTGAACCCACTTCCGATTCAGGATCACGCCAAGAAGAGAGGCTCACATTTTTGACAACCGTGCCTGCTGTGGAGGTCCAGCCCTGTTCCTGGGGTCTTCTGTCTTCGTCAGGAACTTGGTGACTGGTTTCTCTGGATGGAATTTCTAGAGAATGGAGAGCGCACATCTGCCCGTGTGGACCGCAACCTCCGGCATGCAGAGATAAACTCTGACCCTGCACTCGGATCTCTCCGAATGTGACGGCGTTGGGTTGGGAGCTGGGCTTGAAGGTCACTTTCTTCAGGGAAACCGAAACTTCCCAGGGTTGAAGGAATTGCGCAACCTCCTGCAGCAGAATCTGGTTTGAATCACTTTGGTCGGCCAGCGTCTGCTGAGCAGCATCCTGGATTCTCTGCTTAAGTAGGACCAGCTTCCCGAGCCTTTGGTCCAGCAGGGCCCGGCCGACTCTGGCTGCTGCCACATTCTCCTTGTGGACCTGCTCCAGGTGTTGCTGTGCTTCTCGGTGGTCCTGCTCCACTCGCTCAAGCAGCCGGCGCTCTTCCCGGCGAACTCCCAGGACGGCGCGCTCAACCCCCTCCCGCACCGAGTCCGCCTCTGTGGCCTGGCGTTCCCGCAGACCGTGTAGCTCCGCCTCGGACTGAACCAGGTCAAGATGCGCCTGCGCTGCCCAGCCTGACGGAGCCAGGGTCCAGTGGGCAGTTCCCTGGGCCGGGATAGAGGAGGCCGGTTCGCTCTCCGACGGACTTCCGGGGATCATCGCGGATGATTTTTTTTTTTCCTGGAAATGACAAAGCCATCGGACGGGAAGTTGATTTTACACAAATAGAATTTGGGCCAAACCAATTTTTGTCTGTATATCTTGGCAGTTGGCGCACAAGAGATGTGGGGTCTGTACCTTTTTTTATGAGTTTGTATACCGTACCCATTAACTTTATAATACAGAAATGAAATGTAAAAACTATACAGTAAGAGCATATTTGAACATTGCAAATGTGAAGTGTTTCTCAAGGTGAACCACGTCTTAACCAGAACAAGTCTCCATGTCTGCTGCTCCTAACTTTCAAGATGTCATCAACATGAAATGCTGCTCAATTATTCATTGATGAGCGGACATGTTTGTTGGTGGTGTGGTTGCTTGGCGACCAGGCTGCAAAGTGATAGTGACCTTACTGTATCCAGTTTTGCGTATTTGCATTTCAAAGAGCCTCCGGCAGAGTGTAGGCGGCCAAATGGACTTTGAGAAGCTCATTCCGACACGCCGAGCATGTCGTTATGCAAAGTGAAAATGAAATTTGAAAGAAATGCTCAACCAGGCTTCGGTTGGTCATGTGTTCCAATTGAGACCCACTTCGGCAGGTGCTAATCTGAGGGGGCTTTAACTTGAAAAACCAAGAACTGTATTATTCGGGGGCATTTCTCACACGACCTCAGATATAAATATAGTTGTATTTACAATAAATTGATCAACTAAACACTTAAAAAATAGATGGTTATTGTAGTAACAATAAATCAATTAGTAAATGAGACATACGCTAATAAGGTAAAAAAAAAAAAAAAAAAACATTGAAATTAATCCAGTGAACGTGATCACTTTGGATCCAAAATGATAAAAGTAGCGTTAATAGTGCACTATTATTTATAATTGTACTGCTCTATATAGATCTACAGATGACATATAGTACGGATCAATCATCATTTATGAGGCGTTTCCAGTTTATTTCAAACGTGTCACTGTCAAACCCACCAATAAAGTGTTCAAAGTCTTACCTTTAAGTCAGCTGCCCGAACCTCCGCGGCTTCCCTTCACGCCTCCTCTGGTTGCTAGGCAACAGCCATGCGACTGCCGTCGAAACATACAGGGAAGCAAGCCTGCCCCCACCAACCAAAACACTCAAGGGTGGGGGAAAAACAAATAAAAAATACAAAAACGAGCTGTATTTGGCCAGCGATTTCATTTCTCCGCCAACGTCGACTGATCTTTATCGGACCAAACTAGTAGATGGGTCGAAATTCATCCATTAATTGACAGGTAATCGTGTCATTGCGCACTTGCCGTACAACCCCTGTATGCAGCGAACTGATGGATAAGACGGATTTCAATGACAATGTACGCATGCTACTTGATAGCTCAATTCATGAACGGACATTTCTCATGCAACCATGATAAATTGCCTGCACATAGGGAGCGACAGCTTTTAAAAAGACTTTCTATCACGTCAAGAGACAGTTCCCACACAAAAGTGGTGGGAGTGGCTATTGGCCCTTTACTTGCTACACATGTGACCGTGCGGTGTCACATGACTTGTGGAAATGCAAAAAATGTATTTTCATGACAGCACATGAGAGCATACAAACTATTTGAACAATATTTAACAGGTTGTTCCAAATGTATGTATTTTGCACATTTCTGAGTGGAATGGAAATCAAATTAGTTTCTTGTTGTGTTCTTCCTGCAAGGTACACTTACCTGAAGTCACAGGGCAGCCATCTTGCTCCTCCCGCCTCGCGAGCACAGTACTGTATCAACTAGTGTTGTTCCGATACCGATACTGGTATCGGCAGAGGTGCCGATACTGCATTAAAACAGTAGTATCGGTATCGGTGACTACTCACAAGTAACATGCCGATACCATTAATTCCAATGCTAATATAGGATTTTGGATGCAGCATCTTGTGTCTTGCTGGTGCACGACATTCACTGGTATGTCACATGTTCACTGCATGCCGATCTAAGATATCCTATTGGCCCTTGAATGCTCTGAACCAATGGCAGGACAGCTTTTTCATGTTGAGGAAAAAAAACCTTAAGTATCGGTATCGGCCGATACTGCAAAGCTGGGTATCAGTATCGGGAGCCAAAAAACAGTATCGGAACAACACTAGTATCAACTATACGTACAGATGAGACATATACAGCTCGTAGGCACTTAGTATAAGGCCGGATGCGGGGTTTGTGGCGGGGTGGTCACTATTTTTGAACAAGTTTGTTAACAAGTTTGTTTATCGACCAGTTCTTTAGACCCCAATATTAGATTTGGCAGATGTCCGGTTTACCTGTATGATACGACACAAAAAGGAAAGAAGACACTCAGTTCAAAGGAGAGAGGAGAGTGGAGAGGAACTGATAGAGATACAGCACTCTGAAAAAAAAAATCCCCTCCTCACCCTCTTTATATTTGGTTTCCACGCCTCTAGTTCCATAGGTTTTCCAATCCTAATAATGTAAATGCAAAACATAGTTGGAAGACAGCTATAAGAATCCTTTGTCGAATTGCAGTTCTAATTCTTTAGAATAGAATACAATCTTTATTGTCATTGTAACGTACAATGAAAATTGAAGTGCCAAAACCGGTCAATAAAAAAATAAATAAAAAAATACAAGTTTCCTCTTGTACTAAATATCATTAAGCATATTATGTAGACATGTATTTAAGGGAAGTTGCACAATGTCTAAAGTCCTCTTCTTTATGTTTAATAAATTTAAAACACCATAAATCATGCTGTTTCTGCTAAGTATTGTCTCAAATATAATCCGATTTGGATCCTGTAAATGTATCGGATGGTATGGCGAGAAACGTTTCTTGGGGAGGAGCAATATGGCCGCTTCGCGACCTCAAAAGTCGTGGCCTATCGGCCATCCAGTCATATATAGATCAGTGGCATGGTACCAGTTGGACTACCTTGGGTTTTGCTCCTATCTGATGATGATGATGATGATGATGAATCCGGAAGGTTGCAATCTAATTGAGGAGGAGCTAGCGCACACGTCGAACTCGTCAACGGGCACCGCCGGCAAATCGCGTCGCTAATCAGACATCATCAAGAATGGAGAATGACAAACAGCTGTCACGTCATTGAGGATTTTATTAATAATACGACTGTCAATCAAATAGGATTTGTTTTTGTTTTTTTTTGTAACCATTTACAATATACACATGCACGTGTTTGCTGCAGGCCAAGCGACGAGCATTTTAGCTTGTTGATTTTCCGGCCCGGTGGCCACCGGCAGCCAACACGCACGCTCATTTTGTCATGTCTGTACAAAGTCTTGCTTTCGTGAATGTGACGCTGCGGGGGAGGGGAGCGGTACCTGCGGCGGGTGGATGGGCGGTCACGTGGCGTGGACCTCCACGATGTGGTCGTCGGCGGCGGGCAGGACCAGGACTTGCCGGGCGTGGCTGTGGTTGAAGACCTGGCCGGGACTGAATGGCTCCAGGCGGGGCATGGCGGCGCTTCGGTGCTGCTGCTGCTCGCCCAGCGACTGGACACTCCCGCGACTGCGCACGCTGGCCGTGTCGCCCGCCGCCTCGTCCAAAGTCTTGTCCAGCAGAGACAGGCTGTCGTTCTCCACCAGGCTGTCTGAAGACGGCGGGACGCACGCACCAAACTCAGAGACAAGACTGCGAGGGGGGGGCGACTACGCTGGCTTCATCGATTCGATTTGTTGTCATCGATTACGATCGGATCGTAGTTGAGACCAGTGTTATAGTTTTGCAATTATTTTTATTTTAGTACGTTTTGACTTTCATTGTGAGCTTGTTTTTTTTAAATGTATTTTTAATTCGTTTTCATGGGAGTTCTGTTAGTTTTTATTAGTTTTAGTTATTTGATAAACACTTTGTTTTAGTTTTAGTTTTTTTCTTAAACGTGTATTATTGCGAAATATTTTAAAAACAGCATGGGAGCGACATCATCTGAAGGTGCTTTCCTATTGGCTGCTGCTAGATGATGTCACTTCTGTGTCACACACTTTAAAAACTAATTAGTCTTCAGGGTGGTTCTGTTAATTTTTATTAGTTTTAGCTATTTGACAAATACTTTGTTTTAGTTTCAGAATTAGCTTTTCTTTTCTTTTTTTTTAAGCATGGAAGCGACATCATCTGAAGGTGCTTTTCTATTGGCTGCTGCGAGATGACATCACTTCTGTGTGACTCACTTTCAAATGTCCTTATGCTAGTTCATATAAAAATAAATTGACTTAAAATTATATTTAAAATCACGAAGGACATTTTTGCTATAATTGTAGTTTCGGTTTTGTAAACATAAAATATAGTTTTTGTTTGTCTTTTTAAAAGCATTTTCCTTTTTATTTTATTTAGTTAGAGAAATTGTTTTTTTGAATTTGACTTTTTTCATTAGTTTTAGTGAACTAAAATAACATTGGTTGAGACCGGGTAAAAAAAAAAATGCCGTAGGTATTTTGTCTGCAAACTACAGAAGTCCCAAACTTTATCTCCTGACAAATGTGCTTTGTCATTTAAATAAAAAACAAAACAAAAAAAAAAAAAACAAAAAAAAAAAAAAAAAACAGCAACTGGTGCAAGAGCCTACTAGTTAGCCCCAAGGACAACATGAGTAGCTGACGGGTCTGATCTAAAAATAGCTCACCAGTGATTGGACGCAGACTTAAAATAGGAGAATGTTAACATGTATTGACTGGACCGTAACGTGCTACAACTTTCTTCTGTACTATATATTCAATAATAGGAAGAAAAAGGTTTATATTTAGCCAATTTAATTTTTTTAAAAGGTCATTTTCGAGACGCCGTAATATCACAATACTTTTGTTCACGGTTTGAATTTTACCAAGAATGGATGTGGATTTTTGGAGGCTGTGGTGTTGTTTGCGTGTGTTGTTGTGTTGTGTGTTACTGACCGGCGTCCGGTTGTTGGACGGCGTTGTGAGGAAGATACTTGAGGACTTTGATCTTGGGGAAGGGAAGATGGCCGGCGAACAGCGGCATCACCTCGATGTGCACTTTGTGAGTCCAGCTGCCGGACGACGGCATCGACACCAGGCCCGAACTCCGACCGCACACTGCCCAGTTACTGCTGCTGTCTGCCACTGCGCACACACACAAACTGGGCCGTGTTCAAAATGATGACGCAATGTTGGTGCATTACCCACGTAGTTGATGTCATTAACACTTATTTTCAAGTCCTCGACCATCAATAATTGAAGCATTTTTAAACTAACTAACAACGATAACGTGATTTTTTTCCCCCTAAAAAATAAACTTATAAATACACTCTAATTAAACATGCTGCAACTTCACTCCAGGGTCTTCATTTGTGGTTTAGCTTGGTGTCACCAACATCTTCGTTGAAAACACTACAATTATAAATATATATTATTATAAATTCTGTTTGGTCCAAACAAAATTATAGTTCTATTTTTTTAATTGGTCTTAATATTTTTAAATACTCAAACATTTTCTTGTTTTGTACCAACAAATAATCGTTTGAATAATCATGACTTCACTTATTGCCAAAATAACCGTGATTATTATTCTTTTTTCCATAATCAAGTAGCCCTAGCGTGCGTTTTGCTTTTTCTCTGTCTTGATCACAAACACCCCGACGCAGCGCGGTGGCAACACTCAAGTGTTATCGTCGTACCTTCGTACATGACTTTGCTGCTCCTGATGCCATCAGCGTCGACTTTGTTGTCATCGGCGGCGGTGGGCGTCTCCGTGTCGGCGGGCTCGGCCAATCGCGAGATGGCCACCTCCAGACCGCAAAGGGAGCCCGAGCGACAGTGACGCTCGCCCGCCGGTGGGACCATGTCGGCTCTCACGCTGTACAAGGTCTGCCAGGGCACACGCACACGTACACTAATAGGCAAGCACACACACAAACATGGTTTTCCTGAACGGATGCAGGGCGCCCCCTGCTGTTCCTTACGGGCACTTTGTCCAACAGGAAGTGGTAGTGGAAGAGCTTGAAGGCGTCAGCGTCGCGGCAGCCGCGGGGACAGAAGCTGGCCGAGAAGACACACTCCAGACTGGACGGGAGATCGTCCTTGCACGTGGCCTCCCACACGCAGTACGCGCTCTGCTTACTGCACAACAACTACACACACGCATGCAGGCGGACGTCATCCATCAATCGGTGGTCAGGAACAAGGTGATTTAAGTGAACTCAAACTAACGCAAAAAAATAAAACTCCAATTCCAAAAATTTCGTTAATGAAATAAAATAAAATGCTTTTTAAAAAACGAAAACTAACTGAAATGACATTTTATGTTTACAAAACTAAAAGTAGCTCTAACAATAACAAAAATGTCCTTTGTTTTATTCTTTGGTCATCAATTTAATATATGAGCCTTTTATATAATGTTTAAATAGATTTATTTTGATATTAACAGGAAAACGGATGTTTGAAAATGTGTCACACAGAAGTGACATCATCAATTTCATCCATATTCACATTCCTGGTGAACAGTGAACAGTGGGGAAAAGAGCTTGTTGCAACATGGCCCTGGTTGATCTCTTATACTCTGCTGCTACCTGCTGTCCGTGTTTGTAATTACTATAATTTTTTTCCACCTTTCTCTGGAGTTGAGAGGCTGCATCAAAGCCTTCTTGATGCTCTAGCAGCAGAAAAAAAACTAATATGCATAAATATGTCTTTGGGACACATAAAACATTTAAAATAAAACGTATTTATGTGTTTTTGGGAGCAAATGAGTTCACCGTGATTATTTTTAGTAATTGAAATCACACTTATTCAAGCGATCATTTATATTTTCGTGAAAAACAAGGAAATGTTTAAACGTGGAAAAAATAAATTATGACAAATAAAATGCTATGACACTATAATTATGCAACTTCCCTTTGAAGCAAACAAAATTAATATTTGCTAATAATAATAATATAATAATAATAATAATAATAATACATTATATTTAGAGGCACCTTTCTTGGCACTCAAGGACAGTGTTAAGAGAGGACAAAAATAAACAAATAAATAAAATATAATTAAAAATAATAATAATGTTGGGATAGGTGGACGTGGCAGACAAATTTGTGTGCATATGCCTCAAAACAACTCCAAATGATTTTTAAGTATTATTCCTATTTTGTAAATGAAATTTGGATTATTTTTAGGTTGCTGACGTCGGGTTCAGCACAACATGAAAAGGAGGAAACAGGAGTTGGTCTCGGCTTGACAAATGTCAGCATATTTCGCTTCAACTATTTGAAGAACAAAAAAAATGCTGCAATCATTTTTCAATTAAAAATTCGGTAGCAGCACAAAATTAATCGCTATTGACCTCAAGTGGCATGAAATCAAATGAGTGGCGTTGGGCCAAAATCAAAAAGTCCAAATTTGCTCCACATGCTATTTGTTGATGCGTGTACCTGAGCGCATGGAACGTGTCTGCTCTCATTTGTAAAAGGTGAAGTTTGCGGTCGGTCACCTGCTGAGCAGCGCCGTTGAGGGATCGCATCTCCAGAGGGGCGCGCCACCGCTGTCCTTCTCGATCCTGCTGCCCTTTCTCTGCCAGTTTGACCTGGGCCAGAGTGAAGTCACAATCCGACACGTTGCGCACACACACCTGGATATACTTCCTGTCGGCGGCGGAAGGGCCAAAATAAAAAAGATAAAATAAAAAATAAAAAATCAGATGATGTACATTTATTTTATTGTGTGCTATTTTACATTCTCCAGACAGACCGTTTTGAGCATTTTCACTCATCTTACTACGCCAACATGGTGGTTACCATATCAGATTGGATTCTATTCTCTCATTTGGAAACAAAAAGGGTATGATTCGACCTTATTTCGTTCCTTAATAACCACCAAATTTGAGTGACACCAAGCTATAATCCAAAAATAAGGAGAAAACAAGCTTTTTGTGAAAAACATTTTTTGTTTCGTGACACTGTGAATTCGGTTTAATGTGACCCTTTGATCATTCACGACATCCTTGAAAACGTATTTTGTGTTTTTTGTTTTCTTTTCCCTCAGCTCATTTGTGAAACCAGAGCTGCCCAAGACGTTGAAAAGAAAAACGTCGTTGACATTAATTAATTAAGTATTGGTGGTACTCACTGGCATTTCCGCAAGGTTATTTTAGTGAACTAAAGCAAAAAAATACAACTAAAATTCAAAAAACAATTTTGCTAATGAAATAAATAAAAACAAAAAAGCTTTTTAAAAAACAAAAACTAATTGAAACTACATTTTATGTTTACAGAACGAACTAAAACCAACTATAATGAGAGCAAAAATGTCCTTCGTTTTCATCTTTGGTAATTCATTGAATGCATGAGCCTTTGGAGATGATTTGAAGTCGATTTATTTTGATATTCGTTTGAAAGTGTGTCACACAAAAGTGACGTCATCCAGCAGCAGCCAATAGAAAAGCACCTTCGGATGACATCGCTCCCATGCTGTTTTTTTAAATATTGCGCACAAGTCACACACATTTAAAAAAAAAAAAAAAGTCAATTTTGTGGCACTTTGACCGCAATATTTTGATGGAAAAATTGTTTTGTTTTCGACATGCGTTGGAGGCAGCGAGCGAGCAACCTGTTTCCGGCGGAGAGCAGCGAGTGCTCCGTCTTGAAGGGGATGTGGAAGGTGAGGGTGAGCAAGGTGGAGTAGATGGACCACGGGCAGTCGATGGACATCTGGAGACGGACAAAGACAAAGAGATGAGCGGACGTCTTGCAGAGGCGGAGGGGTGTCCGCCATCCGCTGCTTGCTACCTCACCCTCTGGTCGACGGCGGTCATGGCCGTGTCGGGGTGACTGTAGCTTCGCGGGCGGTGTCGGACCTCGCCGTTGGTCAGCCTCTCGTTGGCCGGTCCCAACGGGATGAGGCACAGGACCTCCAGGTGGAACTCCAGCGTGTGGTAGGGCGGGGTGGGCGGCAAGCTGATGCTGGTCACCTTGTCCGACGACTGCACCGACAGCGTGCTCTGTGACACGGCTGGAGAAGAGGGCGGGGCAGCAATTAACGCTGAACAGTTGCTGCTTTTGGCGGAGATGGCGGCATGTGCATACCGGCGCTGGTGTTGCTGACGCGCGCAGCGCAGCTGGCGTTGGCGAGCACCGGCATGCTGTCGCTGTTGCTCAGCTGCAGGGCGTCACCCTTCCGCACGGCGTAGTGGCCCGTCAGCAGCGTGAACTTCACCATCTGCGGGAGGCCGGCCAACAGCGGCTCTGAACACGCGCACGCGCACACACACAAAAAAAAAGCAGGCCGACAAAAACCTTTACATTCACTCAAATAACTCATTTCAATTTCCTATCTTTGCCAATTCATTTATGACCTGAGACTTTGGGTCTGCTTTGAAATGGGGGTGGGAACCTCTGGCTACCTCACGATATGTGACACAAGGCTCACGATAACGAGTATCTCATGATATGAAGGTACCACCATTATCGATATATTGGTCAGGTCATAAATCCACGATAATCTACGATCCAATGAAAACAATATTAATATTCCTCAGAAATTGTGTGCTTCAAAAAGTCCAAACATAAAATATATTTTAAAATGATAAAATTGAAGATATAATCCACATTTTTCATAGAAAGGTATGCAAAAGTGAGTCAGTTGCTGGACAGACAAATGTCAAGTCAAAGTAAGCTGAGTTTTCTTCGCCTGAAGACCTGCGCCCATTTATGCCAAATATACAAATATGAAACTATACATGATACACTAATTATATTGTGCTTATGTACTACCTTCTATATGAAACACAAAACTATATTTAACTCTAAAAAATGCCGGCTGTTTAACAAAACAGTATAATAACAGACCACTGATCACATCAGCTACATGAGGAACAAACACTACAGTACACAGCTAACGGCCATAAAAAAATTGTTTTACACAGCTGACGGCCATAAAAATTCGTTTCTTGACAACCGTAACCTATTAAAATGATTTAACGGTCATTAACAGCCTGACTACTACTGTAAGAGAATGAGCTGACCGGGACACCACCCTGCAGACGTTTATGATCTATAGACAGTCGTCCCATTGTTCCTAAGGTAGTCCAAAGTTGAATTCAGGGTCAGAGAATGGATGGAGGGATCCAGGTTTACATTGACAAACAGTGCCCCCTAATGGTCAATGCTAGCAACACAGAGTTGGCTGTAAGCCAAGCGTCCAAAGTGTTTAATTGACCTTTCGCAAACTCCGCCCCCCCCAAACGAGCATTGACCAATCACACATTTAGCAACCGTTGCTATGTAAGCATAGTCCGTCACGCTTTACTCAGCTCTCGATGACATCCATAGTCTGATTGATTTTATTTGATGGCTTACAAGACTGCTAACCACCATAAAACTTTACGGAAGAAGAGTGACAACCATTAACAAGCTCCGGACCTCCAAAATGATGAAGCGGTGTGCCTACGGAGTATGTAAATCGGACTGTGCTAAGGTAAGACTATGCTAACTCTATCGGGCTAACTAGCTAGCTGTAGTGTAGTTTGCTTTCGGGGCAATAACAAAACGATATCAGAGTTATTGTAGTTACTATTAATGAATAATATATATTACTAGAATGTCATTGCCATCTAAGTTAAGCTTGTTCAGTCAGTGCTTAATGTTAGTTTAATGTCTTCTGTGAGCTTTTGCATTTGTCTAAATGTTGCGAGCTAATGTTAACACAAAGCTTCGTCCATTTTGGAAAACTTAGCGTCCTAATAAGTGCCCCGAGCTTATCTTGTTTTCATTTTTCATGCAGCATTTTGTGAACGGACACCCGTCTCCGGAGTATCCCAACCTTGTGCTTGCTGTACAAGTGTTGAACCAGACAAGGGAGCAGCTCGAAGGCTGTTAACCTTAACTAAATCCATGGCTAGGGTGACATGAATATTTTTTTTATGATGGACAAAGAATAACAATGACTGATCTGATGCTTTCAAAGAAAAAAAAAAACACACTAATGTTTAGCTAGCTATAAACACCGAGGTTTAGCTTACTTGCTGACCTAACAGTAATCCTCATATTTTAACAATACTAGACTAATATAAGTAAGAAAACTTACCCGGCAGTACAAGAGCACGACTGGTCCATAATGCTGTGCTGGTTGCATCTGAAGTATAGGTCATGGGGTTTTCTCAGATTTAGCGTGCGTCCTGTATGTTTCCCCTTCGCTGGCTAATTTAATATTATGACTATAACCCTCCACTGCATACTGTAAACCTTTTTGCCTCGATCTGGAGGATATTGCACTGGTATTACTCCAAAAGAAATCACTAATACACGCCGGTGTAAGTCTTCCCGTCACGGCTTGTGCTGTCGGAGTCACCAAGCTTGACGAACTAGCAACAGTAACTAAGGGGGGCGGAGCTTATGCGAAAGGTCAATTATGTTAACAAGAAGGTGTGCACGATATTTGAGAAGCCAATAACGGCGAAATGGTTTGCCCCTAAGCTAATCAAATGCAAGGAGATGTTTCTGTACGTAGTTTATAAAAACAAAGGCATTCCATTGTACTTCAAAACGGAGCATCTCACTTTGTTTTTGTCAATAAAAGCCATTACGTTCAGCCTGAATCTCAGCCAGGACTTTTTCATTTTAATTTGATTCTGAGTCCTAAGTTTTTTGTAACCTGACTACCGCCGGGAACGGACCAGTGGAAACTCACTTCGCAGAATCTTGCTGCGGCCATGGACAACTGGAATCGACAATCCCTTTTTTATATGACGACGGCTGGAGAGGACAAAGGGTCCTCTATCCTCCACAATGCGTCAGCCTTCAGAAACACCAGCGGCGATCATGTCCCCATCTTCAGGACATGTCTACCTGTACTGAGGGCTGACGCGACAACAGTATCGATAATCGATCGGGAGACAAAGTATTGCGATTTATTGCGATGGATATATCGTCACACTCCTACTTTAAAAAGTATTTCTGTTGTGGAAACCAGAGTTCAAAGTAAACATGGTGCACACAAATGGAATAAGCTGCCAACAGAAGTGAAGTCAGCACCGAGTGGAAATGCTTTGCATGCAATCCAGGTTAAAACTCTGCTTTTTTTCCCTTAGACCTTTGATTAAAGTCTTTGAAACATTTTCAAATCATGCATCATTTCTGTTTTTAAACTTCCTTACGCTAATTGTTTTAAACATTGACTTTGATGAAGATGCAGATGAAGGCCTGAAGGATAAAGCATGCATTCCGATCAATTGAATGAATCGGACAAATCTCCGACGTGGGCTCACCTGAGAGCGGCTGTACAGTGAGCTGCGGTTCCTGAGAGTAGATGTGGTACTGGACCGAGGGGTAGATGTGAGGCAGGACAAAGTTGACGTGGGCCAACGTCACGCACAGCTGCCGCAGCGTGTACGTGCCCGACTCGTCGCTCTAAGGAAAAAAATAAACAAAAAACAAAAAACCCACAAACTTCATTCCAGCAAACACACTAGCCTCACATTCATTCATTCGCATTCCGTCTTGTTTTAGTGTGTTAGTGGTTTTTGTGTGCGTGTTTTCTCTGTATGCTGTTACTTGTAAATATTCTTCTGCTAGATATGGTCGCGTTTAGTCACTGGATGGATCTTGTGTCTTCGTATTCCTGATTATGCCTGTCTCCATGGCAACGAGACGATATGCTTTAGCGTGCCAGCTTGGACATTTGGACACAAACTTTAGCTTAGACACTCACGATCATACAATGCAAACGCATGCCTAATATCGCCTTTAGTCGCTTCTCCCACACTCTCCTGCTCCCTGTGACGCCCAGGGTGCCTGCGGATGCGCTTGCCTCGGCAAGGCTGCGGCTGCTGGACAGGGTGTCTATGTTGCCACGGCCCCGACTCCTCCCGCCAAAGTGCAAGTCCTGCTGTAATGTCTTTTATTGCACGGCTGCATGTGCTGAGGTCTTTCCATGTTCATACTGTGCCCCCCTTTAACCCCTTATCATACGAGCAATTTTGCCGAAAATGCTTTTTAAAAAAAAGTTGCATTCAAAGTAAGTTTGAAGCTGTTCCTGAACCATATAGAGTATCGGCATAGTTTATAAATTTTTTTTAAGAATGTTTGACCGCCAGAGACCATCCGAATTTTAAGGGGTTTCTAATGGAGAAGAGGCTTGAGCCTCGTTTTTCCGCTACTGCTCTCGTCTTTCTTTTTGAGTTTGAGATTTCTATTTATTTTTGTGTTGCATGTGGTGTTTTGTACGTTTTTTTGTATGCGTGTTGCATCTGATGTGATTTTTGGATTATTTGTCTGCATTGGAGTTGTTTTGAATGTGTTTGTGATCACACAACAATGCAAAGATAAGAAACAGATGCTCGGGAAGTAACGATATCCAAACATCACGATACGATATCAAGAAATGACGGTCACGATACAATAATTATCACGATATTGTGGGGAGGTTGGCAATACATAAAAAAGGTCGCAATATTGTAAAAAACAAAAAAAACAACAACTCATACTTGGGAAAAAAACAATGTTGTGCTTTTGTACATTATAGAAACGCATATAAACAACCTACAGTCTAGTGTTAATTTCGTCAACAAAAAAATAATTATTTTGTCAATTATTTTTCACCGGACTAAAATAAGAGACTAAAACAACAACTGGGACTATAACAGTATGCATTTTCGTCAACTAATGAAGATGAGAGGAAAAGTACTTCACAATAAAAACTTGACTAAAATTTATGGCTATATTGACAATTTTTGTGGACTAAATGTAGCTGAATAAAATTACGTTTTCCCAGACTAAAATGCTAGATTTATAGTTGACTAAAAATGGACTAAATAAAAAACAGGATGAGGTTGAATAATTATGATAAAACCTAACAAGCGTGATTGAAATTGAACTAAAACAGACTAAATTTCAAAATCTACTACAATCTCTAATAAGACATCATATTGAGGCACTTGCTCCACATGCTGACTCGCTTCACAAGCATATTACGTTCATCTGACCAATAGCGTGGATTTTAAACATAGAAGGGCCAAAACATGCCTTATGAAAATTAAACTGCACTAAAGAAAACTAGCCACCAGAGGGTGCAAAAACTGCACAAATGGAAATCAACCTGACTTTTGTTTTGTTTTTTTAACAGATGTGCTGCTTTTAAGATGACAACGATATATTGTGGCAGTTTTAACATTGCAATACTGTCATTATCGTCACATCCCTATTAGACACGCAGACACACAATACCACACACGACAGATCGGAAACGAACAAGACACAGGACAGACACACACAGATGACGGAAGTGTCGTCTCACAGGCGCAGCGAGGACGACGCTGTTGTCTCCGGGCTCCAGCGTGATGTCACGCCCCCTCAGCATCCGCGCGCCCTCCTTCAGGGACACGGGCAGCGCGGGTACGGCGGCGGCAGCGGCAGCGTGGGGACTACGGGCGAGGGGGTGCGGCGCATCCTGAGGCGAGCCGCTGTCGTGGCGGCGTATGACCAGGTGGGCGTTCTTGCACACCACGCCCACCGAGCTCAGGGAATCGTCCGAGGGGCTGCGGTCGTGCGCCTCGTCCATCTCGGGCGGGGGGCCGGCGTTCAGGGAGGATGGGCGCCCCGCCGGAGAGACGGCCGCCTCGAAGTCCACCGTGGCAGGGAGGCCGCGCCCCTGAGCGCCCCCTTTGGAGGCCTTCTCGGCGTCCAGGTGGATGCCGACGGCCAGCTCGTCCACGCGCACAGCGACCGGCATCAGGCAACGCAGCGTCAGCTCCACCTGGGCGCAATACGAGGTGACAATCAAGTGTTGACACGTTTCACATTTATACAAAGATTGATGGCTTTTTTTTTTCCTGGGCTGTCTGAAGTGATTCCAGCCTTGCTACACTGTTTGCACCCTTCTAAACACTTGAGGAATGTAACTGTTGGTGTACCTTTCTGAACACAACTGTTTACGTTCCATGCACTGCCTGCAGGAGGCTCCCTTTTTGGGGGCACTGTGAATAACCAAACGGCACATTTGAACAAAGCTCGAACTTTCTCATGTGTTTCGGTTTTAAAACATTACATGATGATTTTGCCGTATCTTCTCGAATCACTATTTTTTAACGAGAAAATTAATCTGGAGGATAATCAACAATATGAGATTGACTTTAAATATAAATGTTTTGGTCTTGTAGGTCAGTGTGACTCAAAAACAAGGGCAAATTACTCTGAATTGAAATCAAAGACAATTGAGTTCACTTAAAACTAGAGCTGTCAAACAATTACATTTTTTTTTAAATCAGATTAATCACATTTCAGAATTTTGATTAATCACTTAATTAAAAAGGAATTTTCTGAGAATTTTTTGTCCGCCAAATTTGACGAGCACCTGTTATGTGATAATTCTTTTGACATTTAAAGTTATGAGGACGTCTTCCACATTTTTTTAATCCACTGCACTCTCATCCTCCTTTTCTAATCAGTTAATTACTTAATTTAAAATGAAAAAAATAAATAAAAAATACCAATAGTTTGACATGAACAGATATTGTTAAAGTCATATGCAAACATTTATTAAATGCTTTATTTTAATGCATGTGGTTATGTTTATGTCAAACAACCTGTACAACAACCTTTAATATAACCATCAGTTGTCTGGGGGTCACGTGTACAACACAAGATGCAAAACGGAAGCTTACCTGCAGGGCGGCGCCCGAGTGCACGCAGGCACCATTTGGCCTGAATCGGATCCGCGTCATCCGAGCCAAGACGCCCATGTCCAGCGTTGCTTTGGCGGATGCCGCGCCCCCTGCGGAGAGAGCACAAACCAGTGGTCAGCAAGCCGGCCTCCTCAATGGCGGCCCTCAAAAATAAAAATAAAAATAAAAAATAAATAAATAAACGGGTGGACGCCGCTCACCCTGATCGGCGGGCTCGCCGGAGTAGTTGAGTACGTCGCGGCAAAAGCAGGTCCTTTCTTCCGTGCTGAGGTTGGCATCGCCCGCCAGTAAGGCGCTGGTCTGCAGGGAGCTAGCGTGAGACTGCGGTTAAGGAAACAACAGGACTCACTCGGGACCGGGAAACCAGGCTACCCATCGACTGCGCTTGTCCTTACTCTCGTATGTGAATGCTTGACACATTTGTTTTTTGACGCCAATCGCAAAGAGTCGTGTTGGCCCTCCAAATGAAAAGGACAGAGCAATGGAACGGTTGAGTTTTGCCGGCAGCAAATCATTGATCCTGGATTCTGTTCAGGATTCTGACTTTCCCAACAAAATACACAAAGCACAATCTCGAAAATTGGACGTGGCTAAAATCTTGTCACCTGAGATCTGATCCAGGCAAAAGTCAAGCGGTCCGGTGTGACCCACAAACTACTTGCTGTTGCCAGCCTTAAAAAAATAATAATAAAAAAATAATTGTTCGCCAGTATCACCTCAACCTGACCAAAGTTATTTTAGTAACATAAAACAAACTTCAAAAACAAAATTCAAATTCAAAAAACAATTTTGTTAACAAAATAAAAACGAAAATGCTTTTTAAAAAATGAAAACTAACAAACTACATTTTATGTTTACAAAACTATAATTATAGCAAAAATGTCTTTCGTTTTAGTCTTTGATAATTTCATGCATGAGCCTTTGGGGATGATTTTTAATGTGATTTCAAGTCAATTTATTTTTATATTAACCGGACAACTGACGTTTGAAAGTGTGTCACACAGAAGAGACATCATCAAGCAGCAGCCAATAAAAAAGCACCTTCACATGACGTCGCTCCCATGGTGTTTTTTAAATATTGTGCACAAGTAATACACATATATAAAATAAGTAACTAAAATTAATAAAAACTAAAACACTGAAAACTAATTAAAACTAACATTTACAAAACAAAACGAAATCAAAACTAACTTATACTAAACTTCTTATACAGAAACGTGCAATCCATGTTATTTTAGGTTGTGGATACAGAGACCACACAATCCATTATTTATACAACTAAAGATTTTAAAATTTAATGAATTGATGGAGTTTAACAGCCTTAAAATAGTGTTCCCTCGTTTTCCGCTGGGGTTATGTTCCAAAAAATACCCGCAATAATTGAAATCCGCGAAGTAGTTAGCTTTATGTTTTACAACTCTTATAAATGTTTTAAGGCTCTAAAATCCCCGACCGCACAATTTATACACTTTTCTCATTGAGGCATTTACATGTTCTCACATTTCTATCTTGTTCAAACATTGACAATGTTCAAATCTTCATAAATTTTATAAAATGGGTATATTACTGTAAAAAAATATGCAAAATTGCACTTAAAAAAAAATCCGCGATACAGCGAGACCGCGAAAAGTGAACCGCGTTATAGCGAGGGAAGACTGTATTGTATAAAGCCTACCTTGAAATTCTACCAGTTAATATACAAACTAGATTTATAAAAAGGGAAAGTGAGTATAAATTAAAAGGAATATACATTTTCTCTAAACCTAAATACAGAACAAAACAAAAAGAACGATGTATTTCAACGCAAGATGTCAGTCTATGGAACAATTTGGATTATAAAACAAAATCTTCACAATCTATTTGTATTTTTTAAAAATGTATAAACGCATATTTACTGCAAAAATATATATCATAAAAGGACATGCAGTTGAATTATTTTTTAATTGTTTGGTAGTATCGTAACACCAAAAGCGTCTTGACCGGTTGCTGTCAATTGATTTTGTGTTGATTCTTTTTTGTGTGTTGATTAGACGAAACAAGTTTTAATTCTTTCTGTCCCCTTTCATTTCTTTTATTTTAAAGAGTGAAATAAAGTGATTTGATTTATTGATTGAAACTAACTAAAATGGAAATTCCAAAACTATAAAACAACCCTGACGTGGACGCTACAAGTTTACATTTGGCTTGAGCGGACGGTTGTGAGACTTTCCCGATGAGGATACTCCACGCTTCGTCTTAGCAGTTTCTGACACTCGCCAATCTGCTTCCTGGTGTGGGTGACGGGAAAAGTCCAGCCCTCGCAAACGTACGAATGCAGAGCCTCCACCAGCAGCACTTCAGCTTGCTCCGGCTCGCCCTTGCTCCTGGAACGGACACACGCGTGCAGACACGCATCCACACAAAAAAGCATCAACATGGAGATGCAGATGGATGCACACATCAACACAAACGCATGCATGTAAACATGTACAGACACAAGCACACACACACCCCCACACAAAAATCAGCATCATCCAAATCCTCCTCCTCCTCGTGCTCACATGTAAAATTCCGCCAGACTTTTTCCGAGCAGTCGGGCCGAGCGAAGTCTGCCGATGGCCCGGTACATCTCCATGGCCGCCTGGCACAGCTCCTGATTGGGTGTAAGGACGTGAACGTGAGATGGAAGGAAGGAAGGGAGAAGGAGGGGGGGGAGAGGGAGGGAGGGAGTTAGGGAGGAAGGAAGGACAGGAGAAAGGGTGGAAGAAAGAAAGGAAGGAATGAAGGGAGAAGAGGGAGCAAGGAAGGAAGGAAGGAAGGAATGAAGGGAGGGAGAGGGGAGGAAGGATTCAAGGAAGGAAGGGAGGAAAGAAGGAAGGGAGGAAGGATGGGAGAAAGGGAGAGAGGTAGGGAGAAAGGATGGGAGAAAGAAAGGGAGGAAGGAAGGAAGGATTGGAGAAAGGGAGGAGAAAGGATGGGTGAAAGAAAGGAAGGAAGGAAGGCATGAAGAGTTGAGCAAGCATCCAGGGCAGCTCAAGCACAGCCAACTAACCAGGTAATGCCTTTCAAAAGCTTCCACGGATGACAAGGCTTCTTTCAGCTTCTTGTAGGGACTCTGCAGACTGTTGACTGATGAAACACAAACACAGAGGTGGTCTTTTCGCCGGGCCCGGATTTGACACCATGGATGGCCGGCTGTGGCCCTCAGGCCTTACGTTGGGCACCCGTGCAGCAGACTGTATCAACTTACCAGTTTCTGGTCGCTCATCTCCCAGCCCGGCCAGCAGGTCAACTGTCCTGTTCAAGTCTTCTGAGGTGGGACCTTTGCAGGACACCAGCCCGCACAACTGACCCAGAGATTTCAACTGCACACAAGCCCCATCATCATCATCAGGATTTCTCCTGCACGCAATATCTTCCTCGATCTTGGTCTGAAAATTGTACTCAACAGTACCCTTACTTGGGCAGGGTCATCGAATGGATCGCAACTGGGCTGCTCTGCTAGTCTTCAAATTCATTTGGCCTCTCATCCGAGGTGACTTCCTCAGTTCAGTTTATACGTGGTTGATGACTGGAAAGAACAACTATGTATGCTCCACGTATGGAGGCACACCCCACTACCACAAATGGCATCATTTTTTGATAGACAAGATAACATTGGTTCAGATGCCTTTCTGTCTGCCGAGAAGAGACCTGTGTTTTTTTGTTGGAGGCCAAACATCATTGGCGTATGAAGCACACAAGCTAACTCGAAGCCCCCGAAAATTAATTACAATAGTCGTGCAGTGCTTGCCCCAGGCCCCGTCCCGTTGGCCCCACCCTCAAAGGACGGCACAGTATGTGGAGAACAGATGGTCCCGTTCGAGATGATCTTTTCACTTTCAAGGGCAAAAGTATGCACATTTTTTTGTGAATTCTGTTTCTTCCCGAGTCAACTTGACCTGAAGTCCTTGTTGCATGAACTGATGAAGCCTCCTCAGATGAGAGGTGAAACCTCTTCGACGAACCAACAACATGCTCTCTAGTGTTGTCTGTCATTTCCCTTGGTTTCTAGGCTTAACCCTACACTGCTTGCCAAGCATTCACAAGTCCAGCCTCGGCCTTTTTTGGACAAATACACATTTTTAGAGATAATCACATGTAATAGTTAGGACCCATCCATGCATGCATCCTGGTTCATTCAGAGGACAAGTCTATCAAATAAGAAAGAGTACCGGTAGTCTATAAAGTGAGAAAGGGCGACGGTGTTCTGCGCGTGCTTAAACTCCGTGAAACTAACGTGCATGTGTAAAAGTGTGAGTGGAGGTTCGCTACCTCATTTGAACAGGAAATTAAAGTGAAAACTGTCAGAAGAAGCAGAGGTTAGAATTCTCCACCACTTGTGGTAGAAGCTTGAGAATGACCTCAAACAGAAAGTAATTGTCACCATGTTCAGGGAAAAAGTCAGTATAGTCACCCCAGGTGAACCACTGACTCCAACATGGGAAAAACAAACAGCAAAAAAAAAAAAAAAAAAAAAAAAAAAAAAAAAATACAAAAGGATCCAAAAAAATAATAGATCCATCTAAAATATGGCATTTAAATATATGGACAAGTCTGACATTTGGCAATTTACGCATTTGCCACCCTTTTCCTTCCCGTTGCGAGCGAGCGGAGAAGCAGTCGGTCGGTGTACCTTGTCGGTGGCGTAGGCCCACAGTCCCACCGTGTGTGAGCTGTTGGCAGCCAACTGGGCCTGGTCGCAGCAGCTCTCAATGCGGTGCAGAACCTCCAGGCAGCTGAGGAACACCCAGCAGTCCAGCGCCCCCTCCAGCACCGACACCTGCGATGTGCAAGGCGTACCCGTTAGGACGGAAACGCCCGTACAGGACAGCCCAAACCAAAATATCTTAATCAGAAGGAGTCCAAGTGGAACAACCAGCGCAGGCGCACCTCATGCACTAAAACTGCAGGAGCTGATGTCATGATCACAGCAAATGTGATGAACACAACAAAATGATAATTATCAGAAAATTGTGGGGACGTTGGCTGTCCCGAGTATTTCGTACGCAAACATACACTATCCTCGACTGGAAGTAAAGTGTTTAAAAGTGTAAAGGTGTCGTTTTAATCCTCACTTATAAGTTTGTTTACATTTCTTAATTATACTGCACCGATACATAGCTATTTATTGAAACAATAAATTAAATGACAATAATCAAGAAGAATAGAAAGTCAAAGAAAACAATGACATACAATAGTAAAGAAAACAATCGTATATTCGAAAAGGAGTGAGAAGTAAAACTTATTTACTCCCACCCCTTCTCCTTAAGTATATGACATAACTTCCATCCTCCTACATACACATAATACATGTAAACACACACCCATAACCTAATTTACCACATAAAGCGTTCCACCTTTAAATCTACTGCTTCAACCTATTTACATAATAAAACATCCATAAAGAAAACCATAAAACTAACCAAAACAAAGAAGGAAATAGCAAACAAACAAGCAGCAAATAAACAGCAATCAAACAAGCAAATAGAACTAACACACCTAATAAGTGAGCCATCCTCCCTCATCCTCATATTTCTTAAAAATCCTATGTTTATAAAGTATTTTAAATTGTCTCATATTTGTACAATGGTTCAACTCCCCACTAAAACCCTTCAGTAACCTAACCCCGCATATTGATAGACAAAAACTCTCTTGTTGTACGAAACCTAGGTTCTTTAAAGTCACAATGTCTCCGCAGATTCTAACCATCAGTGGAGTTCTTATTAAACAACTGTTGAATATTCTGTGGTAGTAAATTATATTTTGCTTTAAACATTATTTGCGTTGTTTGATACTGTACCATGTCATGAAACTTAAGTAATTGAGACTTTAGAAATATGTTTGTATGATCCTGATAGCCAGCTTTGTGAATAATCCTTAATGCTATTTTCTGTAGAATATTTATTGAATGTAGTGAGGTTTTGTAATTATTGCCCCAAACTTCAGCACAGTACTGCAAATAAGGAGAGACTAACGAACAGTACAGTATGTGGAGGGATTTACTGTCTGACACCCTCTTCGCTTTATTATTGCAATGTTTCTCGAAATTTTACTCTGTATATATTTAATATGTGGTTTCCAGCTAATTTTATTATCAATAATTACCCCCAAAAACTTGATTTCACGAACCCTCTCAATTTCTACCCCATCTATTATAATCTTCACCTGTGTATTCGTCGTACAATTTCCAAATAACATTTTTGTTTTCCCAAAATTTGACAATTTATTGCTCTGAAACCATATTTTTAATTTGTTCATTTCTTTTGTTATTTCTTCCTGTAATTGTAACATATTATCTCCTGAGTAAAAAATATTGTTATCATCAGCAAATAACACAGAATGTTGTATCTTAGAAACTACATGCATATCATTTATATACAAAATAAAGAGTTTAGGGCCTAATACTGACCCCTGGGGGACACCACAAACAATATCCAAACATGATGAGGAATAATCACCCAACTTAAATTGCTGTCTCCTACTTAAATAACTTCTTATCCACTCAAGCACGAGTCCCCTAATACCATATCGTTCTAGTTTATTTATTAATATATGATGGTTAATTGTATCAAATGCCTTCTTGATGTCTATAAATACCCCTGCAGAATATTTATTGTGATCTATAGCATTTGTAATTAGTTCTATTGCTTCTATTATTGCCAGTGTTGTTGATCTATTAGACCTAAATCCATACTGGTTTTCAGCAAGGATGTTATATTTTTCCAAAAATGAGTCTAATCTATTATTGAAGAGTTTTTCCAATATTTTTGAAAATTGTGGTAGTAGAGAAATTGGTCTATAGTTAGTAAAGTAATGCTTGTTCCCAGTTTTAGATATTGGTATGACCTCAGCTATCTTCATTTTATCTGGAAACCCACCAGTCTGAAATGATAGATTACAAATGTATGTTAAAGGTTTAGAAATTGCCTTAATAAACTTTTTACTAGTGACATATCAATATCATTACAATCAGTAGATTTTTTTTATTTTTAATGACTATGTCCACTATTTCTTGTTCTGTTACAGCTTTAAGAAATCAAGAATTAGGATTTCTCTCTGGTAAATATTCCTCACAGTTTCCGATATCAGGTATTTGTTTCGCTAATGTAAGTCCCACATTTACAAAAAAAATAAAAATAAATTTATTAGCTACTTCATCAATGTTATAGGTCTACAGTCTCATCAATAAAATACTTCGGCAAACTATAGTCCTTCCTTATTACTGTTTCTTATAACATCCTTGAGTATCTTCCATGTTCCTTTGATGTTGTGTTTATTATCCTCTAATATCCTCATATAATAATTTTTCTTACTGGGTCGTACAATATTAGCTAACTTTAATTAGTTTAACATTGACAAAGTTGTAAGGCTGGACAATAAATTTACATTTTAAGTTTTAAAACCAATGAATAATCACTTTGTTCATCATGATTTCAGTCGCAATTTGATAATCATGATTGTCATTTTGTCCACAATTGTTCAGCCCTAAATTGAAGTTGGCAATTGGGCTGCACGATATTGTAAAAACATAAGATATCGTTGCTGAATATAGCAATATCGATAGTACTGATATTTAACATGTACCTGAAGAAATGACATTTTTATTATTTAATGAAAGAATTACATTTTTTCATGTGGAAAAATAGTCAAACGCAATTTATTCTTAGTTAACTGTAATGACCTCTCGATAATCAACTATTGGATGGTAGTGCACATTTTAGTTAACGGCAAATTCAGATCAAAGCATAAAATTCCATATGAAATTTATCTTTACAATATGCATATTGCATGGGGTAATATGGCGATATTGATATTTTTTTGATATATTGTTCAGCCCTAGTTGGCATGTTGTCATGGACCTTGGCAAGCAGAAAAAGTTGTTCATGTGACCCCTTTGTGCTTTGGAATCGAATCCATCGGACTCAAAAGAAGCCGGAGCAAATCTTGAGTAAAAAAGTAATCTCAGCCACCAAGCCGCATGGTCAGTGGCAGTGTTGCCGGTAACGCGTTACTTAGTAACGCGTTACTCAAAAAAGTTGCTTTCTAAAGTAACTAATAGTCTAACGCGTTACTTTATTCTACAAAGTAGTCTGATTAAAGTTACTGTCCAGAGAATCAATGCGTTACTCCACATTTTCATGAAGAAGGCAAACTATCTCACTGTTGTAACAGTCACAAACAACTACTGCTAACTATGAAGATGAGGCAGAAGTCATTGATCACCACACTGAATTCAGCCATGGTCTGGTCATGAATGGTTTGCACATTCAAAACAAAAGTGATGATACTTTTACTACTAGTTTTATTAACCAACAGGCACACAACACAACAAAAAAAGTGTGCATTATGGACCATAAAAGTGGTAAAAACAATAATTTATTTCCATCCTCAACTGGTCCGTGAAGCATTATGGGATGAGGTCGTCTCCGCCCTCTCGCCAGGGGGAGTGACGTCAGACAAGTTACGTTTTCAGTAGGGGTGGAACAAAAAAACGATTCGACCGAACCATCGTTCGTCAAGGGGAGCTAAACGACCGTATCGGTTGCGAGTGAGGCTTTATGGTTTTTATAACAATAGCAAGAGTTCTGCGCCGTGCTCTACTTGTTTTGTTTACATTTCAGTAGCATCACCATTCAAGCTACTTCCGTGTTTCCGTGCTCGCGACACGGCGCACGCGCGCGCAACGAGTGACAACATACAAATGGAGACAGTTAGCAGAAGCCGGTGCCGTACATCTCGGTATTTCCCATGGCTATCGAGTCCTCTCGGTGCACTCGGCGTTGGTACTGCGCGCGAGCCAAAAAGAATAACTCCCGTGACGATCCAATGCATGGATTCAAACGACACAGGTATGTCCCACAGCCAACACACCAGCTAAGCTAAAAGCACACTGCAAGTATCTCATTTCTCAGTTTGTGGCTCCCTGTCAATGTCTACAACTAGCATGAGCAGCAGATAGGAGAACTGAGACGTGCCCGCGATTACGACAGCCCAAAAAACAAAATATAAACAGTAGTGATTCTGTGGTCATCATCGTGTCTCAGATTAAAAAAACAAAAAAAGATGTCATACATTAACCAAAAATGAAAGTGATGACAAAAGAAAAAACAATTGTTAAATACAAAAATTGTTGATTAAAAAGGGAAATGAACTTTTGGAAATATTTTTGCATATATTAAGTGGTTAAAATGTGTTTGATAGATTTATTGTTCCATAAGGTGGCTTCATATTTCTTTTGGCTGGACGGTAGGTTTATTTCATGTCTTAAATTTATGTTTCTGAAATACTTCACAATGTGCAAATATTCTGTTTAATTGTGTTGGTGTCTGTCTAAAGGTTAAATATTTATATTTAACATTAAATTATCAACCTTTTGTTTTCCTGATCCTTATTTTGAAGAGAAAAAACAAACAAACCAAAAAACAATTATAACTGTCAATAACTACTAATAAATATTTAAACTGATACATGGGTACACACTGGAATAGCGGAACAAACAAACAATAGAGGAATTTAGGGGATTTTCATTTTCAACCTGGATAGATTTTTATTTTTTGTTTTATAAAAAGTATTTACGTTACAAGAAGTCAAGAGAGACTGCCTATTTTGTTTTTCATAAAAAAAAAAACCCTTTATTTTCATGTTAAAAATGCACTTTCAATAAAGTATTTGGAACTCCGTTTCTACTGCATTATTTTTATGTTGAGATGGTGTTATCGGCAGCTGCTGAAAGTAACTAAAAAAGTAACTTTTAATCTAACTTAGTTACTTTTAAAATCAAGTAATCAGTAACGCAATTTAGTTACTTTTAAAACCAAGTAATCAGTAAAGTAACTAAGTTACTTTTTCAAGGTAACTGTGGCAACACTGGTCAGTGGAACGGAAGTGATGTTAATGTAAGCGTGCGGGAGGCGGGAAGGTGCAGAGCCAACCTCGAGCAGGCGCAGCTCCTGCACGCAATTGTGCAGCAGCTCCAGGGCCCGCTGGGTGACCTCCCAGGGTCTCTGCAGGAAGATGAGCAGGGTGCACTGGCGGGAGAACAGGTAACTGCGCAGATCCAGAAGGCTGGCCGAGCCGCGCTGGATGCCGTCGCGCTTCTCCATATCGATGGGTCGCCGCAGCAGCAGACCGCTCCAGTTGAGCACCGGCGAGCAGAAGGAACCCAACCACTTCACCGCGTCTGAGGACCAGGACCGTGCTCGTTAAAACGGCTGTGCCATTTGGAATCCCAAGGCGGCTTTCAAAAAAAAGCTCATTTGCAAGTCAAATGTTTGACTGACACCTGAATGACAAACGTCAATTTCAAACCCTCAGCATTTTTGGACATCTAAATCGAGGCGTGAACTCCAAACGCTGACTAAAAAGTCAGCGATGCACCGATCACCAATCTTTCACAAGTCTAACGTGACCTGATTTTTGCCAATTTCGTTCATAATCGACATCATAAAGCTTCAATGTTTGGAATGATTGTAAATGATTGAAGAATAGCTGTGAAACAATCCAAAGGGGCAGTTAAAACTCAAAAGTCATCTCACAACAAAAGAGGACAGTAGCGGTGTTTCGGACCTCTGGAGATTAGTGGACAAAGATCGGTTTTATATGAAGGGATCGGCCGATCACCGATGTCCCAAATTGAAGGAAATCAGCGGCGATATACCGATTCCGGCCGAGCGACTGGGCTGACGTACCTCCGGCTCCAAAGTTGAGGACGTACTGCGTGAAGAGCGCATCCAGCTCGTCGTACTGCACCAACGCGTCTTCAAACTGCTGCAACATCTCAAACACAAACGCCAGCTCCTCCTGTGACGCCAAAAATCAAATCCAGATACAACACAAGTTAGGTGGCACACAAGCAATGTGGAAATGAATCCGGACTTGAAATCAATGCTTGCAACAAGCCAGGATTCGGCTTACAATGTAGGGGTTCAAGTTGGGCTGACGATCGGCTTCAAACTTTTCAAATAAATCTTTGTAGACTGGGTTCAGGGCTCAAGCCTCACCCTGGCCTGAAAACCTTCATTTGAAAGCCCAAGTCAGACTTGAAACCAAACTCCATCTTGAAATCCTGGTCCCATATTAAAAAAAATAAAATTCTTTGAAACACTATAACTAAAAGTTATTGTTGGACCAAACACAATTTATAATAATCCATCCATCCATCCATTTTCTGAACCTCTTACACCTCACAAGGGTACAATTTATAATAATTTATATTTGTTTATTTATGAAATCAAAAACTTGTAGTTGGAGTGCTGGGATAAGGTTTCAAGGCCGGCTTTGGGATCAGAAGAAGGTTTTCAGGAAAAGGTACACAGAAGTGCGAGGCAAGCCGGAATGCGTACTGCACCTGGACCATGAAGTATTCGCAGAAGCTCCATCCGGGCTGGTTGCGTTTCTCCCTCAGCGTGCGCATGTCGTCCTCGAAGCGTCCCAGGTTCTTGGTGAACGACATGAGCAGCAGCGTCCGCAGCTTGAGCAGCAGGGAGTTCCACGACTCCTGCGAACGCGACGAGTCCTTCAGCGGGTCCGACAACACCACGCACCTACCGGCAAGGGAGACTCACTTCAAGCACCGGAAGCAAAACTGCGTGTGAAAGCACCACGGTGCAAGGAAGTGCGGAAAACCCGGGAAAGCGCTGTGTGCCAACGATGAACGTCAAGGAAAAGGTGTTCTGGACCGGACGGACCTGTCGTTCTGCTTGTTACAGAAGTCGCCGCGTATCTTGTCAACGATGGACGATCGGGGAAGGATGTTGCTCTTGTTCTTCTTGCGGGCGTCGCCGCCGTCCACCACGATGATGAGCCAGTCGGCTGAGCCGTGACTTCGCAGGCTGCTCTGCCATCGGCTCACGTCGTCCTTCACTGAGCTGCGGTACACCTCCGTGTCCTAAAGACAAGTAACAAGGATGCACAAAAAAATAACAGCCCGAGGATTCATGATGTCGTATCAATAACATCAATAGCTCAAAATCAGTAAAAATAATAATAATAATAATAATAATAATAATGTCGACCTCACTGCTTCATCTATCCTTCCCTCCTTCCTCTCTTTAGTTTTTCCTCTGGTCTCTTAAGATGTCCCTAACCTGTTGGAATCTAGAGGTTTCTGGGGTTGGTGTATGATTCTGGTTTTGTGACCATGTGGGTGGCTGGTGCTGTATTTCACTTTGCTTCATCTTTCTTTCCTTTGACCTTTCCTCTGGTCTCCTGACCTTCTGAACTTCACCACTCTGGCAAGACAAATTATCAAACAAACAAAAATAACACTTAATTCTATACCGTGATATATAGGGATGCATGATAATGCTATTTTTAACCGACACAATAAACCAATAATTTAGAGGTGCCGATGTCGATAACCAATAAGTAAGCCAATAATTGTTTGCAAAATTAACTTGAATACAAATATGTTTTGAGTCCTACCTAGAGGTGGGAATCTTGGGGCACCTCACGATTCGATTGCGATTACGATTCAGAGGCTACGATTCGATTATAAAACGATTATTGATTTCCCCCCCAGGCAGCAGAAAAAAAACAATGTATTTTGGTGCTTTTAATGTTTCGTACATTAGTTACAAAAATAGTACAAAAGTCCTCTCAGGCCTACATAAACTACTATTTCAGTATCAAGTTAACAGTTCAAAACAGTAAATAAAATACTCAAGTCCTCATTCTGTAACAACAGCTTTTAAGTATATTCAGTCTTCAACAGAATAAAACATAGCACTGAGCAAAAATATATTATTTTTATCCACTCAAAAGTGCACTGAGGTATAAATGAAAGACAATGTGAACTACTACTTCAATACAAATGCCTAAAAAAAAAAAAGTGCTTTCCTGCTTTTTAAGTTGTGTAAAGATGAACATGTAAACATTAAAGTTTCTCAGAGGTACAAAAAAAAAAAAAAAAACAACCTCAAGTGCTTTTCTGCTTTTTAACTTGTGTAAACATGAACGTGTAAACATTAAAGGGATCGTTCGGCTTTTTTAACATGAATCTCAATTTGATCCTCACCTCCCGTGTGTGCGATCAGCACTGACTTACCCCTGACAGCGTTCGGTGACACCAGTTCTGGTTCGACGTTGGACGAGAGGAAAATAGTCCAGCAAGCTGGCTGGGGTCTCGGAAATAAAGCGTTTTTCTTCTAAAAACTATTTGTTTTCAAAAGCGTGATACATTTCCACCACAATACTCTTTTCTGAATAAAATCAGACGCCATTACCGCCAGCCACTACTTTTCTGTTCGTTCGTTCGTATCACTGCGCGGTGCCCTGTAGAACGCTAACCGACGCATTGCAGCCAGCTAGCTGATACTTCCGCCTGAAGTTGTTTGCCTTTTCGGAGCAGGTCTGATCTCACGAAGAGGTGGGTTGGTCAGCTCGGCCATGCTTGTTTTTGTTTTGAATCTCGAGGCGTGAGTTGTGGATGTGTACTCTCGGTCCGTCCCATTAAGCGTCCCGAAGACCGCGCGCGCTACTGCGTTTCAGTTCCGCGTACTTTTCGCTCCGGTTCACTTTTAGTTTCGGTTCCCTTGGCATATTTATATAATCGGAATTTGGACGTTTGTGAATCGTTCTCGATTGTTCCACGGCCGAATCGTGAATAATCTAAGAATCGGAAATTTTGCACACCTCTAAGTCCTACTATAAGTAACAAATACATTGAACCATTGTATAAACTTTGCACAATGTTTCAATGTATGTAAAGCACCATGAAGATTAATTTTATTGATATGAGCCACAACCACAACAGATGGACCAACGTGGCATGTCTATAATTATTGCTGGATTTCTCTATTATCTGGTTTATCTGTTTGACATAAAATGGGTTGATAATTGCCGATAATTATCGCCCACCGATATTATCGTGCATCCCTAGTAGGGGTGGGCGATATGACGACATTAGATCGTCAAATGAAACGCGGGGCTCGCGATCTCTCATTTCTGTGGAATCGTCTGATCGCGACGCAAAGCATTTCAGCACAAATTTGACCGTCAGCTAATTTTTTTTGCCACTAAATGAAGGACAGCGATGTATCTGCCGCCTCCACTGTCTCCGGAGTACCTATGACCGCCATTCAGTGGTCAACTGTAGCCCACAAACTTCGACCCCACCCCGCGTCTTTCCACCCTAAAAATATGAGGGCACGTGGTGGAGGAAGCTGAGAGTTTGTTCCGAGAAAGAGAAATTAATTATCCGTATTATGGAACTGTTTTGGCTTCGTTCCAGATGACAAAGACCAGGCGTAAATCATATGCAAAGTGTGCAAGGAGCGCGTGAAGGCAAGTTATGGCAACACTACGAACGTGTTCAGCCACCTGAAACGGCAGCGCACACGAGGGCCAAAAACACCAAAGCAGAGACGACAGCTCAATGCATGCATGCAACTCCAAAACAGCAGAGCGTCACAGAAGCGTTCACCAAAATCACGGTGTATGATATGGATCCGCGTTAAGAGCTGCCAAGTCGTACGTTTTTACCCCCAACACCGCCATTCCTTGCATGTACGCCGATTGCAGATAAATAGTGGCGCAAAACAAAAGTGCATTTTTTTTCCCCCAACAAGCAACCAGCGTCAAGCCGTAAGTCATATTGTAGCGTTTGTGAAATGATCAGGCGAACCAACCAAGAAAACAACACGCAACAAAATAAAGTGTGTTGCATTCATGGACCATGGGAAACTACAAAACCCGCCACTCACAATGGTTGCTAAAAAAATGTGATCTTTGCTTATAAAAAGTTGCTTTTTACTTACCCACTACCAGCATTTTTTTTTCAACTTTGTTTACGTGCTGCTTTTTTTTTTTTTTTAAATCATGACTAGCAGCCAAATTGTGTGCAAAGGATTCACCATTTTGATTAGACGACAGTACTTGAAAACAGAAATGTGACTTTTATTAATGCTTTACGCAGGTGTTTTGCAGCTTTATAATTTATATTTTTCTTTACAAAAGGTGTTCATTACATGATCATTTTCACAAATAACTGCATTTATTCAATATCTCTTATTTCATGTGTAATTTAATTTGTATTTCTTATTAATAAAAAAAAAACATTGTGATATTCTTTTTTTGCAAGATCGCCCACCCCTAATCCCTAGTGATATATACCATTGCCGTGAAGGGCAGCAGTTTATACCGTGATATGAATTTTTTGGCCATAACTCCCAGCCCTTAGTAGACAGTAGGGGTGGGTGATATGGCCTCAAAATGATATCACGATATTTCAAAGAAATTTCCAGTGACGATAATTGCTGAAGAATAGATTTGTGATTGGCGCTTCAGAATAATAGCGCTTTTATTGCAGCATAATATTTAAGCCACAATTGAAATGTAAACAAAGTGCAAATATAGCAACTGTAATGAAATAAAATGGAAATAAAAACAGGCCAGGTAGTGTTTACCCTGCGAATTACATAACTGCTTAAAAGCACATTTACTTACGCAACCGGCAACCCTCCTGCGAGCATTATTTTGCCGCGAATGTCTGATTGTTTCATCAGAGGAGCGAGAAAATGCCGTGATTGCTTGTAGACATTACTAGTGGGTATGGAAAAACACAAACGTGCATCTTTATGCCACTGTGCAACAACAACGCACAGGCTGTCACGTTGAGAGTGCATTAGCATAACACTGGTTAGCATCACAAACTCACGTGAACTAGATGGTGAATTACCGGTCATGGTAAAATAAACAGATTGTTTATCTTGGCCAAACAATACACGACTGGTTCAGTATTAACCAACCACCGTTTTGTTTTTTTCACAAGGATTGCGTCGAATCAACAGTGCTCCAGTTATGAATCAACTTTTGTTCACCCCAAACAACACGATCTGCTTATATGTCCTCTTTGTGTGTCTTTAACCTCCGCATACTCTTACCTTTACGGCAACAGTCTTCCTGCACAATTGTTTCGTTTAGCATTATATTTGACCTCTTGTAGCAAAACAGCCTCCACACTACGAAGCTCACTCCCGCTTTGCTGAAGACACGACAGAACTGGCTGCAGCTCTTGCAGCCTCACACGCTCCGACATTGTTCTTAATGCAGCAGCGAACGGCGCGTGTACGTCCAAATTGACACCAATATGTATCATGTTACGCATTACGTCATCACCTCAATTGCGCCATTTTTCACATTTTTATCACCCCCAAAAATATGCCTGTTATATCGTAGAAGGTATGATATGGAACACCCCTAGCTGACAGCATTAGTTAAGTTGGGCTTTCACTTCATAAATGTGACGACGAGACGAACAGACATTTGCTATTTGATTTCAAAGTCCCCTTCAAACATGCTGCTTTCTTTCCACAGTCTTTTGTTGCATACAGAAATGAACCGTCTTCCAGATAACAGTTGATTGATTTTATCAAAGCACCACAGGATAAATGTTCATACATATAGGTAGCAACAACATGTATTTGTTTTCCTCACTTTAGATGTCAAGAGCTTTGCGGCTCCTTTTTTTTTTTTTTTTTTTTTTTAGGGGGGGGGGGGGGGGGCATATGGTTTAAATGGCTCCAACATTGAATGTGTGTGTGCGTGTGTGTGTTACTCACGCAGCAGTCGGTCCAGTAGATATGCAGGAAGGGGAAGGTGAGCAGGGCCTTGGTGCCGTCCTTGGGCAGCAGCTCCTCCTTGAACTGGACAAAGTTGGCCTCCAGGTGGATCATCTTTGGAGCGCGACCGTACGTCCTCAATACGCGCGCACACACACACACACACACACCAACCTTAAAACCTGACTTCATATCACAGTTGTATTTTTATTTTGTATAAACCTGTGTCGTCCTCCCTCGTTTCTCGTCCTCCACCTGCAGCCTGGCGTCAACAAATATTTTCCCCGAGCCAAATTATGATACCCAGTCCGGGTTTTCAGCTCATTATTGGATCTCGTTTTATCTACTCACCTCCTCTAGCCCATCCAATGGAATTGAATGGGATCTGTTTTGATCCCAGTCATGTAATGTGATTAAAAGTGTGACGATATATCGATATTGCAATCAATCGTGATACTTTGTCTCCCGATGGATTATTGATTTGTAGTTTACAGCCAGTTATCATGGCCCCATTGTTCATGACTTATTGAGCAATGACTTGGCAGACCACTAGGGGGAGCGTCTCATAAGAGTGGCCGGGAAATGGACGCAAGTCTTCAGGCGAAGAAGACTTCATCAGTGCTCTTTGACTTGTGTTTATCTGCCCAGCAACTGACTCACTTTTGCATACATTTCGATGAAAAAAATGTGGATTATATCTTCAATTTTAACAATGTAAAACATTTTATGTTTCGACTTTTGAAGCACACAATTTCTGAGGAAGATTCATATTGATTTAATTGGATTTAATATGAAAGTCATTTTATTTATTTACTTTTGACAAAAAAATGGTGTCACAGGTCACAGTTTATAAAATGAAACAATTATGTGACATGTTGCTTGACAATAGTGTTTATGAAAGATACAAATTTGTTGACAGAAAGTTAAGAAGACGTTCATATTTGTTTTTTAATCCACTACTCAGTGTGAAGAAGACACCAGTTTGACTATTGTGTTTCAGCGATGGTACAAAAAGAAACGATTTTCTCATTGAAAAAAAAACATCCTTTTATGTTTTGCGTCGTTTCATCATACATTATCGTGGATTTATGACCTGAGCAATATATCGATAATTGCATTATCATCGTTATCGTCTGCCTTGTATCGCATATCGTATCATGAGGTACCCAGAGGTTCCCACCCCTAAATGTGATTCTTGTAAGCTACTGGTACTGGTACATACTGACCTCCTCCACTCCATGGGCTCTCTGGGCAACTGCTGAGCCAGGGAGGTGTAGAGAGACGTGAACAAGGCCTGGTCGCCAGCACCTGCCGGGACAACGACAGACATTCAGGAGCATTCCCCAACACTAACACCATACTTTTAATGCCTGCGTCCAAAATCACAACTCCATCGAGTCCATGACTGAAACCCTCATCAGAACCTCAAATCTGTCTTGATGGCTTCATTTGAAAGCTTAACTTTGGTGTTCATGAATCTCACAAGCTGCTTAACCAATGTAATAATCTAACAACTGCAAAGAAAAGGTCCCTTGTATGAAACCGTCAGCCAGTATTCACCATGGTCATCCTGGGAGGGGGATTACCACATCTGCGGCCCCTTCTCAAGGTTTCTTTTTTTTTTCCTGATTTTTTTTTTTTTTTAAGTTTTTCCTTGCCCTTTTGTAGTTTGATCAGGGGATGTCGTTACTATTTGTCAACTGTGGGCATGTGAAGCCCTTTGAGGCTTTTGTGTGATTAAGGGCTATATAAATAAACTTGACTTGAAAAAAAAAATCGAAGCCTGATTAGAAACACGAGGTATACTTAAAACCTTGATTTGAAACCCTACTCCTGAAAGGAGCAACGTCAGAGGCAGAACGCATGCGCATCGGCGAGCAGCTGACTGACGGCGACCGAAACAACTCAAGTCTTTTCAGGTTTAGAGTCTGAAAACGAGTCCGAATGGAGGACAAAACCTTTGATCCCATGACAACCCGAACCTGAACCAGTTCCAAAGTCAAGGCCAAACTCACCTGTGTGTCCGGCTACCTAGCTAGCAAGCTCACTAACATGTTAGCCAACTAAGTAGCAGCCAGGTTAGCCAAGCAAAGCCCAACAACACCCGCGCCGCAGTGTCGGGGTTCTCTGTGCGAGCCCCGCCGCCGCGCAGGCCTCGCGGAAAAAAACGAGACGGCTCGAGAAGCGAACGTTCCAGCTGCTAATTGAGCTAATCAATGGAAATGTGAAGGTTCAAGCTAGTGCTAAAGCTTGAGCTAAGCTGAGCGAGACGAACGAGGGCGGCTTAGCTCACATGTGACGATGGGTTTGTTCTCCATAGCGTAGATGATGGCGGCGGGGAGCTTCTCTTGACGACTGTCCATGTGGCGTCAGCGGCGGCGCGCCATGAAAAGGAGCCGCGGGTGGACGCAGCTTGGAAGGAGTGAAGCTGCCGGAGACGAGCTGTGGGCTTCAGCGTCTCTCAGCAGACAGCCAGTCAGCCGAGGCGGAAGGAGCGGGCGTGGGGCGGGGCTCAACACACATGAACTTCCGGAAATCAGCGACGTCATTTAAAGGGCCAGCTTCAATTTTCGTGTGTACCTGCCAAAAGTATTTTTCGTTGAAATGGGAAAATGTATTTTTTTTTTTTGGGGGGGGGGGTTTCGGAAGTATGTTAATGAAGATATATTTTTTATTATTAACTCATTCACTGCCAGTCATTATAGAAATTTTTTACATTTCCAATACTCACGTGATATTACATTCAATAATTATATATAAACCGAATCTACCAAATAACAGAATAGACTCCCTACTTTTTGTCCCGTCCCGTTCTTTTATAATTGACAGCAGAAAAATGTAGGTTTGCCACAATACAGCCATTTCTCCCATGGACTCTGAAACTGTGTTTATTTCCTATAAAATGGGGCAATGATGTCATTTACCGGTGGTTGGGCATCAGTAAAGTTGTTTCCAAGTGAGATATTTACGGTGGAGCATGCTCAGATTCGCCCCCATTTAGCACCGCTCTAAAAAATACAATTGACAAGTATACTTGTCAAAGGCAGTGAATGAGTTAATTTGTTAATACTAAGGGCAACATTTTTTATTCATAAATGCAAGTATGGAAATAAAAAAAAACAATTTCACACACTTAAACATTGATATGAAGTTATTTGGATGTATATGAAACCCCTGTCATTATTATTATTATTATTGTTATTATTTATTTGTGGTGTTGATTCGTTTTTTATGTTGTACACGAGTATACTAATAATATAGAATAATTCATTTTGTTTATTTCAGGTATACTGTTTTGTACTCATTCTATGGTTAAAAAAATAAAAGGTAAAAGGTCTAGGTAAGGCCAAAGGTATTAACTGCGCCACACAATGTATTCTGGGAACAATATTTATGCAAAACAGGTTGATATAACACACCAGGAACTCATACGTGCAAAGTACAGTATTGGTGACTTTCATTTGCATTCGTATTATTTAGTGGAACAATAAATAATATATTGTTCCAATAAATATCACAAATTTACAGTCCAGCACCGCTATTTATTTCGTGCTGGGGCTGCAAATAGCGAAAATCTTTGTATAACTGATGTCAATTGTTTTGAAGTTATAAACATTGATTTTACGTGTCCCTGCCCACTTGCTAATATATTTTCCTTCATGTGGCCCCTGAGCTAATATGAATTTGACACCCTTGGTCTACAGCAGGGGTCTCCAAGTTCGGTCCTCGAGAACCCCTATCCAGCCTGTTTTCCATGTTTCTCTCCACTAACACACCTGATTCATGATCGGAATCGTTATCAGGCTTCTGCAAAGCTTGCTGATTAGCTTATCATTAGATTCAGCTGTGCTGAAGGATGGAGACATGGAAAACAGGCTGGATAGGGGCTCTCGAGGACCAAACTTGGAGACTCCTGGTCTAAAGCAATACATTTTTGAAATTTCAATTGTATTTGTTTTATGAATGAACTTTCACACAAGTGCAGAGCTGCCAATGTGGAGTTTTGACTGGGCTACGTCATTCCAATCATTTCTGGAACTGCATTCCCCAACCTTGGAATGAGAAAATAACATTTACCTCAGCTTGATACATTTTGAAAAAGCCTGAAATGTGTTGTAAATTTAGATCAAACATAAAATGCAACTTTTTCTGTGGCTTTTTATTGATTTGACTGTTCAGTAATGTCGAATCTCGCATGAAGTGGAAGAGCACGTGAGGTGAAGGGTAGAATACGATATTTATACGAAGATTTCAAAAGAAAAGCATCACACAGTTTGATTGCTTTGGTCATCCGTCATCATGGTTTCTTCGTGGTCCTTGGTGCTCTCGCCGTCGCCCTCCTTATCCAGCTCGCCGCCTACTCGTCGTTTGTTTTCATCCTCCTCGCCTTCGGCCTCCTCTCGCTCGATCGCGGCTAAGACTCCCTGTGCGCCGGCCCCCTCCAGCTGCCACTCCAGTAGAGCCACGCGGGCCTCCATCTTGCGGTTACTGGACTCGGCCTCTGCCATGAGGCGAGCCAGTTTGGTTTGCAGGGCCTCCAGGATGCTCTCCAGCCCACAGACCTTGGCCTCCGTTTGCCGGGCGCCGTCCCCCGCTGCCGCCCCGCTGTTGTCGAGCATGCCCATCTTGGTGAGGATCTGACGGCCCTTCTCCTCCAGGTGGCGCTTGGCTGACGGGTACTCGGACAGCACGTCCGTCAGGTCCTCTTTGGACAGGCTGAACAGGTCCGAGTGGCCGATGCTCCGGATGTTGGCCGTACGCCGATTGCCCGACTTGTTGCCTACCGTGTGAACATTGTCATTAAAAAGGACTCGCTTGCTCCAAAGGCGGAGCGTACAAATGGACTGACCTTTGATGTTAAGAATGCTGATTTCTCCAAAGAAGTTCCCTTCGCTGAGTACGGCAAACTCTGTGACGCCGTCATCTGCCACGACGGCCAGCTTTCCTTCTTTGATGATGTACATCTCGTGGCCCACGTCGCCCTTCCTGCACACGTACTCCCCTGGACTGAACACCTGCATCGCGCACGCAACATCTGCTTCAACATCTGCAACAGGAACACTCGTATCGTCATCACCTGGAACCCCAACATCAGAACGAAAGTGGGCTGCTTTTCCCGTGTGTAGTATGAAAAGTCCGCAGTTCGTACAGGGAGTCCTCTAGTTACGTCGGAGTTCCGTTCCTACGATGTAACCCGAATTCGGGTTACAGTCAAATTTCCCCATTAAAGTCCATATTTACATCAAAATAATTTGCATAAAAAAAAATCGAAAATACATTGAAATGAAACAAAAATAAGATGCTGAATCACTGTCCAACTCTTCAGTCTTTGCCGATCGTCGGTTTCTGTCCTTTCTGCGATATTTTTATGATATTAGCTTAATTTCCATGGTAATTGATTTCCTTTTGGCTGGACCAACATTGATAGAAGACGTAGCTTTCTTCTTTTGGGTCATGATGTGGGAAAATAAAATAGGGCGAAAAAGCCAAAGATACTCCCCCGACGTGCACAAGCGCTAGCACTAGCTAAGGGCTAAATAGCGGACGAGGGGAAAACACTGCGGACAAAATGGTGGACGAGGAGCCAAAATGGGGGACCAGGCGTAAGCGTTGTAAAGTCGAAACACCTAAGGTCGAGTACTCCTCAACTTCAAAGGACTGGCTGTATTGTACAAAGTCGAATGAACTCACGTGAGCCCACACACACGAGGGCAAGACGTCATTTGTTGTGATAAAGGCACAAAAACATGCTTAAACTAGTGGAGTCTTTTAGGGAATCGTTAGTTCCTGGAGTGGTTCTGTTCTGAGTGTGGATAAAAGTCTGTCTTGAGTCAAGAAAGCAGATCGCTACCCTCAAACCGTCTTGTCAGTTTTTCAGCGTTGGTAAATTGTTTATTCACGACATACAGCATTTGCGTTGTCGGCAAGATGGCACAACTGAGACCCCCTGGTGACGGTGCAAAGAAAGGAAAGCTTTCCTTTCCATTTATTCAAAGTGGAGCAGCGTCTACATATGAATCGGGTGATTCATATCATCAGCTCATCAGCTTGCCTGATAACGATCCTGATCTTTAGTATCAGGTGTGTTGGTAGGTGGAAACATCTAAAACCTGCAGGACTCCGGACCTCGAGGACCATAATTGGTGAACCCTGTTCTGAAAAATTCTCTATTCGAGCGCCAGCATTCTGGAACGTTCACAGAAATTACAAGGGCTCTGTCTGTAGAAATAATTCCATTTTGATTTAAGACTTATTTTTATATTCTTGCATTTCGTTAATCCACACCTAGTTTGCATTTTGGTTCTTTCCCTGCCTTACCCCCTAACATCGGGATTACTGCTACTGGGGTTCTAGACCAGGGCATGTCACTGATCTTTGCCAACTGTGTTCTTTGGGAAACATTTATAATTTAAATAAAAACAAAAAACTTGACTAACGGTAAGACCTTGGACACCAACACCCCATTCACACACTACATCACGCCACAAGCGGCCGATGGCTGACCTGCGGAGTTAGCTTGAGCACCAGCTCCTCCAGGAGGCTTTTCTCACAGCTCTGGAAGATAGTGACCTTGGAAAGGGTGGGTAAGTGTACGCTAACTGCGATCTCTGTCCTGAGGTGAACCGGCAACTGCTGCAGAATCTCGTTCTCACGCATGATTTTCTTGTTGATGTGCAGGTGCTGGTACCAGTTGTCGATGCGCTGACGCAGCTCCTTGCTGATGTGGTGGCTGCGCAGGTAGGCCTTCACCTGCAAACACACAGAAGAAAGCGCCAACAATCCAAAAGCAGGTCCAGCATTGAATTGCTCTATCACTGTAGGTCATTGGCAAAGATAGAAGATATGGATAAAGATGTTTGGAAATCATTTCTAGCCAGATGAAGTAGTAAGATTGGGTCATTCCTGAATCCTGTTGCACCGCTGCGGATCCCTTAACGTGGTCATCTATCAATGATATTGGTTTTGCATTGTTTAGCATGAAGCCAGCGGACGTTCCAGAGGCAAAGTTTGTGTTTGTTTGAAATACACAGGTAATTATCTTTTGTTTTCTTTTTTTATTTAACTGTAAACTTCAGCTGGGAGTGACAATAACCAGTTTGAAGCCTTTTAAGAAGAAGAAGAATTGCTTGCTATGGCATTATCTTGTCTTCTTTTTAAAGTAGGTTAATGTTTGTCTTTAGCAGAGCTTTAACAAATGCTGAGGTCACAGCCAAAACTATCAGCAAAGTGAGAGATTTTTCTGTTGACTGTACTGGAAAGAAAAATATTTGTCTGAAAAAGAAACTTTTACCATACCTTGTATAGCCTACCAAACCTGAAAAACTGCAGCTTGTTGTTCATTGAGTTGTGTTGAGTTTGTAAGCACCATCGTGCTTATATTTCAAAGTTTTTCTTACAATTCGTATCTTAAAGTCATGACACCCATTGTAGCTATGCAGGGTTGGGGAATCCAGGTCCAGAAAGTAAAAACCCTGCCACAGATTGGCCACAGGTGCTTCTACTCAACTGCCAGGTAGATGCGCTCATAGAAGCACCTGTTGAGTAGGAGCACCTGTGGCGAAAGTCAAACTGTTTCAGGGTTTGTTCTCTCTGGACCTGGATTTCCCAACCCTGACTTGCATGTGACTACATCTGAGCTCTGCCAATCCTACCAGCTCGTGATTGGGAAAAAAGACATTGTCGCGGTCCCTCAGGCTGGTGATGACGTTGCCCACGTTTCCCACGATGGATGCGAACACCAGCACGGCGATGAGCAGGTCAGCGATCATAAACAGGAAGGCCTCTTCCCGACGGGGCAGTGGCGTGTCTCCGACGGTGGTGAAGATCTGGGCCGAGAACCAGAAGCAGTAGAAGTACTGGCGGCGGGTAGACGCAAACACCGGGTCGGATATGTTGGGGTAAACCCAGCCGTCGCTCCCGAAGCCGATGTAGTCGGAGAGTGCAAAGTAGAGGCAGGCGTTCCAGTGGATCAACACAAAGATGTAGATCATCAGCTTGGTGATGCGGAAGGTGTTGGGATACGAGGTCCTGGTCTCCATACGGTCAAGGGCCTCATTGAGCCGTGGTGTGCGCAGCAGGCGGTTGATCCGCACCGTGCCCGCCTGGATTCCGAAGACCAGGTAGAACAATTCGGTCGGTAGCAGTGACGCCAGGTCCCAGAAGAAACGCCTCGAGCGAAGGTAGCGACTCTTCAGATTAGCCAGGTCTTTGATCAGGACACCCTGTTCCAGATAGCCTGGCGATGGTTCAAAACCATCAGTCAACAAGCTGTAACCATTGAACCGGCTAAAAATCTTGGCTGACCCAATCTACATTTCTGGTTGCTATAACATTGCTAGATTTTTGGACACACTATCTGTAGCCAACGTTACGGCATGCTCCAGACGGAAAATGAAATGGTTCAAGTCATTGTGACGCTACTATAAGGTACGGACAAAAGTACGTCACATGAACACATGGTGAGCGTAAAAAAACTGAATGTTCATGTTCAACGCTTGTGTTTGATTGAAGAGCATCCGGAGAGCACTGGATTGGAGACTAGGTTCTGGATGTTGCGCTGAAAACATTATGACTTTAATTCAGATATATTGCATGAGAAGTCCTCTAACCCAGTGGTTCTCTACCCTGGTCTTCGGTGACCCTTATCAAGCCGTTCTCCATGTCTCCCTCAGCCAACACAGGTGAGGATCTATCAGGCTTCATGCAGAGCTTGCTGATTAGAATCTAATCTTTAGATGATCGTTTGAGTCACCTGTCTTGGTTGAGGGAGACATGGAAAATAGGCTGGAAAGGGATTCCTAAAGACTGGCTAGTGCTTCCACATTAAAAGGACACTCTCACAGATAGTTGCAAACATTGGTTGGTACCGACTAGATGCAGACATGGGGATGGATATTGACTCTCGCTCCCTTCTACTCCCGGAGAGATTGATCTGATTCTCCCCGGAGCCAAATTTCTGCAGATCAGGTCTTTCTATCCCACCCCTGTTTTTACTCTTAGTCAAACTTGCCTGGCTTTTCTTCCTCATTGACATCTTGAAAGTCTTGCGTCATCAACAAATTGATAATCTGGAATTTTTTATTGTGTTCTCCACCTATGGTCCAAAGGTAGCAGGGATAGGCTCATACAAGCTCCGTGACCCGAGTGAGGATAAGCGTTTTGGGTAATGGATGGATGGATGCTCTGTTTTTTTCCCTGTCTGTCCCTTCACAGACTTCGTTCTGTCCAGCTATTTTCCAATCGTTATCATAATACAAACAACCACAAGAGGAGCGTGTCAAGGTCCCTTGTTGTGCAGAAAAAAACAAAAACAAAAAAACTTCCAACATAAAAAGGCACCCAGCACCATCATTCTGCAAGATTATGCAGCTGAACAAGACAGAAACCGGCGTACCCGAACGAACGGCGATGAGCATGTCGGTGGCGTACATCAGGTCAGACGCAAAGTCCAGGGTAAGCCAGACGGCCAGGTAGCCCAGGGCGATGGAGGGGAAGCAGGTCCTGTTAGTGCAAACAAACACACAAGTGAAATTCAGTTTGCTGTGCCTGTTTGCCAATTTGGCAGGGCGCTCTGTTGCCACGAGGGCTGTTCCGACATATGGCTGGGGGAGTCCTCGAAGATACACCCTTCCGCAGAAGGACAATTTGGTGGCTGACCATGTCTAAAGCGATTGTGGTGACGCAATCAACGGCACGTACCTGAGGATGATGACAACCCAGTTGTAAACCACTGGCGGAACCATGAGCTGCAGCCAAACGTAATAGAAGTGCTCGGCTGGGTCCACAACCCAATTTGTCCAGCTGGAAGCAAGCAAGCACCAATTTCCAATCAATAACTTTTCACAGAAGGCTTATTATAAACCTTGGTTTTCAACTGGTTTTCTTCTCGGCACGGACGGACGGGGCGAGACAAGGCACGGCATAACGTCGGTTGTCACCAAAGTGAGACCTTCTTATTGGATACTGATTGCCACAAAGGACTACCAGTTTGATACCACTCATTCATCAACTCCAACTGATCACATTGATCATGTTCTTGACTTCCCCACAATAATTATCAAACAGATAAATACAACACTTTATTTGAAATATCTGTCAATGTTTACATTTCCAAACAACAACAAAATATGAATCTGTTGGGTGAGCTACGTACAATGGCTAATATGTCATATAGCAGTTTGGTGTTGTTTAGAGTCATGCGTCTTGCTTATTTTTCGTCTTCCTCTGCTGTTTGCCCTTATTGTTTTTGCACTTCTTCTTCTGGGCCTCGGCGGCCTCACTCTCCGTCTCCGTCATTGACTCCTCAGGTGGCAACCACACCTGCGTCCTCCTCTCCTCGCCCTTGGACGTAACCCGCAGCTCCTCCCCCCGTCGGCGACCGACCCTCTGGTTCCGCATCCTCTCCAGCAGTAGCTCCCTCTCCAGCTGGCCCAGCCACTTCCTCCAGGCCTCCTCCAAGATGCTCATCCGCCATCGGTGGCTCAGCTCCAGGGTGTCACAGCACTTCCGCCAACGATCCTCGCTCTCCTTCAGCTGCATCTCGCGCACGGTGAGCTGCTGCAAGACGTCCACGTGGGCCCGGGTTCGAGCCCGCCGCCTCGACAGGACTTTGGCCAGGAGCGCGTCCTTTCCGCTCAGCTTGGAAATATGATGCTGTTCCAGGAGGACGATGTGCTGCTTCAGGGTTTGGTTCTCCTGCCTCAGTGCCTCCACCTCCCCCGGGATGCAATTGCGCTGACAATCTGGATCCATGTTGTCAGCTCGGGGCACCGTCAAGGCGTCGGATCCTTGTGGTGACTTTTGTCCGATTGGGTGTCGAGTGTCACAAAGCTGGCCTGCATCATCTGAGGTGACATCGTCGAGAAAGACAGGACACCCTTGTCCTCATCAGTGGACGCATCGTCGGATCGATGCCAAGATGGAAAACGAACGTAGTTAAGCTGAAATAACAACGCTTCCGATATCACCTGGTGGTATCGCCAGATCCAGTCCGTCATAACCGTCAGGATCAAAAGATAGCGACTACTTTCTCTCAGTTGCTTTGAATTCAGTTTTAGATTGATTGTGTTCAGGCAAATCTTATTAAACTAAAATTGTCACGAATAACAAGGTTGGCTATAAACAACAAACAAACTCAGGGAAGGCAAACAAGACAAACTTGGGAGGAACTATGGGGCAAAAATCCAGCAGCATGTCAGGAGGAATATAATAACAATGAATCGATGCAGACAGACGGGAGACAAGAGCCTAAATGCACACACACACACCCGCACACGCACCCCCCCCAACCCTAACCCCCTAACCCTAACACTGAATGTTAAGAGCCTCAGAAAAGGTCCGGAAGATGCGCCTCCAAAATAAGTCTATCTTAGGACAGAGGGTGAAGCTAAGCTCATGGCTGAATAAAGAAACATGATAAAGACAAAACCCAAACTAAACCTGAACCATGACAAAAGTAAAATAAAAAACTAACCAAAATCCAACCCAGACCATGACAAAAAATAGATCTTCCTTTACTGGCCAATCATTTGGGATGACACTTCTGTCTTGACGAGAGTGAGACAAATGATTAGCCAGGTAAGAGTATTTTTCTTGAAGCCAAAAACTTTTGTCTGGACACAAGTAATCAGATCATCACACAAGACATGATTAATGCAATTTGTTTCAATTCATTTGGATAAGATTATTACAACATTGTCCTTTTTTCAATGATTGGATACTGAGTCCGACCTTTCGGGGAACTTGAATATTCCTTCGGAACGTCACATCAAGTTTGTTGTCATGATCCCATGTTTGTTTTTTTCCAAAGCCCTGGTCTGGTGGATGGGCGGAGCCTCTGTTACAGATTTGCGGTGGAGTGAGAGGTGTGGACCCAAATGTGAGGAGACTGATCAGACAGAGGAAATGAGTAACGTAGGGTGATTTATTGACAAGTGGGCAGGAAAACCAAGACTTTGACTAGACTTGACGTGACAGAACTGGACTTGACAGAACTGGACTTGACATGACGTGACAGAACTGGACTTCACGTGACGTTACAGAACTGGACTTGCCGCGACGTGACAGAACTGGACTTGACGCGACGTGACAGAACTGGACTTGACGCGACGTGACAGAACTGGACTTGACGCGACGTGACAGAACTGGACTTGACGCGACTTGATAGAACTGGATTTGACGCAACTTGAGAGAAGTGGACTTGACAGAACAGAACTGTAGCTTGACTTGACAGAACTGTAGTTTGACTTGACATGACTTAACAGAACTGGACTTGACAGAACTGGAATTGACGTGACTTGATGCGACTTGACGGAACTGGACTTGATGCGACTTGACAGAACTGGACTTGATGCGACTTGACGTGACTTGACAGAACTGGACTTGACAGAACTGTAGCTTGACAGAACTGTAGCTTGACTTGACTATGCAAAGCTTAATAGACGAGACACCCAGCAAGACCCACGTAACACAAGAAATGCACCCACACCGATTGGACAAACACAACAGACTAAATACACTAACACTAATGACCTAAACAGACACACCCCTTGAAAGTGGCTGAGGGCACTGATTGGTCACACACTGGGAAGGGAAAACACACTCAGGTGGACAAGGTTAGACATAACGAGACAAGGGAAGAAACCAGGATTACGAGACAAAAACAAAAACCACAGACAAACACCCAAAAAACACCAAAAGAAAACAAAATCCCAACCCCACAGAATCAAAACATGATCTGACACACCTGCTTGGCAAAATGGCCCATACTACAATTTTGTACACATGATCGCAACAGTTTTCCATGTTGCTATCGTTGATGTAAAGGAATAAACCTTTGAATAATGCCTTGGTCAGACAACACGAAAACAGCCCGATTTTAGCCCGACCGACGTGTCCCGGACAAACTGGGCATGTCGTAAACAATTTTGGGTTGTCTTGACGTATACCGTCGCCCGTGTAGTGTGACACGTTCAACGACTGGTCGCCTGTTGTTGACTGTCGACTGTTGTCCGGGACGGTTCACGACCATCACGACGAAAGTCGAGCATGTTGGAATTTTTGCTCGTCTTGGCGCATAATATGACATACCTACGTCGTCGTCCGTTTGGTTCCACAGCATTGACCAATAGCGAGAGCTGGGAGCGAAACGTCAATCACACACTGAACAGCATTTTATAGCTCTTTTAATTAATTAATTAATCCTCTGGATATCTCATGGGATGGGGCCATGCGGACAGGTGCAACTAGGAGGGAAAAAAAAAGCGCCCCGCTGCAGCGCTGCGGCTGCATGGAGCCCGCACGCCTCCATGCAACCCATCGTCAGCCAACGGCGACGTGAATAGAGGACCAAAATATATGTATATGTATATATATATATATATATCCATCCATTTTCTTGACCGCTTATTCCTCACAAGGGTCGCGGGGGCTGCTGGCGCCTATCTCAGCTGGCTCTGGGCAGTAGGCAGGGGACACCCTGGACTGGTTGCCAACCAATCGCAGGGCACACAGAGACAAACAACCATCCACACTCACACGCACACCTAGGGACAATTCGGAGCGCCCAATTAACCTGCCATGCATGTCTTTGGAATGTGGGAGGAGACCAGAGTACCCGGAGAAGACCCACGCGGGCACGGCGAGAACATGCAAACTCCACCCAGGAAGGTCCGAGCCTGGACTCGAACCGGAGACCTCAGAACTGGGAATATAAATATCCCCGACAAACAGTGGCCGACGCGTCTCTCTTGGCAAGACAACACGCGATGATCGGCTGGTGTCTTGTCGCGTTCAGACTTGTAGTGTGTGACTATACGCCCCATCCACAACACAGAGCGAATTTTTTGTGACAGGGCAACTGTCGTGTAAGACAAAAAAATCGTGTAGTCTGACCTCGGCATAAGAATGTGAGAACTCAACTGATGTTGAAAAGTGTTGTCGTTGCTACTCACGTTGTGGCGGCTGCACGAGGCTCCGACCCATCTCGGTCGAGGCAATCGCGGCAATCGCGGATGCCGGCGTGTGTTTGGTGGGCCACCTTGGACCTCTGCCACCACCTGAGCCAGGCGGAGGCCGGACCACCAGAAGCTCCGTTCATGCTCGCTTCAAATCTGCTGCTCGCATGCGTGCAAGGGAGGGAGGCTTCATCGTCACTATGGACAACAACACAACATCTTCTCCATCTCCTCCGGGAACGAGTGTCTTCATCCCCTTTGGGACACATTGTTTACAAATTTGTGTGTGTGTGTGTGGGTGTGTGTGTGTGTGTGTGTGTTGGGGTGTGGGTGTGTGTGTGTGTGTGTTTTCTTTGCATCATTTCTTACTTTTTATATTTAAATGATTAGGACTTCTTGTTAATCAAGAAAATTTGTGATGATATTTTTTCCCTCCACCATGGACTTACTGTTTCAACATCTCCAAACAATGATGTTTTCCTAAAAAAAAGCAACATTTAATTTTTTGAGATTGAAAACAGTTTTTTTTTTTCTTTCCTTAATGACCACCACATTTATTACAGCTGCAATTCATTGTATCATGGCTTTTTTTTTTAAATATTCTTTTGTGTGTGTTTTTTTTTGAGTCTTTACTTTCTGTTTTCAGTTGTTATTATTTTTTTTTGTGAGTATTGTTTTTCTGTTTTTTGTTTTTTTTTAATTTTCTGTTTTTTTTTTGTTTTGTTTTTTTTTGTCAGAAAAAAATGAACAAATACCCAAAGCAGGGCTGGACTAGCCATCTGGCATACAGGGCAGATGCCCGGTGGGCCGGCATCTTTTTGTCGTGTTTTTTTAAATGATTATTTTCCTTAATTTTAGACTATCCCGCAATTTTGAAGGACTAGTCAATTAATCCATTTGGACTATAGACAGAAAACTGAAGCAAAACAGTAAATATCAGTGGCAGAAACGTGTTTTAGGCAGGGGTGGTAAGGAGTCAGGCAGGGCCAGGCCGGCGGGCTTAAGTCAAAATACCAGGGCTGTTTTTTTTTTAAATTTTTTTATGCTAGTCCAGCTCTGCCCCCAAGTGAATGGAATGCGCTTCTGTTACAATACAATAAATGAATGTGAAAATTCTGACAAATTGAAATAAAAGAATTAAACAAAATGAAGCAAGAAAGCTCGACTTATGTATACATTTCGCATGCACGCTAACTCAACTTTAAATGTTTCAAAGTACATTAACACTTCTGTCACCAAAATACACGCATTTGTACGACGGCGTATTAGGGCCACGTAGAAATATCTTTTTTTTTAGAGGGCGGGGGCAATAAAGTGGCAAATTTGCCACTTTTTAATATGACGAGAAAAAAAAGTGGCAAATTTGCCACACAAGTCACAGTTTGCAAAATGTCTACGATGGAAGCACTCGTTAAAATGTACTTTTCGGTCGGGTTTTCAAACAAGGAGATACTAATTGCTTTAGTAGAGATTAACAATATCACAGTTGCCAGTTTATAAAGTGGCAAATTTGCCACTTTTTTTCTCGTCATATTAAAAAATTTGCCACTTTTTAACTGGCAAATTTGGCGCTTTTTTTCTTGTCATATTGCCCCCGCCCTCTAAAAAATATAAAATATATTTGTACGTGGCCCTAATACGCCTTCGTAATTCTTGGACATTTATGATGTTCTTGTTTTTTTTTGTGTGTGTGTTCGTACCAGAAGGAACCACAAGGCGTACGTACTCGTGCACGACGCGCCGGAGTAACGTGCACGAGCACGTCGTCTTCTGGGCGGAGTCTCAATCTCAACACTCTTTTCAACAGCACAGCCAAGATGGCGGCGGGCGGACGACGAGCATCGTAGGGACTGGCCGCTTGACGGCGATGTTCGTACGTTTTGGTCTTGGTCGCCGACAGGATGCGCCGCCGCCCTAACGGGGAGCCTCTCACTCTCTCGCTCTCAGTCGCCTCCCCCGCCCGCTCCAGCACCTCCGGCCACCGGCAACGAGGCGTCGCGGGCCGCCTTGCCGCTCATGTCGCGTTCCCGACGGGCGCCCTCGCTGACTTTGTGGCGCTTATAGCCGCTCGCCGCTACTAGCTACGCCTTCCTTTGCTCGAACGGACAGCAAAACAAGGTGAGCCAGACCAGCAAGCCAGAAGACTGTACACACATACACACACCTCCGCACATATACGATAACATAATATTAATTTTCGGAATGAGTAGCAGAGAAAGTCCCTTCCCAAAGATTGTTTGACAGCAGAGAAGCAGCCATCAATGGAATATTAAGACGGTCATAATTTCCCCCCAGGCCATCGCGGACGTTGCTTATGTCCAGACCGACTTCGCAATAAGTGAAATCCGCGAGCGAGGAGTTTGATTTCAAGAAACAAAATAGAGTACGGTCCAAAAGGTCCAACAATAAGACTCTCTGTCTTTCTCATTTTAGTATTTCTTCATTTTGTTCTTAAATCTCTTTAATTCTGTAACTGCTTTTAAATGTGCTTTGAATTAAGGCTGCACAATACTGGAAAATCATGCGATAGATATAGCTGGTGAATATAGCGATACCGATATCATTGCGATATTTAACATGTACCTAAAGTAATAACATTTTTATTATCAAATGAAATAATTATTTTTTCATGCAGCAAAATAAGCAAACTCAATATATTCTCAGTTAATTAATTGTAATGACCTCTTGATAATGTTCAACTATTGGATGGCGGTGCACATTTTAGTTTGTGTCTAATTGGTCAAATTGGTCAGATAAAAGCATCAAATTCCAGATGAAATTTATTGCATGTCTTTGCGATATGCATATTGCATGGGCCAATATCGCAATATCGATAATTTTTTCAGTATATTGCCCAGCCCTACTTTGATTGACAGCATTTGAAGCATTTTGAGTTTTGTTGCGCATGAAATGCACTATAAATAAATGACACTATTTTTTATTTATTTATTTTTTCCCCACTGAAAATCAAATGTTCCTTGAGGGAAAAAGTGTCCGGCCACTGATGGTTTATTCCACTTGCTGGTGTTGACAGCAGCCGGGCCCCACCTTGGGGTGCAAAGGTCGTTGAACGACTCGAGTCGGCGCTCACACACACCTACTGCACTTTTGCTTGGAGGAAGGAGCTCACGTATCGGGAATCTTGTCTAACTTGGCCGACATTGAGAGATTTTCGTCCTGCTCAGATTGCCGGATGCATTTGCGGTGAGTGATGATGACTGTTTTTTTTTGGGGGGGGGGGGGGGTGGGGTGGGGGTGGGGGGTTCTCCTGAGGACTTGAACTTGTTGTTGAGCTTCTCTGTTCAAAGGTAAGACGAAAGCGGTTTAAAAGTTAACTTGTAGACGCTAATTGTCAACAGTTAGACTTGGGAGTTGAAAGGTCACCAGAGATTCTTCGGAATGGGTGATCTGCCTCCGACCTTTGGAGTGCTTTTCCCGTCTGTCTCCGATGAGGTCCAACCGGGGACGTGTTAACGTCTTGAAATGCAGCGGACGTTTTTGCTCAACTGAGATCCAAGCATTTACTGCTACCGACAAGGACAGTAAAATCCCATCCGCTACACGCACGCACACGTGTATAATACGACACCCTAAAATCACACCTAAAAAGCTTCTTTTTTTCTGTACTTTGAGAGTAGGCCTGGGGAAAAAGTGAGCTAACTCCATTACGTCGATTACAAAAACTGAGCGACACAAAAATTGCTGCCTTGAAAACAAAAGTCACCGTTTGTTTAAAAAGATCAAAACATAGTGCAGTCTATTTTTTTTTTTTGTGGCGAGAAAAGGGGAAAATGTCTGTTGCTGTGATCTGACGATAATGATGATGATGATGATGATGAGGAAGGTGTGTTGACAGCGACCATGATGGAGTGGTCGTGGCTCCAGACGGGATGACGGGGTGTAGCCAGCCAAGCGGGTTGCGGCACTTCCTGCTGGTGAACCCTTGAGTGATAGCGACGCCCGCAGACCAACGCACCGGCCAGCCGGCAGGCCGGGACCGCCCCTGCCCCAGACCCCGCCTCCTCCCCCTTAAATAACGCAGCCGGCACCCGCCGGGTTCATCGTTGTCTGAATCTGGTGCCAAGATGAGCTGGCTGAGCAGGTTGACGCCGCGCGCCCCCGCCACCGCCGCTGCCCGCTCCGGCCGCAGCGCCGTCCCCCAGGAGGCGCCCTTGCGCACCGCCGATCCCGAGACCTGCCTCATGGTCTTTGAGAACCACTGGAGACAAGTGAGTGCTTTGACGCCAAACGGAATTTATATGCAGGGGGGAGGGGGAAACACTTTTTGTCATAAGTCACAATTTTCCATCCAGCCATCATTTAACAAAAAAAATAAATAAATTCTTTCATTTTCCTGGGGTGCCAGTCACAATTTTCAAAATAAAAGTGATTTTTTTTTTTATAGTAAAATTGTCCCAAAAAATATTATTATTATTATCCATCCATCCATCCATCCATCCATTTTCTTGACCGCTTATTCCTCACAAGGGTCGCGGGGGCTGCTGGCGCCTATCTCAGCTGTCTCTGGGCAGTAGGCGGGGGACACCCTGGACTGGTTGCCAACCAATCGCAGGGCACACAGAGACGAACAACCATCCACACTCACACGCAAACCTAGGGACAATTCGGAGCGCCCAATTAACCTGCCATGCATGTCTTTGGAATGTGGGAGGAGACCGGAGTACCTGGAGAAGACCCACGCGGGCACGGGGAGAACATGCAAACTCCACCCAGGAAGCGGACGTGCTAACCGTGCCGCCCTATTATTATTATTATTATTATTATTATTATTATTATTATTATTATTATTATTATTATTATTATTATTATTAATTTATTTATTTATTTATTTAGACAAATTAGTACAGGTAGTCATTTTTTTTTTAAAGGAAGAAAGTAGTATTTTTTGGGCAACATTTTTTAAAGGGAATGAATAAATTTAAAAAAAATCAAAAAATATTTTCTTTTCTAAGAAGAAATGTGTCTCTTTGAAATGAAGTCTAAACTTAAAAAAATAATAAGAAGAATAAAGAAATAAAAAATTGGCATTTGTTTCCCAAGAAAAAAAGGCATAATTTCTTGCAATAAAAAAAAAAAAAAAAAAAAAATCCCCTAGATTAAAGGTTAATTTACTGCAAAATAAAAGTGAAAGAAAACATTTTGTTTGTGGAGCTGAGAAGTGTTGCTGATGTTGAAGGCTGCAAGGAAGGAAGGAAGTAAGACTTGATTATCGAGTGCAATCATCTGCTGCACTGCCTCCGCCACACATTTCATGCTGACAAACGCAGCAAGACAATTTCAGAGCAATAACTTGCCTTTATATGGGCAAAAGTTCACATTTTACGCAAGGTTATTTTAGTGAACTAAAAACTAAGGAAAATTAACAAAATAAAAACAAAAATACTTTAAAAAAAAAAAAAAAAAAAAGAAAACTAACTGAAACTACTTTTTATGTTTACAAAACTAACAATAATTATAGCAAAAATGTCCTTTGTTTTAGTCTTTGGTAATGAATTGAAAGCATTCGCCTTTGGGGATGATTTGAAATGTGATTTGAAGTCTATTAATTTTGATATTAACCGGAAACAGGACGTTTGAAAGTGTGTCACACAGAAGTGACGTCATCTAGCAGCAGCCAATAGAAAAACACCTTCAGATAACGTCGCTCCTATGCGGTTTTATAAATATTGCGCAGAATTAATAGACATTTCGTTTAAAAACAAAAACTTATACTCACAAGCACACCTAGGGACAATTCTGAGTGCCCAATTAACCTGCCCAATTAACCTGCCACGCATGTCTTTGGAATGTGGGAGGAGACCGGAGTACCCGGAGAAGACCCATATAGTCACGAGGAGAACATGCAAACTCCACCCAGGAAAGCCGGAGCCTGGACTCGAACCCGAGTCCTCAGTACTGGGAGGCGGACGTGTTAACCAGTCAACCACCGTGCTCAACTAACTAAATAAAAAAAACGAAATAAAAACAAACTCAAATAAAAAATTCCGAAACTATACTAACCCTGATTTTAAGACTGAAAAATGTTGGAGGGGGGGTGAAAATGAACATTCGGGTGTAAGGCAATTTTTTTAAATGCATATTTTATTATGTATGCATTAGGGCTGAAATATTACATTTGTAGTATTCACAAAAAACACGACACTTATGTTGTAGCATCAAATACTTATCATTATGGCACAAAGCATTAAAGTACAAATTGAATATAATTCTGTTTTATTGATTGTTTATGGTTTTAATGTTGATGACTGTCAGTAAGTTATAATAAAAAATGGGACTGTGCATCATTCAGCGCCATCTGGTGGTGAGCTAATTTAGCACCGTCTATGCCACGTTAACTAGGGATACACTGATTATTGGCCGGGCCGATTATCGGCGCCGATATTCGGCATTTTGATGAATATCGGCATCGGCCATTTTGAATAATCATATGCGCGATAATAGATCCATTTAAAAAAGTGTTAACTTCAGAGAACTAATTATTTAAATTTCCAGATATGCTGCTGGCCCTGGACCTAAGATAAGTAAACTAAGATAAGTAAAATTTTAATACAGTACTTCAGATATTTTTACATTTTGGAAAACTTTATTTACTGTAGAAAACAATCGGGAGGTATTTACTTAAAGGGATACTTTACTTATTTAGCCATTTTTGGCAGTCAAACTTTAATATTTTCTCTATAACAACTTTTATATTTTCATAATTTTTCATGTGCAAGTAGTACCTCTAAAAACACATTTTGCAACTTACAGTCAACTGTAAATTACATCACAATGTGCTCAGGTACCAACCAATCACAGCTCAACTCGATTGTAATTGTCACATGACCAAACCGAGAAAACAGGTGAGCTGTGATTGGCCGTTACCTGAGCACTGAGCACATGTGATGTCATTTTCAGTCAACAACAAATGGCAAAATTGTTTTTTAAAAGTATTAATTGTATGTGAAAAATAGTGAAAGTATCTACCGGTAATTCTAGACAAAATATTAACTCTTTGTTGGTATAATGGGCTAAATAATTTAAATAATTTTATTGAACTTTTGAAAACGTACTACTCTTAGATGTCTATTGACTAATATTTTGTTTTTAAACTTCAATATTTAACAAACCCTAAAAGTTGTTAAATAAACATATTCTTAAAAATTTAAGAGCTGGAGTTTGTATATTTTTTTTCCAAATTTTGATGCCATTATTTTCCCTTTTTAGAAAATGATTATCAACTCCAATTATCGTCTATCTTAGTTGAGGATTTGTGCAAATGTAGGATAAACAGGAGGGAAATGTAGGAATAATTGTAAGTTATCATACATTTGCTGCAATGAAGAATTGCTTCTGCTTGCAATGAAGAATGTTTTGCTCTGCTCCGCAGAACATCTTAACGCAGCAGAATGGTTAGAGCCAGTCTGCTGAGGCCGCCTGTTTTCTGTTAAGAAATTATTGCAAACTTGACCACACACGTACTCTGCAATCTTCCACTCACATGCACACACACATAGACAAACAAGTACACTGTGCTCCAGCTATGCCTTGCATTTGCACTTTTAGGGTTGGAACACCCATGGAACTAGGGGCGTGGCCGCATGGAAACCAAATAAAAAGAGAGAGTGAGGAGAGGATTCTTCAGAGAGTGCAGTAGTGAATTGTATCAGTCAGTTCCTCTCGTCCCTCCTTGCGAGCCTTGAACTGAGTGTCTTCTCTCCTTTTTGTGTCTTAAACCTGACAGGCGTCCTTGACTACGAATAATCAGCATCATTATCGGCGCTGGAAAAACCATATGGGTCTATCGCTAATGCTAACGTTGTGCAGGTGTCGCGCGTGCTGGAGCATAGCGAGCCGTCGCGCTCCACGGACGACCTGATCGCGGTGAGGAACCACACGGACCAGATGTTGTGCCTCCTGGCCGAGGAGCGGCCCCCTCAAGGCGAGGAGGACTGCGACGGCGAAGGCCCCATCCTGCAGCTGGTGGTGGGCGAGCGGGTCTTAGAGCGCCTGGTGGTGTGGCACCTCCGCCACGGGTCCGACCCGGACAGCGTGGCGGCGCTGCTCAAGCTCCTGGAGATGCTGATCGGCCAATCGCGGCAGGCCCTGCTGCGCCGGCCCGCCGTCCTGCATCCGCTGCTCACGCTGGTGGCGGCCTGCGCCCACCCCGATCGCGGCTGCCCCCCGACGCTGGAGAACAGCCTGGTGCTGCTCCTCAATCAGGTGAAGGGGGGGGGGGGGGGGGGGGGGAAACACACCACGCTCAAGCTTTTTCTTCAAACAAAACTAAATTGTTGCCTTGGAAAGAGAAGAAAAAACAAGAGGGTAGTTAGTTACACTCCAAACAAATGGTTTTCTCAGAAAGAATGGACTAAACATAATATGAAAAACAACAGTTGTCTTTCACAAAGAGAAGAATTACCATGAAAAAAAAACAAATGTATCTTTAAAGGAATACTAGACCCATTTAGTCATTTTCAGCAGTAAAAAAAAAAAAGTTAATATTGTCCAGAATGAATATGGTAACTTCATTATTTTTCATGTACAATTTCAAGTTATTTTTCTACTTGCTGTCGACTGATGATGACATCACCTGTGCTGAGGAAGTAGGCCATGGCCAATCATGGCTCAGTTTATTGAGCAAAGCCAGAAAACAGGTGAGCCATGATTGGCCGTGACTTACTTCTCAGCACAGGTGATGTCATCATTAGTTGACAGCAAGTAGAAAAATTGCTTTGGAAAGGTATTCATTGTACATGAAAAATAATGAAGTTACCACAATAATTATAGACAAAATATTCACTTTTTACTGCTGAAAAGGGCTCAATGAGTCAAATATCCCTTAAAATACTAATTTTTCCAGTTGCTGTCGACTGAAGATGTCACCTGTGCTGAGGAAATAGGTCACGGCCAATCATGGCTCACCTGTTTTCTGGGTATGGTCAGTAAACTGAGCCGTGATTGGTCGTGACCTACTTCCTCAGCACAGGTGATGTCATTATCAGTCAACAGCAACTGGAAAACTGTGTATTTTAAGGGATACTTGACTCATTCAGCCATTTTCAGGAGTGAAAGGTTCATATTTTGTCTATAATGTGGTAACTTCATTATTTTTCATGTACAATAAAGACCTAAAAGTAATTTTTCCACTTGGTGTCCACTGATGATGCCCTCACCTGTGCAGAGGAAGTAGGTCACGAGTCAGACCAATCATGGCTCAGTTTACTGACCAAACCCAGAAAACAGGTGAGCCATGATTGGACGTTACTTACTTCCTCAGCACAAGTGATGTCATCATCAGTTGATAGCAAGTAGAAAAAGTTACTTTTGAAAGGTATTCATTGTTCATGAAAAATAATGAAGTTGTGAAATTATTCACAAAATATTCACTTTTTACTGCTGGAAATGGCTCAATGAGTCAAGTATCCCTTTAAAATAGAAAAATATTTGCCTGAAAATAAAGTGAAAAAATGTCATTTCAATGTAAAACATTTGATTTTGCAAAGCAAACAAAGGCTTGTCTTTTGCGCCAGGTGTGCGCGCGGGTGGTGCGCGAGCCGGCACTGCTGGAGACGCTGTTGCGGGCAGCTCCGGCGCAACAGGGCTCCACCAACCTGCTGGTCTTCTCCCTGCTGGTACCGTTCATCCACCGCGAAGGCGCAGTCGGCCAGCAGGCCCGCGACGCCCTGCTGCTGGTCATGGCCGCCTCGGCCGCCAACCGCGCCGTGGCGCGCTACATCGCGCACAACTCCTACTTCTGCCCCGTACGTATACATACCCACGCACACCTCCGCCATTGCCGGCATCATGACCACAAACGGTGGAGAAATTCATGCTGTGTTTTTCTTCAAAGTCAAGTGTCAAAGTTCAATCGCAAAAATTCCAGTCGCCATCTTGCCATTCAGCCACAGTTCTCGTTGAGGAAAATGAAGGCGCATGAGTCATATTCCCTTTAACAGAATAAATGCTTCACAACACTAGAAAGAACATATGTAGTCAATTAACTCATTCAAACCCAAAAACGTATAAATATGTTTTTTAATTCTTGTCCTTCACTCCCAAAAACGTATTTATGCGTGTTTTGTGTTTTATTATGCTATAATATACAGAAGGCTTTGATGCAGCTTCAGACCTGTAGAAGTGGCTTAAATCAATGGTAGTTATTACAAAAAAAACGGCCAGCAGAGTATAAGAAGTCAGCCAGGGCCATGTTGCAACAAGCTTTTTGTCAATGTTTTCACCAGGAATGTGACTATTGATAAAAATTAGCTACATTTTAATGCTGATTGCTGCAAAATGGAAACATTTTTTTTTGTCCTGGTGAAAGAAGAGACTAAACTTTCTTTTGATAGGTTCCATGTTTTTATAACGATGGATAACAATATTCTGTGGGTCTTGCAAACTCAGTCAACATCAACAGTGGCTGAAAAGAGACAGGAAGTGATGGCCATGATGCTGGTGACCTTTTCCAAACTCGCCAAACTGCGCCAGTTTGAGTTTGGAACATGACATTTAGTCATCATATAAATAAAAGAAGCTCTGTCATTTTCGCGGTCAGTCATATTTATGTATTTATTGAGCAATGTGACCCCTTGGGAGGTGCTGGCGACGGGTCTGAGCGCGCTGTACTCGTCGCTGCCGCGCAAGATGGAGGTGCACGGGGACGACTGGCATGCCCTGCGGCGCGAGGACTGGATGGGCGTGTCCTCGCTGGTGGTCTTCATGAACTCGCTGGAGTTCTGCAACGCCGTGGTGCAGGTGGCCCACCCCATGGTGCGCTCGCAGCTCCTGGATTATCTGCACAACGGCTTCCTGGTCCCCGTGGTGGCGCCCGCCCTCTACAAGGTACCGCGTGGATCGTCGATTTGTGCAACTTGATTTGTCGTCATTCTCTTTTTGAACGCTACAGTCTCTGTTGCCCCTTTAACAATTTGTTCTATTTTCAGAGGTTTAAAATCCAGATCCAGAAAGAATCCCCCAACCCTCCAAAAAATTATTGTATTTTCTCATTAACGCTAAGGAAATAATTATTGATGCAAGTTAATGCTGTGATGCAAGTTTAACTCATTCCCTCCCAATCCCGGCTGTTTGACTGGATTTTGACTGATTTTGCAAGGCCCACAGAATATTGTATTATAGTGCGATTAAAAACATGGAACCTACCAAAATCAGGAAAAAAAATACATTTGTATCTGTTTCTGTGTTGCAGCAATTGGCATTGGAATATAGCTTTAAGTTTCATCGCTATTTACATTCCTGGTGAAAACACTGTCAAAAATAGCTTGTTGCAACATGGCCCTAGCTGATGTCTTATACTCTGCTGCCACCTGCTGGCCCTTTTCTGTAACAACTACCATTGCTTTAAGCCACCTCTTCATGTCAGAAACTGTCAAAGCATTCTGTGTTGCTCTAGCATAAAAAAAAAAAAAAGTCTAAGTACGTGTTTAGTAATAAAATAAAACGTATTTATACGTTTTTGGGATCAAATGAGTTAAGCACAGCGCCAAGAGAAATAGAGCAAATCTTAGAAGGAAGGGGAATGTTATTCAAATCAAGTTTTGCTTTTTTTTTTGTCATTCTCATTTGCTCTTTCTTGTAGCCATTGGGGGTTTCACTCGGGAAAATATTCAACGCAGCCCTACTCGTATTTCATTCTGATGAATACAGTTTTGTGTTCTTGATATGAATTTGAATGAAGAAGTGAAATCCACCCCTGTTGGCCATTTTGCCACTTGCCGTTGACTGAAAATGACATCACAGTCGCTCAGCTCATTTAACAACCAATTACAGCTCAGCTTGAGAAAAGAGGCGGGCTTGTGATTGCTTGTTGCCTAACCCTTAATCTGAATGTTGTGTTTCGATTAGTGGGTCACATACAAAAGACTGTCAAAAAAATGTTTGGGTTGACTTTCCCCGTTAACTCATTCAAACCCAAAAACGTATGCTTTTTGTTTTTTTTAATTTGACCTTCACTCCCAAAAACGTATTTATACGTTGTTGTTTTTTCCCCCCCCATGTTTTTATGCTAGAGCATACAGAAAGCTTTAATGCAGCTTCTGATCTGAAGAGGTCACTTAAAGCAATGGTAGTTATTACAAAAATAACCAATGGATGGCAGCAGAGTATAAGAGATTGATTTTTGTCAGTGTTTTCACCAAGAATGTGAATATTGATCAAACGTAGCTATATTTAATGCTAATTGCTGCAAAACGGAAATAGATACTAATATACTTTTTTTTTCCTCATGAAAGAAGAAACTCTAATCTTTCTTTTGGTAGGTTCCATGTTCTGATAGCAATAGAACACAATATTGTGTGGGCCTTGCCAAATCAGTCCAAATCCAGTCAAACAGCCGGGATTGCTTCACTCAAAATGGCTGCCAGTCAATGAGTTAAAGGCCATATTGCCAAACCAGTTGGCTGCGCTGAGAGAAAAGGGGGTGAATAATTTCACACACCCTACTTTTCAGTTATTCATTTGTTCAAAAATAGTTTAAAATATCAGATACATTTCATTCCACTTGACAATTGTGGCCCAAATGGTGTTGATTTATTCACAACAACAAAAAATCAGATTTTTTATCTCAGTGTTTGAAGCCTGAATGTGGCAAAAGGTCAAAAAGTGAATACTTTATCCATACTGGCTGATTTGTGTGCCGATAATATCGTCTGTAGTCGTCTGTGGACGAGATGATCGCCAGCACGGCCTACCTGGACCTGTTCCTGCGCAGTGTGAGCGAGACGTCTCTGCTCAAGACCTTCCTGCGCTTCATCCTGCTGCATCGCCTAGACAACGACTCCATCCTGGACACGCTGCTTCTGCGCATCAGCAGCAACTCCAGGGTCGGTTGAGCGAAATGTCGGACGGACGAAACGGACGGATGTGAGATGTTTGCTGAATGAAAGCGCTATGCCGTGTTGTGTTGTGTTGTGTTGCAGCTGTGCATGGTGTCGCTGAGCCTGTTCCAGACTCTTCTGTCGTTCAACTGCGAGGACATCATGCTGCAGCTGGTCCTCAGGTACGCCCGCGCCGCACGGCCGTCATCAATGACGGCGTCATTTCCGCTCACCTGGTCCGCTGCCCCCCAGATACCTGCTCCCGTGCAGCCACGTCATGCTGAGTCAGCGGCGCGCCATCCGGGAGGCCGACATGTACGGCAAATGCGCTGACAAGTTCCTGTCGCTCATCCCCGAGTGCTGCAGGACCACCGCGGCGCCTCCTGCCAGCCGCGACGAGGATCATGCCTTCAGGGGCAAAGGTGAAGACATTCGCCTATCAACTTTTTGGTTTTTCGCAAATACCGGTACTCAAAATTGGAAACTTTCCACCAGTGATGATTTTGTCGACGAAAAATACCAGTGATCATTTTGTTGACGAAAAATTTTCAAACATGAAAATTGTTTTCGGGTTCGGGGGTTAAATTAAAAAATTAAATAAAAAAAAAATACTACTACTACTACTACTAATAATAATAATAATAATAAATGTATTAATTAAAACAATTAATAAATAATTAATAATAGAAAAAATATTTACATATATATATATATATATATATATATATATATATATATATATATATATATATATATATATATATATATGTATATATGTATGTATGTATATATTTAAGTGCTGTCAAACGATTAAAATTTTTAATCTGATTAATCGCACTTTTTAATTTTGATTAATCAGCTAAATTACTTGCGTAATATAAAAGACAAAATACCGTAATATTTTGACATTAATGCATTTTATTATCTGAATGTCATTTGCAAACATTGATTAAATGCATGCACGCAATTGCATCCATGCGTGTATTGCTCAAAACGTAACTGCATCATATCAATTGGGTGCAATTCAACAATTTTGTTTGTTGTGTGTTTTGTGTTCAAAATGAACCGGTTCCTTCACGGACCACTTCCCTCTGGTGGTAGAAGGTAAAAAACAAAAAAAAAAAAAAAAAAAACGTATCCTGGTGTAAGTAATGGGGTCGAGTTGGATGAAACCATTTTCAGTCAAGTGGGGGGGGTTTACTGTATTTTTGTTGTTTTAAATATTACTTTTAAACTCTAGTTATAAGTTCCTAGCTTGTAAAAATGGGCTAAATACACGTCTGCCTCTATTGTACTCATGAGACAATCTTGACTGCGTTATGTTCCCATGGAAAGTTTCCATTTTTGCAAATTGCCGTCATTTAGTCCCGTGACGTTTGCCTTCTCCCGTCCGTCCGTCCACAGCGTCTCACAATGCGAGCGGGGAGTCCCCGGCGTCAGCCAGACCCAGCACGCCGTCCCGTTTGGCCTTCTTCATCCGCCAGCAAAGCTCGGGGGGCCCCCCGCCCACGCCTGCCGGCTCGGAGTCCCCGCAGTCGGCGGCCCCCGACAGCCCCATGCACCCGCCGCCGCCATCTGAAATTGTGGCCTGGGATTCAGGCTACCTGGACTACCTGAGGGACGCTCGACGAGGCATTGAGCTCTGCTCGTGGGCCTGCCAGGATTGGTCGGCACCTTATGATGGTGAGAACCCCTCCCCAAGCACTGCGCCGCCGCCGCCGCCCCCTCCCACGTACACCCCCACCACGAGAGCGGCGGTGGCGCGCACCGAGTGGAGCGGCTCGGAGCACGACAGTGGCGAATGGGATGTCACCATCGGACAAAACGACTGCATCAGCCTCACACCGCGCTCCAAGAAGCGGAGCCTTCATTGTCAACAACTTCCAAAACCTGTTCCTCCCCAACTTTGCCCCGTCCCTTTAGCCACTTCCCCACCGGTGCCAAACAACCCCACCGCCAGAGCCGCCTCCTTGCACAACGGCACGGTGGCACCGGGCGAGGGCTGCCCGGGTCGGGACCCGGAGCTGGAGGCCAAGAAGGCGAAGCGAAACTCTGATCACCGGGACTTTTTGGACGAGAACGCAAATCAAAACGGGTGCGCGGCCAAAGACACTGGTAACGATGGCTGTGCCCAGCGTCGCGGGCCCACACTGGAGAGTCTAATCCAGGAGCTTCTGGAACCATCTCCCGCCGACACGCGGCCCCCCGACGACTCGGACGGCGAGGGCATCAGCATCGAGGCCTTCACCCAAGAGCTGAAGATGCTGGAGGAGCGCGTGACGCCGCCGCCCACCAACGCCGCAGAGACGTCCCCAGGCGACCAGCATGATGGCGACCCGGAGGAGAAAACGGCCGACGTCACAGGACAAAGTTCCCAAACGGCCGTCTGCAGTCCCGCCAGGCCTCTCGCGCTCGCTCAGGGATCATGTCAGCCGTACACGGGTAAGAACCGCAACCCACGACACAGCTGCCATCTGCTAATGAAATTAGTAAAATTAGCAGTTTGCGTGTCATCATAGGCGCTTTCACACCGCAGGAACTTATGATGGAACTTCCATATGTTCCGGGGGAGTTTGTCCAAAGTTTGCGTTCACACACAAAACCAGTTCCGGGTCTTGGGGGGTTGCAACGGTACAACCTAAGCTCCTAGGCCTGAGGAGGGTATTTGGGTGTACCCTGAACGACACAAGGTAGGGGCGTGTTGTCTAGTGTGTCATGATTGGTTGACTGGACGAGGAGGTGTGTCGTTTTGGTTAGATGATTTTTTTTTTTCCCGCGGTAAAGCCGCCATTTTTTCTTTACTATATTCTATCGGGCGCGATAACTTTTTGTTCAAACATTTCGGCAATGGAAGGATTAAAAAAACGAGAGGTGGACGGACGAGGAAGTACAGGCTCTCCTGAGCAAACATGGGATGAGGAAACCCAACGGCACTTCGAAAGTCCAACAAGAAACGATGATAACCGCGAAGCTAGCAGAGTTAACATGAAACACACACAAAAGCAGGTGAGGGGAAAACTAAAGAAACTCCAACAGGACTATAAAAAAAACTCAAGGACCACAACAACCGCAGAGGAAATGACTGCAAAATTAATAAATGTATGAAAGACTGGACGCCGTTCTCTGCCACCGGATGGGGTGTACCACCGGTAGTACAAAGGACTCTGCAATCACCACGCTGGAAGCGATGCGCGAGGACACGGCTGTGTGCGAAGATTCATCGCAAACAGTCTCTCTAACACACCAAGGTAAGACAGAATTGCCTCATACACATCTTTGTATATATATTCATTTAGGTCGATGCGCGGTCGCAACGTGGCTTTTACACCGCGCTAGCATTAAACTGTTAGCGTAGCATGTTAGCTTAAGCATGGCAAAGTCACGCATCCAGGGCAACTCCGAGCCTATGTAATGTGAAATCAATTAACCTAGTAAACGAAAAGTACTGTAGGCAGCTAATGCAGTAATAGCCCTTCTTTCAGTGACAAAATTGGAAAGCTTCGTGAAAATGACGTGTGGAAGCTAGGCATACTATTCACTGTTAAAAGCAAAACAACCACTTCTTTTTTTTTTCTCAAGACAAGGCTGCATGCAACGCGACTAAAACGTTTTAACTTGTTAGCTTCATTACCTAACAACTCATAAACAGTTCTAGGGAAACTGAAATGTAAGAAAAATAATGACTCGAAATTGATATTTGACAGCGCCACTTTGCCGTGAATTGCGCGAGAATAACGCTGCCAGCAGAGTTGACGGTCACGGTGAAATATCCACTGCCATAAAGATTACATTAAAATGCATTCATTGATTAAAAGTCGGGGCTACTGCATATAAAGACTTTTCAGAAAACAATCCCAATGAATTTTTTTTTTGCCTCTTAGTGTATGTCGTCTAACCCTGGGATTACACCGGATGCGTGTGCATTGCGTCTGCGTTGCGTTCCGCTGACGCAGCCGATACGTTTCCATTCATTCAAATTGTTCAAATTACAACGGCTGCGTGTGCGTTGCGTGTCGACTGTGTCTCAGCTGCGTCATGCGGCAGCCCTCCGCACGGCTAGACCTATTTTCTATTTTTGACGGATGACGCATCCGTCGGCCTCCTTCAAATGGCAAGCTAGCACAGAACACATCGAGCGGGACAGGAAGACCGACACAGTTTCAAAACTAAATTTCCGGTTACTTTTCAGAATAAAACACTCGCCAGCTCCTATTTCGCAACATGTCAGCAAAACGTCATAATGCTTAACGCTTAATTCACTGTTTAAACACCGGCGAACATGGACAAGGAGAGATTTATAACTGAGGTGGAAAGCAACAAAATTAGATATGACATGGCACATCCTTTTTATAAAGACAACTGAAAAAGGAATGCTGCATGGAACGTCATAGCAGGAGTGGACGGTGAGTTCTAGGGGTGTGAATTGCCTAGTACCTGACGATTCGATTCGAATCACGACTCATAGGTCACAATTCGATTCGATACCGATTAATCCCGATCCGAATGTATAAGTCGATTGTTGCGATTTTTTTCATTCAAATTTAGAAAATACTAATCAGTAAACTTGTGTAAGAGTGTACATACAAGTGTAAGATTTGTATGAAAATGTATTATTTATTTATCTGAAACTTCAGTCTTATACAGGTTGTAATCTGTTTTATGTTTGAACAGCATTAAAATAAAATATTAAGGCTTAATGTTCCGTTCATATAACATTCTTCCATGCTTAAGGTGTGAACCCTAACCCGAAGTAAGACGTTTTGTTGAATATTTTTCCATTAAAAATGGAAGTTTAAAAATCGATTCAGCTGCCTATTGAATCGATTCAAGAATTGCGCGATGTAGTATCACGATATATTGCCGAATCGATTTTTTTTTTAACACCCCTAGTGAGTTCAGTCAAAGAGAGTCCACCTCTCTTTCTGCTCCTCTGTTGCGCACAGACTTTCTATGTCTTTGTCGTTGTTTTTAATGACTCGTTATCGCGCGCAATCACACGAGACACGGCGGGGAGTGGTCGGCGATGGAGCTGCCGGACTGCAGTTGTGCGTAGCCGGTGTGAGTTGGACAAAAAATTTACGCGTCCGGAGCACGCAGTCAAGACGCAGCCGAGCGGAGACGCAACGCACACGCATCCGGTGTAATCCCGGGGTAACAGTGTAAGCTGACCTTTTGTTGTTATGTACTGTGACTTACAGCTGGACCTTCTCTGAGCTCTCCTTTACGTTATGATGCCACCCTGAGCAGTCCTGGTATGTTTAATTTAATTTTATATAACTTCAAAAGCTTCATATAACTATACTTTTAAAGCAGCACACCACTCACAATTAATTTTTCTTTGTTGGATAAGGCAGTGTTTGTTGGTTTATTGGACATTATAAACATAAACGAGTAGCAGTTAAAAATTTAAAAGAAAGAAGAAACTTATTGCAACCATTCATAATGGTTTACATGTTCAAAAGCAGTAGAAAGGTCACTAGTATACCTCTCTTCACTCGCCTCTCCCTCAATACAATCCTTAAATTGCCTTATTTTTACAACTAACTGTTTTATGTCATGAGTCCTCTGACAATTATAAGTTATAATGTGAGAGGGTTGAATAGCCCGATCAAAACAAAAAAAAAGAAAATATTATTACAGATTAAACACCTCAAATGCCAAATTGCCTTATTGCAAGAAACACATTTATCAGATGATGAGCACCAGAAACTGAGGAAATTCTGGGCTAATAAGGTGTATTATTCATCTCACTGCTCTGGGAAAAGAAGAGGGGTGGCAATATTGATGCACAGACAAATTAATTTTGTTGAAACATTAGTACATCGAGATGAAGAAGGCAGGTTTATACTGGTGAATGGGCTCCTAGACGGCATTGCAGTCTCTATTGTTAATGTCTATGCCCCAAATGAGGATCAACCAGGCTTTGTGAAGTTATTATTTAATAGGATTGCGGAGTATAGCTCTAGCCTTTTACTCATTGCACGAATCTGTTGAAACCGTTTCAGTCGATGCGTTAGGAAGGGACAAGCGAGGATGGTCCGTCCACAAGCAGAAACTGCGCCACTCGAACAGTTTCCTGCCCCTCTGTCAAGTTCCAGTAAGTTCAAAGTCATGTAACTTGAAGCTCATCAAAAGTATTTACTGTCACTCATTGTACATTTACATCCCTATAGGTTAGCGGAAACGGGACCGAGACCACCTATTTTTGGATTACCTGCACGAATTTGATGAAAAGAACGGTGAGTCCACGAGGGCAATGTTCTTAGAAGCAAATGCAGTTGCGCAAGGAGGACCTTGAACTCAGACGCAAGAAGCACAAGGAGGAAGTTGACCTCAGACGCGAGGAGCGCAAGGAAGATCAACAGCTGGCACATGAGCTGGTTGAACAAAACCAAAGGCACAACAGAGAGTTCCAAATGAGCTTCCTGGCAGTTCTAAACAGACTTGTGAACACAAATGAGCCAAATGCACAAGTAATAAATGCTTTTGTTTTCATATCACTTTTTGTTGTTCTGTTTTTTTCCCACACAAATAAAAACTTATGCTCAATTAATTCTTTTTAATGTTTTTATTTTTGAAAAACAGTAATGCAAACACATCAATTATGGCGTCCCACCATTCAGAGGTTCTGATGTTCTTTCACTGCCTGCGCGGAACACACCCAGATTGGTAGAAGTGGCAAATCTGAAACAGAAACACAACAAATTAATAAATGTTAATATCTACATTACTTACTTTTGTGCAACAACCTCGCGATTGGCCACTGGCTTGAGGTGGCAATCTGACACTTCCAAAATCATCACTTTTCCCAAAATCCCGGCACCTTTGTTCTATCATTCGTACATCGTCAAAGAAAGCAAGCCATTTCAACACTTTGGATCGGTCAATAATGTGTTTAAAACAAAAATTAATAAGTAAATAAAAATAAAAAAAACATGCGGACAGACGAACAATACATCCAGCTCCAATGGTATTATGAAATACGAAGCGTACATTTAGCGTTAACAGCAACTCGCCATCAAGCCCTATTTTGCCGTGAATTGCACGAGAACTAGGCAGGAAACACCACTTTCAAAATATCCACAAACAAGACCGACGCGCGCGGACAAACGCTTAACTTTATTCACGTTTTATGTTACAGCTTAATTCCAATGTGAAATAAATTTCGTATAATTGTGTGTTTACACCTTACCAGTGCACGTCTTCGTGCTTGCAGGAGTGGGTGTCTTCGTGCTTAAGTGAGCAAGTTCTGACCATTTCTCGTCTTGCTGTGGTAATACGGCGGGTCCCAATGGTTCTCATCAACTTTTCCCGTGAAGTTCTAATTGCTGCAAAGTGCAAACGCAAATCTGGACAACATGACAAGGAAAACGAAAAGATGATATGCCTTGTATCACAACAAATGGCGATGGAGGGTCAAAGGTCGCGTTTTTCAACCTCACCCTGCTTGTTTGTCATTCAGTTTTATCGTTACCGTTTTATCGTTATCGTTATCGTCACTTGCTGGACAGGCGGAGTAGTGCTTTTTTTTTTTTCCTCCCCTGACATACGTCATCAGTCTCATTTCAATAAGCTACCTTGCCCGCTTTCATGCCGTGTGAACGCAAACTTGTGGGCCGCTCACAAGTTCTTAGGACCCGGAACTGACTCTACCATGAACTCAAAGTTCATGGGCGTTTTGGTGTGAAAGCGCCTCATTTGTCATCTGCCCCTCATGAACGCTTTTACTGCCACACCTTATCGAAAAAAAAAAAAAAAGCCCCACAGTGGCGGCCGCTATCGAGCATTTGAACTCATCTTTCAAGGAAAACAGAATATTGTATGCTTTTACTACATTTACAAGGTGAAATGAAAGGTCGCTTTCCATTCTTTCATTAGAAGAAAAGTGTTTCTACCTTATTCCATTCTTTAGTAATTACCATTTGAAAAGAGGTCATTTAAGTGACATTGTGTGAAAATTGAAAACAAACTTGTTTTCGTCATGATTTCGTCATGTTTCATTGTAATTCCCATTGAAAAGAGATACAATGCTGCCATCTGCTGGCCATAGTTAGTGGCTGTTTTTGATTCCAGAACCCATTGACAAGGCAGCGCTGCACTTTGACTTTGCACTTCCCATTGATTTAAAAAAATAAAATAAAAACAAAAAAAACGTTGTCGACATCATTAAACGTTTATGGTGATCAAAGAGGAATTGTAAAAAAAAATGTCTATTGTCTAAGATTAAAAAAAAAATAACTTTTACATTTTGAAAAGTCTAAAAAATTGTTCGAAAATACATTTCAACAAATATCGGCTCCAAATATCAGTTATCGGCCTACTTGACTCCTAATAATTGGCATCGGAATCGGCCCTGAAAAAGAACCATATCAGTCTATCTCTAATCTGGGTTAATTACAAAAAAATATATAATGTCACATTAATTTAGCAGAAAAAAAAAGTGAAACCTTGTTTTCAATGTTGATTTGAAAATCATTCATCTTTTTGACACTTTTACATTTGTTTGCAGCTCAACGTACAGCAAGCAAAGGAATCTTTATTTTCATTTCTCTCATTTTTTTTTTCTTTAGCTTCTCGACAAGAAAGTTACGTTTGCTGCCATAACACAAAATGTGAATTTCAGAAGCAAAAAGTTGATTCTAGAAAAAAAGAAAAGCAATAATAGAAGCCTTGCTTGAGTTTGTATGCGATTTGTATTTCTCTGGCGTCACCAGTCGGCTGACGTCGTCATGCACTTTTATTTTTTATTTTTATTTTTTTTGACAAAGTCTGGAACGTTGCGCTGATGTTGAAGTGCGAGATGGTGAGCGCGTGACTTGTGTGTGTGTGTGTGTGTGGGGGGGGCGCGCGCAGGTCCGCTGATGGTAGTGCTGCTGTCCAAGTTGGAGAACATGCTGCACAACTCGCTGTACGTCAACATCCTGCTGACGGGCATGCTGGCGCGGCTGGCGTGCTACCCGCAGCCGCTGCTGCGCTCCTTCCTGCTCAACACCAACATGGTCTTCCAGCCCAGTGTCAAGTCGCTCATCCAGGTAAGCCTCACCTCCCCGGCCTCCAGTTGGACTTCTTCTGCAACATTTCAAAGCATTTACAAACAAAACCAGGCCAAGAAATAAAAAGGCGTTCACTAAAATGGGACGTTTGCCAATGTTGCTTTCTCCTTCAAGGTTGCAAACGTTTTTCAGCATGTTTGCGACAAGAAAACATGTCGTCGGTGACCATTGGCCAACATCATTTTCAAACATAGAAATTAAAAATGCCTTAAAAGACTTTTTCTTGGGTAGGGATGTAACAATAATGGCAATATCGTAATATGGCAATATTAAAACTGCCACAATATATCATCGTTGTCATGTCATGATCTTAAAAGCAGCACTTTTTTTCTTTTTAAAGAAAGTCGGATTAATTTCCATTTGTGCAGTTCGAGCACTCTCTGGTGGCTAGTTTTTTTAGCGCAGTTTAATTTTTATAAGGCATGTTTTGGCCCTTCTATGTTTAAAATCCACATTAATGGTCAGATGAAGAGGAACGGAATATGCTTTTGAACCGAGTCAATATGTGGAGGAACTCTATGTACGTACGTTAGCAAGTACATCAATAATATATATATATTTCATTGCAGTAATGTACAAAAGCACAATATTGTGTGTTTTTATTTTTTATTTTTTTTAGAATGTATTTTTTTTTTTTTTTTTTTTTTTTTTTACAATATTGTGACTTTTTTTGTATTGCCAACCTCCCCACAATTGCTAATTATTAGAGCTGCACAATATCTAAAAAAAATATTGATATTGTGATATCGACCCGTGCAATATGCATATCGCAAAGACATGCAATAAGTTTTATATGGAATTTTATGCTTTCATCTGAATTTGGCTGGTCATCCGCTAATGAAAATGTGCACCGCCACCCAATAGTTGAACATTAGCGATATGTAATTACAATTCATTAACTAAGAATATATTGAGTTTGCTTATTTTGCTGCATGAAAAATGTAATTCTTTCATTAGATCATAAAAATTAATTTTCTTCTGTACAAGTTAAATATTGCAATAATATGGATATTGCTATATTGAGAAACTATATTGAATAATTTTCCAATATCGTGCAGCCCTACTAATTATCATATTGTGAGCTTCATCTTGTGATAATATGGTATGGTGATGTTTGGATATGGTTACATCGGTAGTCTTGAGTCCGCGCATGCTCGCAAGTGACGGCACAAAATGGGTCGAAGCTCCCTTGAAAAACTTTGTCATCTCAACTTGGGCCTGACTGTATTTTTGGCGCATGTGTGTGCAAGGTGCTGGGTTGCGTGAAGAACCGGATCGAGGCCTTCGCCGCCTCCCACGAGGACTTCCCCGCCATGCTGAGGAAGGCCCAGCAGTACCTGGTGGCGCGCGGGAAAGTGGACTGGAGTGAGCCGCCTGGCGCCCTGCCCCCACTTCGCCGCTCGGATTCATTCGGTGAGCTCCACTTTCAAACGGGCTGTCCGCGCTTGATGACTCTGCTGACTGCTGCTCTCCTCTCGTCGCAGTCAAGAGTCGCAAGTCGTCACTCAGCGACCTGATCCTCCGCCACACCAACAGCCCCGCTCGGACCCGCAGCGCCGCCCAGATGGCCCTGGCCCACGTGCGGGTGGGTGGCCAGACGCTGCACAGCGCCCTGTTCCGCGGCGGCGGTGGCACTGGCGGCGCGTCCGGTCTGGAGAAGCAGGCGGAGGCGCTGCGCGTCAAGAACGCCGTCTATTGCGCCGTCATCTTCTGCGAGTTCCTTAAGGAGCTTGCCGCCCTCGCCCAGGAGCATGCCGTCGCCATGCCCTTTGCTCGCACCGACGCCGAGGAGTAAGACGCCCGAGGGTCGTGCGCCCCAGGGGCGAGACTCCACAGTAGGCCTCCACCATGGCCAGCCAAGACCAGCTTCCGACACGAGACGCCGAGAAGCGGACAGCTGTATGGCGAGCGAGATGCAGAAAGGCGTCGAACTCGGCGCCAAACGGCAGGTGCCAACGATGAGATGCTGAGGGGCGGACTAGACTTGATGCCAAAGGGTTTTCCATGTCTACGAATAGATGAGAAGAGGACGTAGACGTAGAAGGGTCGACTCACGGAGGCGAACAGACGAGGACTATGGAGGACCAAAACTGCCAAAATTCAAAATAAAAACATGACTAAAGAAATGACTACACGTGAAAATAAAAATGGATATAAAAAGTATAATTCAAAAATCATATCCCAAAAAAATATAAATGGAAATAGAAAGAAGAAATATATACATAAATACATTTGTATTTAACTTTCAATTAAAATTTAAAGAAAAAATAAATGACTAAATAAATAAATGATTAAATAAATGAAAATAAAACAGATATAAAAAATATATATAATTAAAAAATTATATAAAAAAATATATAAATGGAAATAAAAAGAACAAGAAATATATATATATATATATATATATATATATATATATATATATATATTAGTGCTGTCAAAGTTAAAGCGTTAACTAATTAATCACAAAGAATTATCGCATTAATCATTGTATTACCACAGATTAATCACACTATTAATTTTGACCGCAGATTACCTTTTTTAGCCGACAGCGGATGGTTACGTTAAAGGTAGCTGTTGGAGTTTGAGCAATAAACATAACTACATGCATTAAAGTAAAGCATTTAATAAATGTTTACATATGCCGTAGGCCATTTTTTCCCCCATTTTAAATTATGCAAATAATTAATTGATTAGAAAAAGCAGGATAAGTGTGTGCAGTCGATATACATTTTTGAATACGTCCTCATACTGTGTTTATATATATATATATATATATATATATATATATATATATATATATATATATATATATATATACATATATAAGGGCTGTCAAAGTTAAAGCGTTAATAGATTAATTAATCACAGAAAAATGTCACAGTAATCACGTATTAACATATATTAATCGCACTATTTTTTTTTTTTTGACCGTACTTGAGCCTTGAACGTAACCACGGATGGTTACATTGAAGGTCAGTGATTAGGTCAATGCACGGCATTTCCTACGCCTGCTGTTCCAAAATGGGCGGGGTAACTCCAGTCGGTGGTAAATTTCGCCATAAAAAACACCCCGACGGGACTTCAGATAAAACAAAAGTAATTTGCGTTTAATTGAACTGAAGTGCACCCAATTGATATGATGCTGTTATGTTTTGAGCAATGCACGCATGCATGCAATTGCGTACATGCATTTAATCAATGTTTGCAAATGACATTCAGATCATAAAATGCGTTAATGTCAAAATATTAAGGTATTTTGTATTTATTTTATATTACGCGAATACGCAAGTAATTTAGCTGATTAATCGTGATTAATCAAAATTAAATAGTGTGATTAATCAGATTAAGAATTTTAATCGTTTGATAGCACTTGTGTGTGTGTATATATATATATATATATATATATATATTGGATAGAAGTTTCAAATTATATTTTTTTATATCCGTTTTTGTTTTCACATTTAGTCATTTATTTATTTAACCCTTGTGAGGGTTAAGCGGCTAAGAAAATGAATGGATTTATTTATTTAGTCATTTATTTCTTTTAAATTTTGGCCGTTTTGGTCCTCCCATAGAGGCGAGGTAAAAGGGCAGATGCTGAAGAGGAGATTGTAAGGATGCTGACGAGTCGGGCGCCTCTATTGGTTGATGCCAGAACAATTTGATGCGCTTTCACCAAAAGCATCGCGAGACGTGAATTTTTTTTGCATATGATGTATCATATTGATTGACCTTCGAGCAAAGTCGAAGTCAACTTCGTTTGTGCTGCTCCAATTATTTTCCTGTTGCGTGTGCAAAACACTCACTTTGGATTTGTCCATCCGCACTCTGTTTTATTTTGAAAGGCTGTGTGACAGGAATGCAATGTGTCCATGCACAGCTTTGTTAACTGACATCTTTCCCTTAGAGAAAATCTGCCTCAGTTCTGACCAGTCCCCAGGTGGGCGCTTGGACCCACTTTCAACCAGTTGCAAGCCGTGCTTCCAATGCTGACCTGGGAGCAATTTAGGTTTCACTACTTGGAGGGTGGACCGTCACAGCCACTCGCCACTCTGCAGTTTTGGACTACTTGGGGGTCCAGCAAGGTAAGACCAGTTTGGAACACTTCCAGCCAGTAAGCAGCAGTTTAGACCAATTTGAGCCAGTTTTGCTCCATTCAGGATCAGCGGCAGTTTTGGCGCCGTGACCCCAGAGAGAAACTTTTTTTCGTTTATCTCTTTCGTGTCTCGTGGCTGCCTCCTGCTGGCATTTGGTGCTAACTAACTGCCAACAACTTTTCAACACACTTTGGACTTTTGTGCCATGGAATAGTTTTTGGTCCACCAAGCACTTGGCGCACAGTGCTAAAAAAAAAAAAAAAAAAGGGAAACGGTGATTTGATATTGTGGGAATGTTTGCCAATTGGACTTTTGTCTTCCTCCATTTATGTTGTCATTCAAGTGTCTGTAAGTAGCGACATCATCACTTTTAATGTTACGTCAAAACAAAGGAGGATGATTGTAGTTTGGATATTAATGTCAAAACAAAAACTGACTTCCCCTACTGGACGTTACTTTTTAAAATTTGTTCCGCTGCCATATGGTTTGACTTTTCAGCCGATTAAACGTTTCTTCCAGTTTGCAACTATGCAAAAACAGGTGGACGCGGTCTGCACACACAAGCTGAACCTGTAAATACTGTAAGACAACAAAAATGATCAAGGAGATGTCCAACGTGAAAGGAAATGTTTTGAATATTTTTGTAGATGATTGTCATATTGCACGTATGTAAAGGATGGAAAACAAATCTGTCACACAAAAAAACACTAAAGGGAATGTTTTTATTAATTTATAAAGTGTTTGTCAGCAACAAGTTCATTTTGTGTCTGCGTTTGTTTAAATTGCTACATGCGCGCAAAAATTTCCTTTGGAATTAATTCAGTGACTTGCTCAGGAAAGACGATTCCATCTTCAAACTTTTCATCTTAATTCGTTGAAATTTTTTAATGCTCTGCAAAAGTCTTGGTCTCTCACTTGCCATGGCGACATGCAACCACCCCCAGGTCTAATAAATGTGCGAAGAGAGTGTTAAAACCTTGCATGCACATCAGGCTTGGCCAATATTTTATATTTTGAATGTTACAAAATAATGATTCTGTAGAATTTCCTACAGAGAACTAGACAATTTCTGGAGAAATTGCGTGGGAATGCTGAAAGCTGAATGCTAAGATTTGAATGTATGTGGAATGCTTATGAAGTAAATTGAGAGACAAATTATGAAATTATGACCTGGTTACAGGAGAATGTACTTTACCAACTGTGCCACCGAGCAGCATCAGACACCTGGTAATAAAGATAAGTTATATGTAAGGAAGTGGGCGTGGAAAAAGTTAAATGTCTGTCCCATTGAAAATGAATGGGGAAAAGTTGATATTAAAATTGTGCGAATACTGTAAGTGATGTGGAATCAGACGATATATATACCTCAGGAGGTGTCGATTTTTGAAGCTAGTTGAAATTTGAACAGTATAAATTGGAAGTATTATGTGAGAGTTGTTAAGCGGCAAAAAAGTGTGGAGAATAAAAATCACAATAACGTGCTTCAGCATTCCTACAATTATACACCAAAATGAGAAGACATGAAGTGGTCCAAAGACGGACAAGAAAAAAGTCAAGAGAAAGAAACCGAAAGTGACTTATGATGTTTGTAATGTACAGTTTACAAGAGCCACACGTTTTGCAAACTTGTCCTAAAGCGACTTCAAACACGTTCTGCTCCATCTCAAGTAGCCTGAAGAAACCTGTCGCAACCATGGCGCTTGACTGTTAGCGTAACGCTCGTGTTTGTACACGTGTGTATCCGAAATTTGTTGACGATCAACTAGATGAGAACCGGACTGAACCGGCCTGAAGGATGCTCGGTGCTAATGTGTGATCGTCTGGTTAGCATGAGAGCCAAAAGGCCAAAGTCCACAAGAAGACGTCTGCGTAATGCTACGCATCACACCGGACGCTTGTTGGATGCTTTTCCCCTGCAAAAATTCGGACTGTGTGTGTCAGAACTGAGCGAAGAGTTTGGTTTGGAACTAGTAGTTGGCATACGGTAATGAGTGTAGTAGTCGACCTGTCGACTTGTACCGGAACCACTACAACACAGCAGCAAGTGTCGAGCAGATTAGATTAGATTGATGCTCACCCCAAAGTCTGGAGAGAAACTTTGTGTGAGAGGGAAAACGTGTGAGTTCATGTGTGTGCTTAAGAAAAAAATGAGTGTGGACTGGACTGAGACACACTTGCTCACAAACACACACACACAACCAGACGTGTTAGAGGGGCGGAGTCAAGGGCCTCCTTAAAAGAGACTTTTGATTCATAAGGTTTTCCTATAAGACACCACCGTTCTTCATCACTGACGTGTGAGTTGATCGGTCGAACTCGGAAATCTTGTCACTGGTAAGGGAAGGATCCGCAATGCAGGACTACGAGGACTGCGTGTCTTTCCTGGGTTCTTGGGGTCCCTTCCAAAGACGACTTGTCTTCCATCTGTGCCTGGCCGCCATCCCCTCAGGATACAATCTGCTATCCAGCCTTTACCTGTTGGCCACGCCGCCCCACGCCTGCCGGATGGCCGACAATAACCTCAGCCAGGAATTGACGCAGGCTGCCACCGCTCTGCAGGTCAGAACCGGTTGCCCAACTGGGGTTTTTATTGGCCGTCTTCTTGGAAGGTTTGTAGAGTTTACTTCAGAAGCCTTGTAATGTCTTTACATATATACCAAAGACTTATCGACTCCAAACAGTAATGGTCCGTTTGGAACCAGTTTATTGTTCTAACCTAGCAGAGTCTCTGGATCATTTCATACTTGCGGAGGAAACTTCCAGGTGTTGCTTTCGACTGACACGTCGTCACGTCACGGTGGTCGAGAAGAAGCCTAAAGTCATCATTGCCATTTAACGTAATTCTTGTGAAATCCTGACGTGAAAGGTTTTAGTTTCTAATAGTTTTATCAGAGAAAGCTCCATTTTCCACCACCTGCAAGTATGTGTGATGTCTCTGAAAATGTCCTGGACGCAAAGGTTCCTCCAAAAGATCCAATATCCCCCAAACTGCCCAGTTAGCAAATAATTAATTGACCACCTCCTGTAGCTTTGTACTGAACCCTGAAGCCAGTTAGGACTGGTTTACAAATGTGTGTCGAACATTAATGTGATCTTTCCTGGTCAGCTGGTCCTTGGAAAGACTGAGCAAAACAGCTGCAGACGCTTTCAACTCGGCCCCATTCAGAACCTCAGCACCTGGAACCAGAACATGAGCGTACCGGAGTCTGGTTCAGGTTCACCACTGTCCAGTCTGCCGCTGGAGGGCTGTAAGGACGGTTGGAACTTCAGCACAGAGCACTACCAGTCCACCGTGGTCACTGAGGTAAAGTGCTACCTTGGCTTGTGACCAATCTTATAACTCAATTGACACAAAAATCAAATGCGTTTTCGTACATTCTTCCATTCCAGCCCACTCAAGACAAATAATACAGTTTTTGGTTACGTGTTTTTTAATAAAGAAAAAATTGTACTTTTAGCATGCAGTTAGTGTTCGTGTTGTGGTCCCTCCAGTTTAATCTGGTGTGTGAGGACGAGTGGAAACCGCCTTTGAGCACGCTGGCCTACTTCCTGGGTGGACTGTGCGGATGCTTCATCTCGGGCCAGATCTCCGACAGGTACCGTCACTCACTCCCTGTGCTCCACTTCTCCAAGAACTCTTACACCAATCCCGTTTGGCTCGATGTGGCCTTCAGGTTTGGCAGGAAACCGGTTTTGCTGGGTTCCGTCGCCCTGCTGAGCGTCTTCAGCAGCGTCCTGGCTTTGGCGCCGTCCTGGGAACTCTTCACCGTGCTCTTCTTCATGCTCGGCCTCGGACAAATCGGCTGCTACGTCGTGGTCTTTGTTCTTGGTTGGTACCTCCTCTTCTTTTCCAACCCTTGGAAGTTGTTAATGCAAACATTTTTCAAAGGAGGCCTGCCTGTCACTATTGAGTATTTTTAGCTGTTGATGAATGGATGGATACATTTTCACACTTGTAACTCAAGATTTAGTTATCTCACCTTAACCCAAAAGAGAAATTTGTTTTGGAGCAAGGGAGATACAGTATAAAGACTTGATTTTCTGTGTTAGGTTACCAAACCAGCTGGCAAGTCCACAACTCAGTAAAGATTCAAAACTTCTTCGTGATAGTCTGACTTGCCTCAAGCAACCCAAGTGTTCCTAAAAAGTGGAACCTCCGGTGTATTTTGTACTAATACCTTCTACGTGCATGCGCCAGCTCATTTTCCTCTGTCAGTTTGCATGCTCAAATATTCCCAGGAGTGCATCTCAATTTGTTTGTGGTACCTGTGGACTTGGAATCCAACATGACTTGTTGTGTTTTCTTTGCCTTCATTTGTAAATGGCCTTCCCACTCCAGGTATGACCATCAATGTTGGAGGTTTTTGCCAATAGACTTCTCTTAGCAGTGTCATCGGAATACGTCATGTGTTTATGAATTGGTTGGATTTTGAGTTGATGCGCACTATTGCACACAATATAAATTTGAGGGAACACTTAAAGTGCCCTGTGGCACGCCAGTACTTAAGTACAGTATATATAGTACTACATCCACTTTGCTCAGACAATGCAGAGTTCAACCTGACAAAGTATTTGATTCGAAAGGGCTTCCCAGTTAGTTGAGCAATGGTCTGCTTGTTCTTGCTCAGGCTCCGAGATTCTGACGGGTCCAAGCAGAGTTTTCTTCTCCAATCTGTGTTTACCCTTTGCTTACGTGTTGGGCATGCTGCTTTTGCCTGGGACCGCCTACCTGGTCCGGACCTGGCGCCTCCTGGCACTGATCCTGGCACTCCCTGGTCTGGCCTGTGTGCCGCTCTGGTGGTGAGCTGGTCTTGTTTAGAACCTCTGCAAACTTCCACAACATCCAATACAAAAGATCTCGTACCTTCTACATCATGCTCTCTGATCCTTCGCTGTCAAGACCATGGTGTGGACTAACCTCTGTGTTCCCTTGTAGGTTCCTGCCAGAGTCACCTCGCTGGCTGGTGTCTCGTGGACGTGTGAGCCAAGCCGAAGTGGTGCTCAGATCAGCTGCTCTGGAGAACCATGTGGAAGCTCCGGAAGTCATCTTCAAAATCACCAAAGTGAGCGACCTATAGCTTGTTTTGATGCCATCACTCATGTGAATGTGAGTCCTCATTGTAGGGTTGCCAACTGTCCCGTATTAGCCGGGACGCCTCGTATTATGGGCTAAATTGTTATGTCCCATACGGGACCTCAAAAGTTCCGTAAAATAATTCTCAATTCTTACACGAAATACAGCAAACGGCATCTTTGCCATTTTTGGACCACGGCTGCTCCCGTAGATTGACAAGTGACAAGGAAGTTGCTCGTAGCCAATAAAATGAGTCGCTGGGTGTGACGTTATGTGGAGATCTTGCAAGGTAAGAGAGGCAACGAGAGAGAGAGAGAGAGAGAGAGAGAGAGAGGCCACGCGTACACGCATCGTTAGTTGCTGCATAAAAAACAAGAGTTGTAGCCAGTTCTGTCGCATCGTCGGCAAAGTTTTTAGGCCATATCATCCACCCCTAATGTGTAGTGTTGTCCGGTCGGTTAGGAAGAGAGGATGGATAAACCTTTAAGAAAGAAAAGACTGTTCTATTACAAGTATCCATGGAAAAAGTACATTTGGTGAGTCATGCTCCTTCCATCCATCCATCCATTTTCTTGACCGCTTATTCCTCACAAGGGTCGCGGGGGCTGCTGGCGCCTATCTCAGCTGGCTCTGGGCAGTAGGCGGGGGACACCCTGGACTGGTTGCCAACCAATCGCAGGGCACACAGAGACGAACAACCATCCACACTCACACCTAGGGACAATTCGGAGCGCCCAATTAACCTGCCATGCATGTCTTTGGAATGTGGGAGGAGACCGGAGTACCCGGAGAAGACCCACGCGGGCACGGGGAGAACATGCAAACTCCACCCAGGAAGGTCCGAGCCTGGACTCGAACCGGAGACCTCAGAACTGGGAAGCGGACGTGCTAACCACTCGACTACCGTGCCGCCCGAGTCATGCTCCTCTTTTGCATTTTATTTATTTATTTATTTTTTGCACCTGTTTTTTGAAATTGTGGTTTCTTTGAGGTTTAGTATGAGGTTACATAATGATGGCCTGTAGTAAGGATTAAAGTGAATGTACAAACTTTGTGCATTTCAAATCTAATCAGAATATACACTGATTTCACACATCATGCTCACACCACCATGACACCGTGCCGTGCACCTGTCCCTTATTTCAAGATGAGAAAGTTGGCAACTCTACCTCATTGGCTTTTTCACTGTTTTTTTTTTTTTGTCTTTGAGATTACCTCTTCACAAGAGCAGAGATGAGAAAACCAGGTCAAGAAAGTAAAAAAACCCTGCCAGAGTTTGGCTTTAGCCACACGTGTTTCTCGTGATGACCTTCTTTACCTGCCGGTTGAGTACAAGTACCTGGGCTGGGGTTTTTCACTTCCTGGACCTTGAGTCTCCACAAGGGTCTTTACAGGGGCCTTTCGCTAGCATCTTCAGTGGGGTCTTTACTGAGGTCCTCAATGTGGTCTTTTTTGAGGGTCTTCACTTTATCCCAGCAGGTCGAGAATCAGTCAATCGACCAGTCGGAATCGTTAAATTTTGTGGACCTGGTGCGGACGAGGAATGTCCGGCACATGTCGCTGATCCTGTGGATCGTCTGGTGGGTTTTTCTCCTTGGCCAAGTCATCATGGCATCCAGCATTAAAGCGAAACGGATTTCCTGCCCTGGTCTCGTTTCTCAGTGTGAGTTCTACGGCCGTTGTAAAATTTCAAGCTGAGGTCGTTATTGTTTTCAGGTTCTCACTGAACGTCAGCTATTTCGGCATGTCGTTCAACATGTCGTCTCTGTCGGGAAACCCCTTTGTCAACTACTTCCTGCTGGCAGCCATTGAGCTTCCTGCATATGCCGCTAGCTGGCTGGCGTCTCGTCGTCTTCCTCGCCGTCTGTCCTTCATCGCCTTGTCCCTGCTGGGGGCGCTGGCGCTGCTCCTGATCCAGATCACCGTGCAAGGTGAAGTACAGCACAGTCCCCTCTGAACCGTACTGGTCCAAACTGATGACTTCTTCTGGTGTCTGCATCCCTCCCACCCCTTGCAGCTCATCCAGACTTGACCCTGTTCCTGGTCCTGCTGGGGAAGTTTGGAGTTCTGTCCGGCCTGAGCATTTTGTACACGTACAGCGGAGAACTGTACCCCACCGTCATCCGGAACACAGCCTTGTCCTCCTGTGCCACATTCTCACGACTCGGATCTGCGGTGTCGCCCTACATCCTAGAACTGGGTCAGTTCAACTTCTAAGAGTTCACTCGTCATCCAGTCAAGTTTATTTGGATGGCCCTTAATCGCTTCACAGTAGTATTCACTGGGGTCTTTACTCAAGTGTTTGGGACTGATGCTCATCACTTGTTTCTTCTGCCAGAGTTTTCATTTGGGACCTAACTGTGGTCTTCGTTCTGGTCTTCAATCACTTGGCTCTTTATTTAGGTTTAGGGTGGTGGGGTCTTCATAAAGGTGTTCACTTACTGTCTTCACTCGGGGCTTTCCTAGACTCTTCGCTCAGTGTTTTCCACTTAAGGTCCTTTAAAGGTTTTTCACTGGGGTTCTCACTAGTCTCCACTACGATCTTCACGCATGTCCTTTCTAGTGTTTCCACCAGAATCTTCACGAGCGTGTTCACTGGTGTCTTCGCTTGAGTCGTAACTGAGTGTCCTCACTTAGTTAGGTCCTTTCTGGGTACTATTCATTCGACTCTTCACTGGGGGGGTCTTGACTCAGACAAGGATCTTCACGGACACAAGTTCTATGAGGAGAATGATGTATGTCATGTGAAATGTTGCATGTTAGGCGTGTGGTACAAGTTGTTGCCGTGGATCCTGGTGGGTTCCTTGTCTGTGTTTGGTGTAGCGCTCAGCGTCTTCCTGCCTGAGACCTTCGCACGCCCGCTGCCTGATACCATTCAGCAGATGGCCACCATGCGCAAGTATAGTTTAGTCATTGTCATCATCATCATCATCATCATCACAATAATGTCCTACGTCTGTCCTGCCTTCAGGTGGCCATGCTCGTCGTGTGCTGCAAATCATAATGGAAACCCAGGAAAATCCTCTGAAGACCAACCATCTGGACCAGAGGTTATATGGACCGCTCAATTTTAACACGCGTGAACGCTTTCAAGAGCTTTGGACAGATATTTCTCTTATCTCAGTTTATAGATCAGATAGCACCAAAATACTACACAGCTTTGACACATTCATAACACACAAAAAAAAAAATCATGAAAACAATTGAAAAAACAAACAGAAAACTTTCTTTGTAAGAAACATCCACCCATCTCATCCATGCATTTTCTGTACCGCTTATCCTTACTTGGGTCATTGAAAAGAAAATTTCTGACATAAAATGAAGAAAGTTTGGTGTTTTGTTCAAAATGTGTTTCAAAGTGGTCGTGAATGTTCACACAATAACTCCTACCCACACTTAAGAATGTGTTGTCTGCAGAAATAGGAATCTTTTTTCCTTTCTGTCTTCGTGTTTTTCTGTAAAATGTGTGTCCATAATAAGTATCTAAAGAAAAATAAAAAAATGACTCAAACATCCCCGTTGAGGGTACTTAGCTTAAATTTCCTATTGTCTTTGGACATCTTGACTCTTGGCTGCTCCCACTCCGGATATTATTATTTGAAAGTATTATATCTTCAAAATAATATATGTTGCCGTTCATATCTGCGTATTTGGCGCAGTTTCATGTCAGAATATGTAAATTATTAAATTAAATACAGACAAGTCGGGTAAGATGCTTGAAGCCTATTAAAGATTTTATTTTGAAGAGCGTTACAGCGGAAGACGCAGCCTGTCTTGAAGCCACACTGCGCATGCGCGGTAGCAGAGGCAGCAGCAGTAGCAGTACCGCCGCCGCCCGTTTGTTTGCCCGCTTGGCTTCCCAACTAGCAAGTCGGCGGCTCGGAAGCGATGGAAAAACGGTAAGTATCCGCACGTGGGAGTTGCTTGGAGCTCCTGCCAACTTCGGGAAGACTCGACGGAGCCGCGCAATGCACAAAATCTGACTAAAAGGTAGGAAAAGTCCTCAGTTAGGCGGTGAGTCGTTGCCTGAATTGATGGGAGACATTAATCGATAGAGGCAGAGGGGGACTCAATGTAGGTCATTGTGTCTGTGGGCCGAGCCGAACCGCAAAGAAACGAAACGAAACGCACGAACACGGCGACGAAGACGACGATGATGATGATGATAATGATGATGTGTGCGGCGGCGGCGGCTTCATCTGGGACATCATCACCGCCTCCAAAGTCGAACAAAATGTGTACCGGCCGACTTCTCCCAGCAAATAATTGTCAAATCATCCGTTCCAGCTTCAAGCTGTGGCCATCTTGAAAGTTTTTTTTTTTTTTTTTTTTTTGCATGAATGAATGTTATGCTGAGATTCATACCCAAACAAGAGAGGTTTGACTGTCTTGCGCATTTGGCAAAACAAAGCAGCGCAAATTTCCTTCCTTGCTGGATAAGATATAACTCGAACTAACATATCTGATCCTAATCCTCACTGATGACGATATTAATGTTATCATTGAGGGTAAAATGGACAACAAAATAATGAAAATTCAATTCATTGTGCATGCATGTGAATCTCAGATGGATATTTTGCGTTATTATGCACCACTTGAAGATACTTAACTATATATGGATGAAGATATGGTTGCCAAAAAAAAAAGGCTACTAGTTCCATCCACACTTCTGATAAATAACGATATTGATCATAATGAATGATTTCCATGTTTGGGAAGAAGGCACTGATCAATAAGCTTGAATCCCACTGAGCTGGAAATGTTTGTGAGGGGAGCGGATATTGATTTTTTTTATTTGTCAAGGTTTGTTCAAGTTCGCAAAGACGTTTACAATTTTAATGGTCGCTGACGGTTTTTCTTTTGGCAACTGAATTTTGAACCTGTTCAAACATGTAACAACACCTTTGCGACCATTAAAAAAAACATTGAAAACTGTTGGTGAACAATTTGTGACCTTGAATGAACCTGACATGCAATCAACATTCGCCCCTCAGCAGCACACTCGCAAAACGTCAAACTCTTTTGTTTTGATTTTTTCTCTCAATCAGATGCCTTAAATGTGAAATTCAAATCCTGTCTTGGGGTTTGTTCAAGTTCTCAAAGACGTTTTACAGTTTTAATGGTCGCCGACCGTATTTCTTGAACATGTTGAAACATGTAATGGTTACAACATGGTTACAATGGAAACATCCATAACCCTCTTGTGACAAGAAAAAAAAACTGTTGAACAATTTGTGACCTTCAATGAACCCTGACGTGCAATCAACATTCACCCATCAGTGAATCCCCAATTATTAGGATGGCGATTATTTTCAGTTGATCACGTTTTATTTTTTCGAAGAGGCTAGCGGTCTACTTTGTGCTCCGTCCGGTTTTCGGACATCACTTTGGTGATTGCTGCCGATGATGGTGGCATGGAAAAAAAATAAAATAAATGAAAAGTCCTATCCTACAATCTCAATTATAATATAATTTTTTTATATTCACCAATGTTTGATTGAGTCAATATTCTGACATATTTTCAATCTGAATTTATTGTTTGTGTCGATATGGGACAATGTGCAGGGGGAATCGGAGATGTAATGAAATTGTTGTTATTGTGAGATGTGTCATCAGGTGAGCTCGATGGAAGCGAGCATCATCATCAACGTGCTCAACAAGAAGCTGGCCTTCCTCTCAGGTACGTGCACAAATGAACGAACGTCGCCTTTTGTCGGAATGCGACTAACTGGCGTGTTGCGTCGCGCTTTGAGGCGGGAAAGACCGTCGCAGCGGTCTGATCCTCAGCATCCCACTGGGTTGCGAACATACCAACATGGACGAGCTTGGCGACACGCTGGACTACCTGCTCAGCATACCCAGGTACGCACGCACGCCATTCGGACTTCTCTTGACTTGCAATACGTGACAGGATTACAATTCAGGGATGCACCATAACATCGCTGGCCGATAATTATCCACCAATTTGGGTTCACACAGATAATAAAGAAATGTGGCGATAGTATCTGTTGTGGTCAACTCCTCAAGCCCCTCCCTTCTATGGGAGTGTCGCATATTTGTGATGTCATCATGTTGACAGACGATGCATCATGGCGGTCGCCAATGTGGCCTTTCCAGACTGTGTCTTCCCAAAATGTTTTTTGTTGCATTTTTCCAACATGACGGTTTTGATTTGTTTTGGGAAGCTCCAAATTAGTTCACTTTCTAATAATATGGTATTTTTAGAAGGTGCAAAATCCATCTTTTTAAAAAAAACAATAATCTCAGGGAGCGGCCATTTTTCCACTAGTCCTGTTTTCTGAGTTTGGTCATGCGGATTTGCAAGCTGAGTCCTGATTGGTTCTTAATATGGAGGATCAAAACTGCCGAAATTCAACATAAATAAATCAATAAATAAATCAAGAAATGACTAAAAGTGAAAATAAAAAAGGATATAAAAAATATAATTCGAAAATTAAATACAAATTTATTTATTTATGTACCGTATTTTCCGCACCATAAGGCGCACCGCATTATAAGGCGCACATGACATATTTTAAAACCTTTTCCATATATAAGCCGCTACAGTAGAGGCTGGGGTTACGTTATGCATCCATTAGATGGTGCTGCGCTAAAGGGAATCTCAACAAAACAGATCAGTCAGATCAGTCAAACTTTATTAATAGATTACAAACCAGCTTTCTGACGACTCCATTCACTCCCAAAATGAAAAAAAAAACAGCTGTTTTATTATTTTCTCTGAGGTAAAGTATTAGTATTAGCTAGGGATCCAAGATGGCGGGATCTTCTGCGCATGAGCGTCACCGATCGTGCAGGGTCACCGATCGCGTCTTGACAGCGAGACCTGTTGCAGCTCAATATTGATCCATATATAAGGCGCACTGGATTATTAGGCGCATGGTCAGCTTTTCAAAAAATTGAAGGCTTTTAGGTGCGCCTTATAGTGCGGAAAATACGGTGTATATATATATATATATATATTTTTGGTTCTTATTATGTCCAGTTATATTTGTTTTTGTTTTTGGATATAATTTTTGAATTATATTGTTTTATATCCATTTTTATTTTCACTTTTAGTCATTTATTGATTTATTTAGTCATAATTTATTTATTTTGAATTTTGTCAGTTTTGGTCCTCCATATGTTAATGCGCCAACACTCTCAAAATCGGTCAATCCATATTTTTTATAATTTTTTTTTTTTTTTAGACTACTGCCTAGGTACTGGTAAACATTTTTTATTTATTTATTTTTATTTATTTATTTTTTGCATTCGCATTTTACACTCATGATAGTTTCAGTTAGTTTTATAAATGTCAAATGTTGCTTCAGGTAGTTATTTATTAATTTTTTTTAAAGCACTTTGCTTTTGATTTGAATTGGAGCTCATTTTTGCTGACCTCTAATGACCTTGCTGTGTGTGTGCGCGCGCCAGCGAGAAGTGCAAGGCGCGCGGCTTCACGGTGATCGTGGACGGCCGGCGCTCGCAGTGGAACACGGTCAAGACGGTGGTGCTCATGCTACAGGTACGACCTGGGGGCTAACGGCTAGTGGCTAGCGGCTAACGGCTAGCGCTTTCAGAACGTGATCCCGGCGGAGGTGTCGCTGGTGTGCGTGGTCAAGCCGGACGAGTTCTGGGACAAGAAGGTGACCCACTTCTGCTTCTGGAAGGAGAAGGACCGGCTCGGATTCGAGGTTGGACATGCCTACCGTCGCCGTTCTCACCTGCCTTTTGTGCGTGCAAATGCGGCTGGTCATGATGCCGCTCGACAACAACAACAAGCACAATAAGCAAAGTGTTTATGAGTGAGCGGTCGTCATGGCGACCCACATTTCCGCCTCACTCGTTCCGATGTGCGCTACGCTAACGCGAGATGACGTTGCGGCGCTTCCCCATCAGGTGATCCTGGTTTCGGCCAATAAGCTGACCCGCTACATCGAACCCTCGCAGCTCACCCAAGACTTTGGCGGAACGTTGGACTACGACCACGGCGACTGGCTCAGCAAGCGATTGGTCGCAGACAAAAAACATTTGCAAATATTTGGGCCGCCGCTTATTACCATGGCAACTCACCTGCCTCCTCTCTCTGTCTCTTGGCAGGTGTTTGAGAAGTTCACCAAGGAGTCCACGTCGCTGCTGGATGAGCTGTCCGTCATCAATGACAGCGACAAGGGCGACACCCTCGATAAGTACGTGCACATGTACGCGCACGTGCACGGAATTTCATGTGTATGTGTGCATTTAGGTCAGCTGACGTCCTCCTGCCGTCCTTTGACCCCGAGACCGTCCTACAGACGGGTGAGTAGCAACATTATGGTGAATCATCAGAATTTTGATTTGTATATATTAGTTTGAATGAACTGATTGACTGGCAGCTATTTTGACTGAAGCAAGCCCCTGTCGCTCCCCGCTGTTTGACTGGATTTGGACTGATTTTGCAAGGCCCACACAATATTTTGTTCTATTACAGATTAGAGTCTTCTTTCATCAGGAAAAAAAAAAGTATATTTGTATTTGGTTACATTTTGCAGCAATCAACATTAGAACGTAGCGAAGTTTCAACAACATTCACATTCCTTGTGAAAACACTGACAAAAAAGAGCTTGTTGTAACGTGGCCCTGGCTGATCTCTAATACTTTGCTGCCACCTGCTGTCCTTTTTTGTAATAACCACCATTGCTTTAAGCCACCTTTTCATGTCAGAAGCTGCATCAAAGTCTTCTGTTTGCTCTTGTGTTAAAAAAAAACATCAAAAAAAAAATGTGTACAAAGTTTTTGGGAGTGAAGGACAAATTATTAAAAATGTGTTTACGTGTTTTTGGGTTTGAATGAGTTAATATTTATATGATACATAATTATTTAATTAATAATTTAATTATTAGTATTATTATAAGGTTCAACGATGGTTGTGTTATGAATTTGATGTTTATTTTATTTATTTATTAACTCACCCACTTCTTATTACTATATTGATGTAAATTTTAATTACCGGTACTTTTATTCCTACGTATACTGATGTTGTTATTTTTTGACTTCTCTTATTCTTGACTGCATAAACGATTTCTGTTCCATTTATACCAATGCTTGTTTGGAAGTGTAATTTGTGGGGAAATTGCGTGGGAATGCTGAATGCTAATGGGGACCCGTGCGTTTCATCATTTCAGTGATATTATAATAAATTTCTTGATATCATAGTCAGTTGGTTAGCATGTAAGTTGTGAGCTGAGCGTTTGTTTTGGATGTTTTGTTTGTTTGTGTGAGTGTTTTTGTTTATTTGTTTGTCTGAGTGTGTGTCATTTGTTTGCTTTGTGTGTGCCTTTCTGTATGTGTGAGTCTTTTTTTCTTTTTTCTTTTTTTAATGTGTGTTTTGTTTTCCTGGCAGTGTGCGATTTGTTGCGGTGGCGGTTGGTGCCAGCGTCCGCCTCTGTCCTCTCTGAATGAGCGTCAAACACACGTTGTGTTGTGTTTGTTTGTAGGTCACGAGTTACTGTCGGAGCTCCAGCAGCGTCGCTTTAATGTCTGCGAGGGGGGAGGAGGCGGCGGCGGCGGAGGACAAGCAGGTGAGGAAGCCGATTAGCATGCTAATGCTAACGTTAGCGCACTTGTGTCTTGGCAAAAGTGCAACGCAAACATTTTGACAGCAAAAAATAGTTGCCAGAGACTGTGCGTGCGCCTGACCGACTTGTGGCCACCATGTTTGCCGGCAGCGCCGGCGTGGCGTCCGATGGAGGAGGAGCTTCTGGCGCAGCCTCAGGTGATGAAGCTCCTGGACTCGCTGAGGGAGAAGTACACGCGCTACCAGGAAGTTTGCCGGCAACGCAGCAAGCGCTCGCAGATACACGACGTGCACGCCAAAGTCATGCAGGTGAGCCGGCGGCGGTTGCCACGGCAATGCTCACTAGCCGGGAGCATTTGCGGCTGCTGACCTATTTGTCGGCGCACGCGCCCGTCTGCTGGCATAAACGCAGACATGGAAACACAATGACAACAAATCATCTTCATACATATGACAAATATGAAAGTCATGCACCATAGGTAGTGTCAAAACAAAAATACATGAAAAATAAAGACGTTTTCGCATGATAACTACGACATCAATAAAAATATCATCAATCACTATGCTCATAAAAATATAAAAAATATTGCACACAATATTTAAAATAATCTAACTTAAACTACAAAAATAAATAATTCAACAAAAATATAAGATAAAGACAAAGACAAGCTTTTAAAATATAGAATGCAAATTAACCACAAAAAAATAAATGTGCAGTTATAGAAATAGAAATAAAATTAGAAACTATTGGCGCTGTCAAAATTATCAAATTAATCGACAACTATTTTAATAATCATGTAATTGCAGCCATTTTCTTCATGTAAAATTGTTCAAATTTTCTGATTTCAGCATATCAACAGTAATTGTTGACTGATTATCTTCTGTTTTATCAAAATAAGACATTTGCAAAACAATAACCGAATCGATAACGGAGTACAACATCAATCTTCAAATACTAAATAAACCAGTTTATAAACAGTAATATGGGGAAAAAATGCTTTTGTAAAACACTTTAATGTAAAAATAAATGAATCCAATTAGTCAATTAATTGAATAATCAATAGATTAATTGATTCTAAAATATTTGTTTGTGACAGCACTAGAAAATACATTGCAAAAGAAATATATAATGAACTTATCACACTAAAAAATAAACACAAAATGAAATATGAATATATTAAATATATGAATAAATAAATAAACAAATGAAATAAATATGAAATATGAATATATGAATAAATAAAATAAGAAATAAATGAAATATAATATGAAGTAAAGAAATAGAAACTGTCAGATAAATTATAATATAAACACAATACAAATTAATCACAACAATTTACACGAAATTAAGTCAAAAACATACAATCGTTAACAAAAAAAACATAATCATGCACTAGAAATATCATATAAATCTGTCCTTTTATGGATCAAGAGCACTCGTGGTATCGGCACTTAGTATTGGTATCGCTGACTACTCAAGAGTTGAGTACTCATACTGAAAAACAAAAGTGCCATCCAACATTGCCACGTAAAATCATTTATTTATTTATTTTAATGGCAAAGCAGAATCATCACAGTGAAAGTGGATAGAATATTGTCAAACATGGAAAGCAAAATGTGAAATTGTGTGTGCGTGCGAGGTGGTGACGTGGCTTCAGGGTCCGGGCTCGGATCTGCTGAAGACCCACCAGGCCATCGGAGACTCCATGCGGGCGGCGCAGGCGCTGCAGCAGAAACACGAGGAGATCGAGAGTCAGCACAGCGTACGTTTAAGCACGGTGACACGCACGTTCGCTCGCTCGCGTATATGGAACGGCCCCTCCCCCTTCACCACCAGGAATGGTTTGCGGTGTACGTGGAGCTGAACCAGCAGATCGGTGTCCTGCTGGCCGCCGATGAGGATGACGACCAGGCCAGCCAGCTCAAGGCGCTACAGCAGCAGCTCGGCGACGTCTGCTACCAGCAGGCGGCGCTGCTGGAGAGCCGGCAGAACGTCCTGCAGGCCGCGCACGCCTTCCACGCTGCCGCCCACCAGGTCAGACTCCTCCCACAGCAACCACAGCCACATTTTTGCTTAGCTTAGCGCCGTTTTAGCTTTGCACCATTTTAGCTTAGCGCCGTTTTAGCTTGGCTTAGTGCTATTTTAGCTTAGCACCATTTTAGCTTAGCGCCAGTTTAGCTTAGCTTAGTGCCATTTTAGCTTCACGCCATTTTTGCTTCGCTTAGGGTCATTTTAGCTTGGCTTAGTGCTATTTTAGGTGAGCACCATTTTAGCTTAGCGCCAGTTTAGCTTAGCTTAGCGCCATTTTAGCTTGGCTTAGTGCCATTTTAGCTTAGCACCATTACATAAACAATACGTAACACAGGATCCTCCTATAGCTATCCAACAGAAATATCAAAGTTAAATAACACTGATTTACTTAGTTCATGAGTTTAGCTAATTGTAATTTGGCCTATCTGAGGTTTTAGTGTATTTGCTCAGTTTCAATTTAGCCTTCTTCAGCCATCTTATGTTTTATTAGGCTTAGTTTAGCATCGCTATTTTAATTTTGCTTAGTTATTTTTCTTCACTCATCTTTGTTTTAGTTTAGCTCCTTTTAATTTGGCTTATCTCAGTTTATATATATTTGTAGCTATCATAGCTTGGTGTAGCGAAGCTAACCTTAGCTAACCTTAGTTTCAGTCATTGTGCTCGGGTTGTGCTCAAGACCAGACGATCCAAGACGAGCCCAAGAACAGAACTCAGCATAGACCACAACAAAACCGAGACAAGTTGCGTCATCGGCAAACCGCAGTTTGTTCAAAATGGATCTTTTCGGGGTTTTTTGTAGCTGTCCCAGCAGCTGGACGCGCTGCTGGGCATGCTGTGCGCTGACGTGTCCCCGGCGGATGGCGCGCAAATCCAACACAACCTCAAGCTGCTGGAGGAGAAGCTGCAGAGTGTCGGTACGTTACGTACGCACCCCTGCGGCGAAATACCACTTCCTGCGCTGACTCCTCCCGTTTTGAGCAGAGGCGGGGCTGGCGGCACTCCGCCAGAAGGGGACGCTGCTGCTGGAGCAGACATGCGCCGACGACGACGGCGACGCGGCGAGCGAGCGGAGGGAAAACATGCGGCAGATCCACGACGTCATGGATGACATGCAAATGAGGAAGCAGAGGTGAGCGCAGCGCAGCTGCTAGCGTGCTAGCACAAGGCACCATGCTCAAATAATTGGGATGGCTGCTCTCAATTTGAATTTCCGCAATCCATTTCATTTCAATTCAAAGACTCCCGTTTGACTCCAATTTCCCAATTTGATTCGATTCACTTCAATCTGATGTTATGGAACATCAATTCTTTTGAAATATCAAGGACATGATCAACTCTACAATCATTCAATTGTAAATACAATTTTGTGGAGGCAAATGATTTTGTTTGAATTAATGAAAGTGATGTGTTATCATCACTTCAAAACATTGCCTGCCTAATAAAGTGTCATTTGTCAGGTGCGAGGACATGGTGGACGTGCGGCGACTGAAGATGCTTCAGATGGTTCAGCTGTTCAAATGTGAAGAAGACGCCTTACAGGTCAGATGGGGTCACGTGATAACGTCATCGCCATGCGTGCGTGTTAATTTGATCCACCATTTTGAAGTTTAGTCCAGTCTCAATCATGCTTGTTAGTTTTGATCATATCACAGTTCATCACCCTCATCCCATTTTCATTTAGTCCATTTTTAGCCAACTATAAACCGAGCATTTGAGTCTTGATTTCAGTCGACGAAAGCATCATTTTATTTGTCTAGTTTAAGTTTGGTCAACAAAAACTGTCAACGTGATAGTCTAGTTTTAGTCAGGACAATCATTTAACACCTATTTTTTTTATACAGCAGATAATGTTGAACATTTTAGATCTAAAACTATTTCAAATCAAATGTTTTCATTTATTTGATGAAAAACAACTTTTTACAAATGACAGTGGCTACTATGGCTCCATGCTATCAGCTAGTAAGTTAGCCGGCATTAGTTAGCAATCACATTAACATTATTGTTGGAACATTGTAGCCTTTGGATTCATGTTGCATTATAACTATAATATACTTTGCCGTGAATCCACCTCCTGTTTGTGCATTTTGCACTCACTAGCTGCTGATTGGAAAAGGGGGCGTGTCACTGTGTGAGAGACAGATTAGCAGAGACAAGATTTAACCAAATCATATCATTTTCATCTCCTATTTGTTCATAAACTATGAACTTTTGTTGATGAAATGTCTAAATTTGAGTCCAGTTTTTATGAACTGAAGTCCATTTTCATCTTGTCTTCATTGGTCAACGAAAATGCAGACTGATTTGGTCCCACTTACTGTTTATTAATGAGAGTTTTAGTCTCGCTAGTTTTAGTTTGGTGAAAAATGTGTGTTGACGAAATTATTTTTTTGGTTTGTTTTGGTTGACAAAATGAACCCTGTTTGGCGTGCAGGCAGTGGATTGGCTGTGCGAGCTGCTGGACGCGCTGCTGAAGACACACGTGCGACTCGGAGACGACGCCGGCGACACCAAAGCCTTGATGGACAAACACAGGAAGTTTGTGGACGTGGCGCAGGTGCGGCGATGGCGTGATGATTTCATGATGGCGGTTGTTGAGATGTTTTTCTTTTTATTTTTTGTTTGTTTGCAGAGCACGTACGACTACGGGCGTCAGCTGCTACAGGCCACGGTGGTCCTGTGCCAGTCGCTGCGCTGCGCCACGCGGTCCTCGGGCGACACGCTGCCGCGACTCAACCGCGTCTGGAAGCAGTTCGCCGTCAGCGCCGACGAGCGACAACATCGGCTGCAGCTTGCGCTCGCTTTCCACCAGAACGCCAGACGCGTCAGTCTCACACTCGCCACAAAAAACTTAATCTACAAAACAAAACGCCACATCGGGTCAAGTTCTGAATCGAGGACTGGATAGCCAATAGGCCAAGACTTTTGAGGTGGCCATATTGCTCCTCCCAAGAAACCTTTCTCCGTCCTATACATTTACACCATCCAAATTGGAGACAGTACTTAGTAGAAACAGCATGATTGATCATTTTTTAAATGTATTAAACATCAACAAAAGCACTTCACACATTTTACAGCTTGCCTTAAAGGGATACTTGACTCATTGAGCCATTTTTAGCAGTAAAAAGTGATTTTATCTGTAACTCATGTGGAAGATGTTAGCATTCGTTAGTGACCATCTCATGCTAGCGGACTTGAGTTTGCTAATTAAGCTAACTATGTTAGGGTCTCTTGGTTGTGTTGTGTACTCGAATTCCAAACGCATATAAATAAGGGATACTTGACTCATTCAACTATTTTCAGCAGTGAAAAAGTTCCTATTTTGTCCAGAATAAATTTGATAACTTCATGATTTTTCATGTACAATGAATACCTTGAAAAAGTACATTTTTTACTTGCTGTTGACTGATGATGAAATCACCTGTGCTGAAGAAGCAGGAAACGACCGATCCTGAAAATGTCTCTAGTCGAGCTTCCCTTTAAAAACGAGCATTTCACAACAAAAGCGACCATTTGATTTGCGCCACACAGCAGCACAAAAAAATAAAATAAAAAAAATAAATAAAAGTGTCTTGACACGCATACAACAATAACACGTGCGGATGTCAGGTGTTACAGGAGGAACACGTGGAGGCGGAGTCTCTGGACCAGGTGGACGCTTCGGCCAAAGCTCTGCTGGACAGGCTCGGCATGCCCGTCGTCTTCCCTGACGGGTTCGTAAGCATGCTAACCACACACGTGCTAACGTGCGTTCGTTCTCCTCCTCTGCTAGTTTTGCAATTTTTCATTTGGGTTACTTTTGTTTTTGTTTTGAGATTTGTTCTTTTAAATTTAGTTAATTTGAATTACTTTTCAGGGTGGTTCTGTTAGTTTTGATTCATTTTAGTTATTTAATAAATGCTTAGTTTTAGTTTCAGTATTATTATTATTATTTTATTTTTTTTTAACGTGTATTGTTGTGCGCAATATTCAAAAACAGCATGGGAGCGACGTCATCTTTTGGTGCTTTTCTATTGGCTGTTGCTTGATGACGTCGCTTGTGTGTGACACACTTTCAAACGTCCTTATTCTGTAGGTTAATATCAAAATAAGTCCACTAAAAAATCATATTTAAAAACATCCCCAAAGGCTCATGCATTAAATTAATGACCAAAGACTAAAACCAAGGACATTTTCCTATAATTATAGTTTGTTTTCCAGATGCGTTGTCCTCATGTCAAACATTGGCCTCAACTTGAAATCGTTAATTTTACTCGCACTCATTAGGAGCGAGCAGCGCTTCGGCTGCGAGGAGGCGGCGGCGGCAGCCGAGTGTGTGAGAGAGCGCCTCCTGCTGGTGGAGGAGCGCCGGCTGCAGCTGCAGGAGGCAGAGCTGGGTGACGGCGAGCCCCGCCCACAGGAAGAGGCGGCGCTCCACGCCACCCTGGATGTCATCGGGGAGGAGCCGGGTGAGAAGGAGGAGGAGGAGCACCAGGAGGAGGCCCTAGACATGCTCTAATGCTGAACGTTTGTTAGCCCATCAAGCTAACTGATGCTAACAGTTTGATTGATGACGTTTTTTTCCCCAGCATGCTCTCTGTTCCTGCTTGTGCTTTCCCAAACAAGACCAAACAAAACAAAAAGAATTTATTTGAATTTCATTTTTTTTTTGAAAACGGAAGCTTTAATGGCTGCTTGCTGCTGAATGTGTCACACACCCCCCGACCCCCCACTTAAATATTCATGACGTGCTCCAAATAAACTTTTTCAAGTTTGCCGCTTTTTGTCTGTCTGAAGATTTATTATTGCAATGTTGCCTTTTCACTTGCTGTGATTACAATAACATGATTTTCAGCTGATTGTGACAAAAAAGATCACTTTTCCTTATTTTCTAACATGAATTTGATCATTTTATGCCCGAAGTGTTTTAGTGCAAAAGCCGTGACCTCAAAAAAATCTTTTAACACAATCATTTTTATTTTATTTGTTTTTTTTTTTTTAAATATGTGTATCATCAAATAGTTCGGAAGAAAAAAGAATTTTCTTTTGAGTGTTACAAAAAGCAAATGGCACTGCCTTGGTGGAATATATATATATATATATATATATATATATATATATATATATATATATATATATATATATATATATACTTTTGTTCTTTTTATTTCCATTTATATTTATTTTTTGGATATGATTTTTGAATTGCATGTTCTCCCCGTGCCCACGTGGGTCTTCTCCGGGTACTCCGGTCTCCTCCCACATTCCAAAGACATGCATGGCAGGTTAATTGGGCGCTCTGAATTGTCCCTAGGTGTGGATGGTTGTTCGTCTCTGTGTGCCCTGCGATTGGTTGGCAACCAGTCCAGGGTGTCCCCCGCCTACTGCCCAGAGCCAGCTGAGATAGGCGCCAGCAGCCCCCGCGACCCTTGTGAGGAATAAGCGGTCAAGAAAATGGATGGATGGATGGATATATACAAAGGCTAAATAAATAAAATATATGCTTTTTAGAACTAATACTTATTGATTTTACTAAAACTTATTGTATCATACTTTTTTTTTTTTTTTTGGCCTCGCACATTTTTTATGCTGTATTTTACAGATGTGTCTATATATACAGTAAAAATGTGTATGTGCTACGTTTTGTGACTTTCTGTGAAATGTGGTATATAAAAAAAAGCTTAATTGAAGCTGAATAGTTACAAATACATTGCGAAGAATTTAACTTGAAGATATCCGTAATTTGATTTCAATTGTACATATCTATCTGTAAATTCGCTTTTGACCAGGCAGAATGACAACTCCACTTTGATCTGGACTAGTCAAGAATTCCACTTACTAGATGTCTACTATTGATTTTGCCCATTTCAAACGTGAGTTGATTTTTTTTTTTAATTGCTATTTGAACTGTAATTGTGATTAGTCAGAATCAATATGTAGATAGCGCAAAGTCGACTTGGAGATATCTGAAAATCAATTTTTAGTGCAATGTCAGAAATGCTCATTTCGGGTAGGAAGAATGCAGTTACAGATATCGCTAATGTTCCTTTTGACCTATATCCGCAATACTTATTGAGTGACACCATCAAGAGGAGACAGCAATGTTGAGTAGTTCAATTTACGTGGAGAGGAAAAATGAACTGAATGTTTGTTGTTCTACCCAAAACATTCTACTTTGTGTTATTTTGTTTTGTCAACTGAAGGGTACCTTTACCCTGCGATTGGTTGGCAACCAGTCCAGGGTGTCCCCCGCCTACTGCCCAGAGCCAGCTGAGATAGGCGCCAGCACCCCCCGCGACCCTTGTGAGGAATAAGCGGTCAAGAAAATGGATGGATGGATGGGTACTTTTAGAATTTATTGGATATCTTGCAATGGGACGTGAGGCGGCGTAAGGTTGGGGACGTCATCAAGAGGCGACAGTGTCGGAGTCGCCGTTGGAAAATGAGAAGTAAAAATGTTGAGTTTTAAAACGTCTAAGAGTATATCATATGCTTCTGATGTGCTTTTGACCACTTTAAAAAAATTCCAAGGACGCTTTTCACCCCTCGCTTGAATTTGTCAGAGCAGACGAGACGACAAACTCGCTCGCACAAACCAACCACGTCACAACTGCGCCTCTGTCTGACAGCGTCGGACTCAAGAGGGCAAGTAAGCGAGCAGCTTTTGCAGAAAGTAACATGTTTGAGCACAACAGAAAGCTCGTAACCATGACGACAGTCTTCGTCCCATTGCACTTTCGTGTTGTACTGCAATTAAGAAGTGAAAAAGAGGGTGCTTCTGTCAGTTGTCAGGATGGCCGAGCGGTCTAAGGCGCCAGACTCAAGGTTGAAACCTTCTCGACGACGGGAATTCTGGTCTCCGAATGGAGGCGTGGGTTCGAATCCCACTTCTGACAAGAAACTTTTTTTTGGTGGTGTTGCTGCTTTCAACATGTCACGATCAAAGTCGAATTCGATTCGTTTCATGGCCAAGATCATTACTTTGAAGTATGTTTGATTTAACGTTTCAACTTGTTCAAAAAATATCTATTTCCTGTTTCAAGGTACTTTTTTTTTCTTATGGTTTCCACTTCACATTCAACATTTGCATTCTTACATTGAGGCTCTAATACAATACTACTAAACGATCATATCAACTCGAATATTAATGGTATAACAACAATAAACAGTACAGGACTATATACTTGTAATGTGATTACAAATAATATGGTCTCATACTGGTTAAAAAAAAATTGGGTCCTCCTTTGGACTTTAGTTTGTTTTTTAAGTGGTTAATATAATATCATGGCGATGATTACATGAAAATAATAAAAGCTAATCTATATCATGATAAATATAATCCAAAAGACAGATGGTTGGCGTCCACTAGATGGCAGTGTAGGAAAAGGAAACAACAACACACGGACGTATGGGGAGAGATTAAAAGCACAAATAAATTTTCGGGATTTTCGCGTGTTCTTATCACAAACACAAATACAACCGCCATTTTCACGTCTTTGTACATTTTTTGTTGTGAATTTTCCATGACTAATTAATTTGCGAGTTGTCGAACGTGCGTTTAGGTACGCACATGGAAGTCCTCATATATTCTCACACGTCTAAGGCCCGTTCCTCCTCCGTTCCTCCACAGGAGGCAGTGTGTCATCTCCATCTCCATTGAACGGCAACGAGACGTTTCTCGTTTAACGTTGGAAATTGAAAAGGGGAAACGAGCCGTTATCTGATCCTCTCTTTATTTTTTTAGTTTACACAAGACGGAAAACAAAATGCGACCTTAGTCGCGACCTACATTTATTTGTGTGAGACAAAACCCCCACCCTCACTACCCCCACCCTTACCCCACCGCCAATACCACACGGGTCACATCGTTAGGCACACCCATCCATCCAAACACACTCGCTTAATGTACAGGTGATGGTGTCCCTAATCATATTTCCACTATATCCACTGAGACTGAGAGGCTTTCTTTGGCTCATTCTTTGACTTTTTGGAAAGGCGCCATATATATGTCAGTTCTGTGTGATACTTTCAAACGTCTTTATTCCGGTTCATATCAAAATAAATGTACATCAAATCACATTTAAAATCATCCCAAAGGCTCATGCATTAAATTAATTACCAAGGATTAAAACGAAGGATATAGTTAGTTTTATAAACATAAAATGTAGTTTCAGTTTTCTTTTTATTTCGTTAACAAAATTGTTTTTTGAATTTTAGTTTGATTTTTTCGTTAGTTTTAGTTCACTAAAATAACCTTGCTTGCGACATGCTACTAATTAGAGATGGATCACACACATTGAAGCAAGAGGATGATGATGATGATGATGATACGCTAACTGACTAGCATGTAGCTCAAATGCTAACGCGTGGACAAGATGAAGTGCGCAACAAACTCATGACGAGTGACGACTCTGTCAAGCGTCTTGTGAGCTGATGCGCGGCGAGCGGTTACGCCAAGTTTAATGGTTGTTTGTTTTTCAATATTTTTGTTTGTTTGTGTAGTTCAGCATCAAATTGACACGCGCGTGCGTCTTTGTGTGATACTGTCATTGTGACAGAAAATGGTGTCTCAGGCCTGCGGGAGAAAGTTGGAAATTCAAGTTGTCACCCGCTTTAAATAAATGAAGATGATGATTCATATTTTTGAAAATATTATTGTGAATCGTTGTAGTAGTAGTAGGCTACTATAGTTTAGCATTGTTTTTTATATGTTATTTTAATTAGGAGTGGTATTTAAAATATTATCATACTCATTGTTACTACTGGTGTTATTAATTTCCAGGTATCCATTTTATGGTTTGGACTTTGGAGGCCTTTCAGCTGAAGATTAAACAGAAGCAAATGAGATGCGGTTAGAGTTACTAACAGAAAAGTGACACATTTTTGTCTTGATGTGGTTTTTGTTGTTTACATGCTAATTTGAGGACAGAACCCTGAAGAAAGTTGTAATCCTCTGATCAGTATGCCGCCAGCAAATCTGTGCGTGTTCAGATTTGAGTGGGAAACACAGTTAAGGTGGGGCCACTACTTGTTGGACCCTTGAAGGTCTCCTGACTTGTTGAGCAGGTAGTAGCAGGCTTGACCCCATAAGGCCCCCTGTGCCCCCCCCACGGGCCGGACGGACCCTCAAGTGACCCAACCCCCCCCCCCCCCCCCCCCCCACACACACACACACTTGTGGCTGCTGCCACATTGGAATGTCCAGACCCGACATGTCACGTTCAAGTCCCGTTTCACAAAAGGGCCTGCATGGGGAATGGTGGTGGTTTGGTGGGAGGGGTCGGGGGGGTGGTGTCACTTGAGGGTCCGTCCGGCCCAGGCTGATTGAGGGGAGTCACTTGACACACAAACAATTAGCACTCAGCACACACGGAGCTTAGCGAGAGGCCACGTTGCCCAGTTTAGCTTATAGCTCCCAACCAATCGTAAAATTTGTACGCACAAAATGGCCGCCACCCCGCTCCCCCCCCCCACACACCGCAAAAAAAAAAAAAAGTCACCACGCTCGTTCATGGGAACGGCACACTCGTCACGTCATCATCAATTGTGTCATATATCACACACACACGCGGTGGCGCGTAAAGCAGCCATTAGCATTAGCCATTAGCAACTGGAAAGAAAGCAACGGTGACTTTGACACGTCAAAATGGCCACCAACAGTTAGCACGATGCACAAAGTTGCTTTTAACAAAGTGGGGTCGAATGCGTCCAAATGCGTCTGCCATCCGTCCGTCCTCACCAAAAATTCATCTGCACCATTACACTCGTCGACAAATCAGAAATATGGACGACCAAAACTGACAACATTCGAAAGAAATAACTAACTAAATAAATAAATGACTACATAAATAAATATATAAATAAATACATGACTAAATAAATAAATTAATAAATAAATAACTAAATAAATGACCAAATAAATTAATAAATAAACAAATGATTAAATTAATAAACAAATGACTCAATAAATAAATAAATAAATAAATACATAAATAAATGAGTAAATAAATAAATAAATAAATAAATAAATATATATATATATATATATATATATATATATATATATATATATATACTTTTGTTCTTTTTATTTCCATTTATATTTATTTTTTGGATATGATTTTTGAATTGCATGTTCTCCCCGTGCCCACGTGGGTCTTCTCCGGGTACTCCGGTCTCCTCCCACATTCCAAAGACATGCATGGCAGGTTAATTGGGCGCTCGGATTGTCCCTAGGTGTGCTTGTGAGTGTGGATGGTTGTTCGTTTCTGTGTGCCCTGCGATTGGCTGGCAACCAGTCCAGGGTGTCCCCCGCCTACTGCCCAGAGCCAGCTGAGATAGGCGCCAGCACCCCCCGCGACCCTTGTGAGGAATAAGCGGTCAAGAAAATGGATGGATGGATGGATTTTTGAATTATATACATTTTTTATATGCATTTTTAGTTTTAGTTTTAGTTTTAGTCATTTATTTATTGATTTATTTATTTATTGGTTTAGTCATTTATGTATTTTAAATTTTGTTAGTTTTGGTCCTCCATAAAATCACACCTGGAAAATATTGGATTCAATTAAATTTGGATTAAATCCATCCAAGGTGTTCTGACCGTTGTTGTTGATTTCCCTCTTGGTGGAAAGGTTTTCCATCCATCCATCCATTTTCTTGACCGCTTATTCCTCACAAGGGTCGCGGGGGGTGCTGGCGCCTATCTCAGCTGGCTCTGGGCAGTAGGCGTGCGACACCCTGAACTGGTTGCTAGCCAATCGCAGGGCACACAGAGACGAACAACCATCCACACTCACAAGCACACATAGGGACAACTGAGAGCGCCCAATTAATTTGCCATGCATGTCTTTGGAATGTGTGAGGAGACCGGAGTACCCAGAGAAGACCCACGCGGGCATGGGGAGAACATGCAAACTCCACCCAGGAAGGCCGGAGCCTGGACTCGAACCGGAGTCCTCAGAACTGGGAGGCGACGTGCTAACTACTCGACCACCGTGCCGCCCGGAAACGTTTTCCCAAACTACAAAAAAATAAAAAAATAAATACATACACTGGTGGAAACAGACAGAAAAAGTCATTGTAATTATTGTTCTGAATTTATTTTTGCTGGCAGGACAAGCTTCCATCTAAGTTCTTCCCAAAGCGAGTTTTATGAGGCTTGAAAATGTCAACATTTGGATTTTGTCCGACAGGAAGTGCACGCCGCGTTGCTCTCTTATCCAAACTGATTTCTTTCCGTCCTCCTCATGGAAGTGTGCAACCCACCCACTCCGCTTGTTTGCACCCCCTTAACCGCCCCCCCCACCACCCGGCTCCCCCCCACGTCCTAGCTGTCAGCGCTACAACAATAGCCCAGCATTAGCATGCTAATGAGGCCGACAGGTGGCCAGTAGACGGCTCAATTAAAGAGCTCGTTAAACAGCAAAGTTAAGCAACAGCACTTTTTTCTTTTTTTTTCTTCTCTTTTTTGCATTTCTCATGCAACAAATGAGTGTGTGTGAGTGACAGGTCGCAGGAAGTGAGACGGACGGATGGACGCGGCTAACGAGCGCATTGAAATGCGGCCTTTACTTGAGGGACGCCATTTAAATGACCAAAAGGCCACGAGCGGGTCCACCACGCCACAAAACCAACAACACAAGTTTGTGCTTGCTGACGCGTCTTCCGCATGCCTGTCCTCAAAAGGGTTTTGGAAGGAGCCCCCGGCCCCACCCAAGTAAGGTGTCACCAAGTGTCCCGTGGACAAAAGTACACCCTAGATGGAGTGTCCCCAAATTTCTCCAAAACAAATTGTTCCATGAAGAAAGGGCCCCAAGGATCTCGTAAGAGCAGCCCCCATACAGGTTGGCCCCTATTACAGGGGGCGGCGGCAATCAGCCATGTTGGGTGTGGCAAAGTATCATCAAGACATTGTATTATCATCAACACCACTTGTCCAATATTATTTGCCACATCCAATATGGCAGATGTGCTAATGTTCATTGAGTCCACTGATCTATATGAATGGAGAGCCAAGACTTTTGAGTTGGCAAGGGGGCCATATTGCTCCTCCCAAGAAACGTTTCTCCCCATACCATCCGATACATTTACACGATCCAACAGGAGAACATTTGAGACACTACTTAGTAGAAACAGCATCATTTATGGTGTTTTCAATGTATTAAACCAGGGGTGTCCAAAGTTTTTCATTTGAAGGCCAAATACAGAAAATCAGAAGGACTTAAGGGCCACATAATGTTATGAAGAGAAATTGTGTTTAGTTCTAAAAATTGTACAAATAATTTATTTGTGCTTTTGCCTATTTAGAAAAATGCCACAGTATATAAACAAATTTATTTGTAATATGGCATTAGGGTTATTGTAGTTTTGGAATTTTTAATTTTAGTTAGTTTTTATTAGATTTCAGGGTGGTTCTGTTAGTTTTTATTAGTTTTAGTTCTTTAATAAATGCTTAGTTTTAGTTTAGTTTTAGTTAGTTTCAGTATTAGTATTTTTTATTTTTTTTTTAATGTGTATTACTTGTGCGCAATATTTAAAAAACAGCATGGGAGCGATATCTTTTGGTGCTTTTCTATTGGCTGCTGCTAGATGACGCCACATGAGAGTCATACTTTCAAACGTCATTATTCCGATGGGCTCCAGGTGGAGGAGTGGAACCGTCACTTGCCTTCAGTGCCAGTTGGCGTGGGTTCGCTCCTCCGCCTGGGAGACCCCACGTGGCCTACATGAAGTAAGCTTGTGTGTGAATGAGTGGTTACAAAAAGAAACAAAAAAAAAAACGTCATTATTCCGATTGATATCAAAATAAATCGACTAAAAATCACACCAAAGACTAAAACAAAGGACATTTATGCTATAATTATAGTTTTAGTTAGTTTTGTAAATAATAATAAATAAAATGTAATTTCAATTAGTTTTCGTCTTTTAAAAACATTTTTGTTCTTAGTTTATTTTGTTAACGAAATTGTTTTTTGAATTTTAGTTTTAGTCATTTCGTTAGTTTTAGTTAACTAAAATAACCTTTAATAGCACCTGTGTTTTTCGACACTTTCTCTTCTTACTTTGACCATCTCCAAACATTTTTTTAAATTTTTTTTTTATTTGAACTGAGTCAAATGGCATTTTTAGCATATGTCGCGGGCCACTGAAAAATGGACGGCGGGCCACAAATGGTCCCCGGGCCGTAGTTTGGACAATACTGTATTAAACATAAACAAGAGGACTTCAGACATTTTACAACTTGACTTGAATACATATATACATTTTTGTTTAATGATGTTTACAGGAGGAAACGTGTATATTTTTATGAGAGAATTATAACTGTAGTTCAACAAAAGATTTTTTTTTTTAGATGTTAAAAAATAGTGACCAACCCGGAATACCCACCGTCCCCCCCTGCATCCGGCCTTCTACTAATTGCCTCCGAGTTGTGTATGTCTCACCTGTACGTATAGCGTATATTTTATACAGTAGTCTGCTCACGAGGTGGGAGGAGCAAGATGGCCGCCCTGTGACTTGCACATGACGTGTATGGGCTATCGGCTATCCAGTCATATATACAGGTCAGCGCTTCAACACCACTTAACCAAGATTGTTTGCCACATCCAACATGGCGGACGGACGAACTCCAATGTCCAATGAGTCCACTAAATCCAGATCCCCCTCTGTTCTATGTGTTGGACTGCATACTGCCCCCATGTGGCCAACAAAACCCCGACACCCAAATGTTGAAAGATGATTTTGTTTGGACATTTTTGACAAAAAAAAAAAAAAAAACTTTATCGTTCTTGCTGTTGATTATTATTATTATTATTATTATTATTATTATTATTATTATCATTATTATTATTATTATACTTTCAACAACCGCTTCTCTCGTCTTCTCACGTGCATGTACGTGTGTGTTGATTGTGTCGGACAATAAAGATGTAAGACGACATGCTAATCACTTTGTCGCCACCACCCGGTTTGGTGCTAATCCGCGGGGGCGTGTTCTCTGGACTGTGAAAACGGGGGCGTGTGTGTGTGTGTGTGCGTGTCACGTCGGGAGTTAATGGGGCGGGCGACGGGGCGTTGGACAAACGGGGTTATGTTACGCGGTCGCGCACAATCGGCGACGGCGGCACTGGACACACACACACACAAATGTGTGTGAAAGATGGCCGCCCGCCCTTCCTTATGAATATGCTAATCCTGCTTTAGCATAGCTCGTTAATTAATGAGCCACAATGGCGTGGTGGTGTGGTCGTTGTCGAGCTGGCACACTGACACCATTGGAGCATACTTGGAGTGTCACGAAGGCGTTTAGCATTTAACGCGTCTGTTAGCGTGGGCCGGGTATTAACCTACATAACAACAAAAGACAACAAAAGCCGTCGGCCATGACTCACCTCTCGGGAACAACATGTCGTCCTTATTTAGCCACTCGTTAGCCTCATGCTAATGAGGGCGACGACAATGGCGACAATGTTGTTTCTGGCGTGTGACGGCTAGCGTCAACGTTGTGACTGTGAACCTCCAAATGCTTTTGTTTCTTTTCTTTTGTTGAACTCATTCTAACACTTGGACTAGTTTGTCCACCAAGCCTTAACCTGATACTTGTTTAGCCTACGAGGTTGGTTCATGCTAGCTAGTGCGTGCTAAAAATGTCAACCCACTTTGTGCAATTTAGTGCTAATGCTAGTGCTTTGAAGGAAATATACATTTATCAGTAGATGACTTTTTAAGTGGTTGGGAAATGCAAGAAGCAGCAAAATGTTGCCTTTGCTTGCACTTTGACCCTGCAGCAACCTCTGCGTGACCTTATGCCCCACAATAGCAACATTAGTATAAAAGAACAGTTAGCAATCGCGACAAACGAAAGGTGACATAACGCAGGAAAGCGGAAATGAAGTACATCCATGTCATAGGATTAGCATTAGCTGGGCTAACATAGCAGAGTTGTCACTTTAGCATAATTCTTGTTGTTAACATTGATCTCAAAGGAGCTAATTCATTCAATAATGCTAGCGTGCTGGTTTTAGCTTGGAGTAGTTTGTGTCATTTTGTGCTAATTGTTTCTAATTCAGCAATGTTCTAATCAATGGCGATTTAGTGTTTGTGTAATTTGTGTAAATGTGAGCTAAATGAGGCTTTTAGTTGTAATGAATGGCATTTAGCGTTAGCGTGGCGGTTTTCTTTCATTTGCGTGTAATTAGTGTCATTTTTAACTAAATTGGCTTTTGTACGTTTTGTTTGAAGCTTCATGTTGGCAAAAGACAGGAGTTAGCAGTGAATTAGCATTAGCATGTGCGTTGTGTCGTTTGCGTGTGTTGCTTCTGTTTATCATTGAGTGTAAGATTTTTTAGTTTTATTGATCGTGAACTCGTGAACAACAGCGCGTGTATGATTATGTTTGCTCGTGTCGTATCTGTGTGTCCAGTAAACATGCTAGTGGAGATAATGAGTGTTTATTAAATGGCAGTGTGCTCATTAGTGCCAATGGCACCCCCTCGAGTCCCCCACCTCATTATAGGAGACCACAGTGCCCAGCCCGCCTTATTAGCACCTACGTGCGTACATTTGGAATGCACACTCAATCAACTTTGTCAGACTTTTTCATTTGTTAAAGAGACTACTTAGTTGCACGGTATCATGAAAAATGAGCTAAAACTGAATTTTGAAAAATGCTTTGTTCCAATAGGTGCGAAGCAAGGTTGTTTTAGTCAACTAAAACTCATGAAAAAACTAAAATTCAAAAAACAATTTCGCTAACAAAATAAAATAAAAATGAAAATGCTTTAAAAAAAACTAACTGAAACTACATTTTATGTTTAGAAAACTAACTCAAACTAACTATAATGATAGCAAAACTGTCCTTTGTTTTAGTCTTTGGTAATGAATTGAATGCATGAGCCTTTGGGGATGATTTATTTTTGATATGAAGTGGAATAAGGATGTTTGAAAATGTGTCACGTCATCGAGCAGCAGCCAATAGAAAAGCACCAAAAAGGTGACGTCGCTCCCATGCTGTTTTTTTAAATATTGCATACAAGTAATAAACATTTTTTTTTAAACTAAAACTAATACTGAAACTACGGTGACTGAAACTAAACCTAAGCATTTATGAAATAACTAAAACTAATCAAAACTAACAGAACCACCCTGAAAACTAATTCAAACTAACTAAATTTAAAAAACAAAACTCAAAACGAAGTCAAAACTAAGTCAAATGAAAAATTCCAAAATTATAATAAGGCTAACTTGCTTAGCAGGAATAATCTTAATGATACATTTGATTGACAAGCACACAAAAATAATTCAAATGGTATTTTTTAAACTGGCAATAATAACAAATATTTTCCATGAGCTTATATATTTGTATTTTTGATTTATTTTTCATGACAGGGTTTAAAGCATTTTATTTTACTTATGAATCATTTTTCATTTCTTGGTTCATAGTTTGTTTGTTTGTTTTGTTTTTTTTGTTTTTACTTATTTGGAGCAATTTGTGTATTTATGTTATGCATAGCATTTTTTGTCATTTTATTTTATTCATTTGCTTTGTATTTATATCATTTGTATTAATTTGTAACATTTTCACACTTGTTAAAAGGATAGCATTTGATTATGTATTCAAAGCAATATAACAATGTATTTAAACCCATTTTAGTGCTTATTTATTTGTTCCTAGCATTTGATTTGAATTGTTTTTGTGAGTGTTGTGACCTTGTTCACCTCCACAGAGGGCCAAAATATTAGGAACAGCTGTTATGTCACCAACCAAGCGAGCGTGTGCGAGAGAATGGTGGACGTTTAATTAGGAACCATAACGCCTTTTGTTTTGTGTGTGTGTGTGTCCACTTGAGGATGCTCAAGAATTGGAGGACCCCCCCCCACCAGAAGACAAGTCAGGTCCTCGAGTCAATTGTCCGGCAACAGAGGTGAGGAATGGCATTGTTTTTTGTTTTTTTTGTTTTTTTTACAGTGGCGAGTGGTTGATTGGGGGGGTGAGTCCGGGTTAATCGCTTGTCCTGGTAGGTGGTCACGGGTGACCCGCACTCACCCTGCATCCTGTCACTTTTCTCCGCCGCCTTGTCGCCAAGACCTCCCTGCTAATTAGCCCCCCAGGAGGCGCTAAACGCGTCCGTGTGACTCCGCCGTCCGGCCGAGACGCCATTCAGGAACGACCCCGCCCCCCTCCCCCTCGTCACCGCCCCTCTACATTTCATCACCGCCCCCCACTTTTGTCCCGCTGTCTCTGTCCATCAATCTTGCCATTCGGATACCCGTATTACGGAAACCGGCGGGAACGCCCCTTTACAGACCCCCCGCCCCACCACGGTCTCATTAACCCCACCTGTTGCTGGCCAGCGATGCCGGCCCCGCCTCCTGAGCAAGGAGCACTTTGGGTGGTATGTTTCCTGTGTGTGGGGGGGCACAAAGCCCCCTGTGTTCAGGCGGGCCCGCTGGAGCTTGTTTTACAACAGGGGAGGGTCCGCCCTCAATAGGGCCGATGATGTGAACCGCCCCCCGACCCCTTTCACGCTCACAACCCCCCCCAACAATAACCCCATGAACCCCCCCCCAAGACACCCGCCCGCCCGCCATAGGAAACAAAAAAACAAAAATGTTCTCATCAGCTCACAAGGCACAACTGATAGAAGCGATACCGTATCGGGCACCAGATTCAAGACCGGGTTAGGGTTTGCAATCAGGCTCGGGTTTTTAAATGGACTTCAAACCCAGCAGATTGGTTTGAAATGAGCCAGTTTGAAACCCTCATTCGACACCATTTGACGCCTATCTCAGCTGGCTCTGGACAGTAGGCGGGGCACACCCTGAACTGGACGCCAGTCAATCGCAGGGCATACAGAGACGAAGTATAAAAGCGCAATTACTGAAAAAAAATAAATAAATAAATATATATATATATATATATATATATATAGATAAGTATTTTTGAATGATTTTGTGGTATTGTTCCACTGAAAGCATCTTGACCGCTTGCTGTCATTCATTTTGTGTTGATTCTTTTCTTTTTCTGTGTTGATCATTTTGACTTCTTTCATTTCTTTGACTTTTAAAGAGTGAAATCAATTGAATTGAAAATTGAATTGATTTGAAAATTGAATTGAATTGAAAATTCCTGGCCGACAATTTGGAGAACTTGCAACTGTCCAGATGTTTTGATTTCACACTTGCAACAGAATTTCTTCTGATTTCTTCTGTGGTTTTTTGTTTTTTTCCAAATAAGACATTTGAAAACATCTTTGGAAATCAATCATTGAGCAAAGCGGCGACTCACTCGCTTTCAAAACGCTTCCATCCTCTCGTGTCATATTGCACAATCGCCGCTTATCACCAAACAATCACTCGTTAAGCAAAATGCTTTGGTAATGAACTTAAATGCTAATTTCAATCAATCAATCAATCAATCAATCAATCAATCAATCAATCAATCAATCAAATAAATGAATCTAAATAAAGGTAGCCAGTGTCCTTGTGCTGGAGTTTGTCTGTCTGCGTCTGAGGTTTTCTACATATGTGTGTATTGAAAATTTGCGAATTACTTTGTTGAAAAGTAATATGTAGTTAGATGATAAGTTCCTTTCATGATTCCATTCAGTGGATGATTAGCATCACAACGATTTCATTGGCAACAAATTGTTTTTATGAAAAATAAAATCAAGACAAACTTTTTGACTCATCATAATTCCTTTCATTGAATTCACTCAATACAAACTTGATACTTTTTGTAAGTGAAAAAAAATCAAGTCAAAAGAGTCTTTTGAAATTTCAAGAATCATTTTACAAGAAAGTGTCAACATTTTTTAAATGACATATTTGACTTTGAACGTATCACATGACGTACAAGGGTTTATCCCAACTTTTATTTTGAAAGCACATTTTTCGTGTGTGAGTGTCCTGTTGCAACTTGTGTCGTCGTGTGCGCGTCGACAACTTGTTAATGAAAGTGTGAAATGGGATTAGCGCGCTAACATGTCAGCCTAAGCTAGCGCAGTTAGCCGTTGTAGGGGGGGGGGGGGTCTTTCAAGCCTTGAATAGCCGTGCGAATATATTCATCCCCATGCGGCTTTGTCGATCCCCCCCTCCACCCCTCCCTCCTCCTTGCCCCCGTGACCCTGCAGGATCAGAGAGCATCTTGTCGAAACATTTGTAACATTTGGCCAAAGCAAATCTCTGCCTGTTCAATTCAGGCGAGGAGCGAACACGAACAAAGTCCCCCCTTCCAGTCCCCCCCCCCATCTCCTCGGGCTCTCCCACACAGTGTCGCAAATCCCCTTTTTCAGCGGCGGCGGGCAGGCGGGCAGGAGGGAAGAACGGGCGGGGAGCCGGGCCAGCGCCATTCAATTTGTTGAAGAAGTCGTCAGTGGCACGGGAAGCCGTCCGAGCCCTGACACTTAATTAGCTCCTAATAGTCGCCCCACACATAAAGACACCCCCACCACACCGGCCGGTGTGGGCCCCAGCGCTCAAAGAGCCGGCGTATCGCTTTAAGCGGTGTTCGTCAACCAACAAAACGTCGCCTCCATGAAAGTGTTCATTTGGACAAGAAATTTTCATTTACTTTTAGTTTTCATCTTTTCACGTTTTGGTCATCATTTAGTCACTGGATTGTATTTTAGTTTTAATCTAATTTTAGTCGACTAAATTGACAGTTGAGTCAATATTTTTCTTCAGCATACATTTCAACTTTTTTACAGAAAATGATAACACACCTATTTGTAACTTGTAGTTTAACACGCAATACATATTTCATACCATGGTGTCCTTTATTAATTGTTTCAATCAAGCATGCTGAACTAACAATAATATAATTTAAGCCCAATTCACACTGGAATTGTAATGTTGGACCCATTAATCAGATGGCCACAATCGAATATATCAATTTGTAATTTCACGAGCAGTCCTCAGATGAGGAATGTAACACAAAGACACAGAATCACCCTGGAATTCATTATTTTACACACAACTTAAAGGGATACTTGACTTATTTAGCAGTCAAACATGAATATTTTGCCTATAATAAATTTTATATTTTTATTATTTTTCATGTACAATTAGTACCTTTCAAAACACATTTTGCAACTTACTGTCGACTGAAAATGACATCACAAAGTGCTCAGGTAACCAATCACAACTCAGCTTGTAAATATCACATGATCAAACCTAGAAAACAGGTGAGCTGTGATTGGTTACCTGAGCCCTTGTGATGTCATTTTCAGTCGACAGCAAGTTGCAAAATGTGTTTTTAAAAGGTACTAATTGTACGTGAAAAATAATGAAAGTAGCAAATTAATTATAGACAAAATATTTAGTTTTTATTGCTATAATGGGCTAAATAAGTGAAGTATCTCTTTAAAATAGATTTTTTTTAGGGGGGGCATTGATTTTTTTTGCTAACTATTTGTTATTATTATTATTATTTTCAAAAATAGATCTTTTAAAATTGATTTTTTTTTTTGGTGGGGGGACATTTTTTGCTAAGTATTTTTTATTAATTTTTTTTTTTTAAATAGATCTTTAAAACATTTGACAACACTTTAAAACAAGACAATTTGGACAAGAAATTTTCAATTAGTTTTAGTTTTCGTCTTTTCAAGTTTTAATCATCATTTAGTCATCTGAATGTATTTTGGTTTCAATCCAGTTTGTTTCCAGTCATCATATTGTTTCAAAAAATAACACGAATACAAATGAAACGTGGCAACACTTTTCCTGTATGAGTTCCGGACGTGTTAAATCCACCTGTTTTGCATATATATATTCTTCCCAGAATGCATTGTGTGGCACAGTTAATGAAGTTATAAGGACTAATGTATTTGTGTTACCAGTAATTGAATTTGTGTCGAATTTAACACATTTATGTTGGTCTATGATTAAAAAAACAACATTTTTTTAAACAAACCATAACTTAAGTTGTGTGTAAAATAATTACGTTTGTGATTCTTTTCTCCCGCCTTGTGATTGGATAGTGGGAAAAAAATGCTGCTTTCGGATGGATGCGGAAGAAGGTCTAATCTGTCCAAGATGCTTTCCACTCTTACGCTGTCTTGGCTGCCCGCACACACGGGGGAGCGCTTCTGCCTAAAGTCCAGGTGAGACAACATGTCACCTGATGGTCTTAATTGCTTTCACATGGGCTCGAGTGCACGTATAAAGTAGAAAAGGAAACGAAAGAGCTGGGAAAAAAAGGACACAAGCTCAAGTCAGCTCAAGAATCGTTAAGAGGCCTAAACTAACACCATCATCATCATCTTTATCTTTCTTCTCGTCATCATCATCATCGCCATCATCGTGCTCGCGTGTGGACAAATGGATAGTGGGAGGGGCTTAGTTTATGAGTTAGTCGTCATTGACAAACATTTGAAATGGATCAATTTCTGCACCTGCATGTTTTTGTGTGTGTGCGTGATTTCACTTAACAAGATGCTGCCCCGCCCTCCCTCCCTCAAGGCAGTTGATTGCTAGCTTGCACGCACACACACACAAATGCACACACAGAGTGAGTGTTGTTTTCCCGGTGACCCGTGACCCCCCCATACAGCCCCCTCCCCTCCCCTCCCCTCCGTATTAAAGCGTGGAAGCCCCGCCAGGCGCGTCACTGTGCAGCTGTCCCGCGCTCGGAAGGACATCCACGCGTGGTGCATGCGCATCCGACGTTGACCACGTCACGCAACGGATTCCAAGTTAACCTTTTGACCTTTTGGGCAACTTTCAAGTTCGACACCCAACAAGTGACGGTAAGTTACAACAAGCGCTTTGCAAAACTTTGCTGTTTTTTTTTAAATTTTTATTGTCAGGCATCACGTTTGCGCATGAAAAACAAACAAACAAACAAATAAAAAAAAAAAAAACAGCTTCAGTTGCACTTTTTATGATATTTTATTGATTTATAACTACACATAAATTCCATGTATTTTTCAAAATCGTCTAATCTTGATGACGCCAAAAAAATGACACTCCATAGAGCGTCATATATAGAGTATTATATTAGAATATTATTCTAAAATGTAGTAGCCTAAAGTGTAGTTGTGCACAATTATTGATATTTATTTAGATATTTCCGTTCAAATAGCTCGTCGTGACTTCCTGGTCTTTTCTGTGGTAAATGCAAAAGAAAATTCTCTTCCACATTGAAAGTGAAAATGCAGTTAATTTTTTTTATATATATATATATATGCACGCCTTGTGAACAAAATCTCATTTCAAGAATATTATGAAACATTTTCACAACTTGGATTCGTTTGACCTTCGAGTTTTTTTGGTTTTCATTTAAAATGAAGCATAATAAACATTTATTTATGTATTTATTTATTTATTTATTTATAATTTCTAGCCAAATAAAAAAATTTGCGCATAATATGAGTCTTAAGTAATCTTGTTTAAATTCCAAACATGCATGTACATTGAAATGAATGAAAGGAAACATTCTAATCGTGAAATTGCTGGAGGGTAAAATTAGAAATGTTTGTCTGTGCAACATTAACAAAAAAAAGTTCTTAAGAAAATGAAGCTAAGGAATAATGTTGTTTCTGTATGCTTTCAATTTCTTGCAACATTTTTTCCCTTCATGTCAAAACTTTTTTTGTTTTCGAGTGTGTTGATTTTTTTTTTTCACAATTGACTGACCGATGTGACGCTGTCTCGCAGGTGCTTGCAGGTGCGCGCGCACGCATGGAGTCGGACGCGAGCCGCGTGTCGTCGCCGGAAGCGGACGCCGCCGCCGCCGCCGCCGCCTTCCTGGCCGCCGCGCCGCGCCGCTCCGCGCATGCGCACGGCTTCCCGGGCGCCGTGTCGTCCAGCACGCAGGGGGGCGACTCGCCCACCGGGGCGCCTCCTCCGCCGCCGCCGCCCTCCCGCCACCATCATCTCCGCCACCACCACCATCACCGCCGACACCCGGAAGAAGAGGACGACGACGATGACGACGACGACGCGGACGCGCTTTCGTTGTCGTCGTGCAAGAAGTCGGAGCGGAAGCTTTTGTCGGAGCACGAGCTGCAGTCGATCCGTCTGAAAATCAACAGCCGCGAGCGCAAGCGCATGCACGACCTGAACGTGGCCATGGACGGCCTGCGCGAGGTCATGCCCTACGCGCACGGGCCCTCCGTGCGTAAACTGAGCAAGATCGCCACCTTGCTGCTGGCCAGGAATTACATCCTCATGCTCAGCTCGTCGCTGGACGAGATGAAGCGGCTGCTGGCCGACGTCTACGGCGGCGGAGGGGGCGGGGCAGCGGGACACCACGCCTCCTTGGCGCACGCGCATCCGGCGGCCGCCCTCGCGGGAACGCACGGCGTGCATCACCCGCTGCTGCCGCCCCCCCCTCCTCCTCCTCCGCCTCCCTCCGCCAGGACCCCTCACGGACTCCTCAAGGGCCCCGCGCCGCCCGCTTTCCAGCACTGGGGGGTCCCCGCGGCCGCCGGCGGGATGGCGTGCCCGTGCAGCATGTGCGCGGTGCCGCGCCTGCACGCGGGGGACTCCAGCAAGTGAACACGCAAGCACGCGCGCCCAAGCGCCCGGCCGAGACTCTTGTAAATAAGGGGGCAGCTCACGCACGCGCGCGTGCACGCGAGCCGTCTTTTACTTTGTACATTTTTCTAAAGGAATATTTATTGGCCCTAGTGTCATGTGACTACGCTCAAATAAAGTTTAAAAAAATGAAAAGAAAAAAATGACACGTGGACTTTTTTTTTTTGGGGGGGGGGGGGTGTTTAAAAAATTCCTATATTCTGTATAATATAAGAATTTCTTAGTTTAACGAATTAGATATTACATTTGATTATTAATTAGAGATTAAAGAATTTATATAACATAATTATATAAATTATTCTATATGTCTTCTTGTAATTATTTGAGTTTTAAAAGTGAAGAAAAAGGAAAATAGATCAATGTCATCTTTTTTTTTTTGCCAATTTGACACGTTATAACGTCTCGTTCTTTAAGAAACGAAACAGTAAAGATTGAAATCCAACATTCATCTGGCATCATTCAAAAAAAAAAAAAAGCTCTTTTGTCGGCTTTATATTGTTTTGTTTGTGTTTTATGAATATAAAGAATTCTTGTCGCTTCTTGTATAAGTTTGGACATTTTGCGCTCATCATTAATATTAATAATCCATCTGTGGATATTAATTTTTCAATTCTAAGATTTGTCTCCACGTGAAAAATGTTGCCGTCATGTTTCCATTTGTTTTGTCGTTCCATGAAATTCAAACACTCAACAAACCGCGTCCCTTTTGAACCATGACAAAAAATAAAAATAAATACAAATTACGATCAATTTCCAGGTCAGCGTGTTGCAATCTGCACTCACAAAAATTCCAAATAAAACAAACGATCATGTCATTGAGTTGTCATCCATTGAACTATTTTTTTTCTCATGCATTTGGATTCTTTGACGCCATCATAAGTGTGCAGCGAATGTCATGAGTGAATCAGTTGAAACGGATTCATACCGGGGAAATATATATTCATATATTTACGTCAAGCTGAAGCAAGAGTTGCAATTTGTTCAAGTGCGTTCGGTTCCGTTCGGCGGCCATGAGGAAAACCGGCGGCAACCGCACAACTGCATCCATTTTCTCATCAATTTATTTTCACCACCATTTTATATACTAATATATATTTTTACAAACCCGAAGAATTACGGAAGTGATATGCATCAATCGCCGACGAATGTTTTCTACGTACCAAGAAGGTCACGTGGATAAAATCATGGAAAAACTCAAAACTCAAATCAAAATGGGGGAAAAAAATATCTGCGACTGCAAACGTGCACATATCAAGTTGTGATAAATATCACATAGACGTTAAATATGTCTTCGTTGATATGGATGACGATGATGATGATGACGAAGCCAAGACTCTTTTCTTGATGATTTATTCAACACAAAACATCAAACATGTTAAAATTTCGAGTGAGTTGATTTTTGAGGGGGAAATAAATGACTTGCTTTGTTTTATTGGTCTTCAACATAAACACATTGCGTGTCATTGTGTAACAAAAAAGTTCAAATAAAATACAAATTTAAGAAAGGGAAACTTGTCAACAATAAATCACATGTTCAATTAAGGAGTATAGTTTTTATACTTCTTGCACTTTATGTTGAGTTCTTGTTCACAAGTTTTGTGTCGTCCTTGAAGGCTTATTTTCCATCCATTTTCTGAACCGCTTATAATTCTCATCAGGGTCACGCGGGGTGCTGGCGCCTATCTCAGCTGGCTTTGGGCAGTAGGCGGGGGACACCCTGAACTGGTTGCCGGCCAATCGCAGGGCACACAGAGACGAACAACCATCCACACTCACAAGCACACCTAGGGACAATTTGGAGCACCAATTAACCTGCCATGCATGTGTTTGGAATGTGGGAGGAGACCGGAGTACCCGGAGAAGACCCACGCGGGCACGGGGAGAACATGCAAACTCCACCCAGGAAGGCCGGAGCCTGGACTCGAACCGAATCCTCAGTACTGGGAGGCGGACGTGCTAACTACTCGGCCACCGTGCCGCCCGCTAGGCTCATTTTTATGATGCAGAATATTTTTCTATGCAAAAATATTTTATTGAATGTAGGCCTTTGCAGTGGCGAAAATAAAAGTACAATACATGTTTGTTTATTTATTTAAAGCACTTGTTGTCTTCTCTTTGCAGGTTTTCGAGGTTTCCCTCGTCCAGCACAGCTGATTCCAAGCTCAAGTCACACCTTCTTTTCGCCAGACACTGGTTGGGCCTCCCAACTGGGCTGGATTTGAAGAAGGTTGCTCACAGATGGAGAGAGGACACAAGACTTGCCCCCAAAGTCAGCATGTGCAAAACAAGCAACAAGTCATCCTTTTCATGGCCCGTTCACAAGATGGACAGCCGCCCGCAATATGTGCACCTTCTTTATCCTCTCGCCTATGAAGGACCAAAACTGCCAAAATTCAAAATAAATAAATGACTAAATAAATTTAAAAAAAAAAAGACTAAATAAAGACATAAATGTCTAAATAAATAAATGACTAAAAAAAAACATAAATAAATGACTCAATAAATAAATGCAAATAAATGACGAAATAAATGACTAAATAAATTAAATACATGACGAAATAAATACATAAATAAATGACTAAATAAATACATAAATTACTAAATAAATACATAAATAAATGACTAAATAAATGACTAAATACATAAATAAATACATAAATAAAAGACTAAATAAATGCCTAAATACATTAATTACTAAATAAATACATAACTAAATGACTAAATAAATTTATAAATACATAAATAAATGAATAAATAAATAAATACATAAATGACTAAAAGCGAAAATAAAAATGGCTATATAAAAAAAAAATCAAAAATAAAATACAAATGTATTATTTTTATTTCCATTTTTAATTATTTAGTTATTTTGAATTTTGGAAGTTTTGGTCTTCCATACTCGCCACAACACACCAAACAGTGACATGCACACACACAAACACAAAAGGTATGGACAAGATCTGATCAATGCAGCCTTGTCCATGCAGCCACTTTCCATTTTTACACATCTGTGTGGATTTATGCACGCCATTGAAAATATTAATTAAAAAAAAGTTTATCTTAATACTAAAAGGTAATAGTAGAATAATTTATAATAAAATAACCTAACATTTAACAATGCTGAAGCAATAGTTAAAAACAGAAAATCCTGTAATAGTATTAGTAACATATTAAAAATAATATTAATTAAAAAAAACAGTGAAATCATAAAATTACTCCGTAATAAATTTCAAAATATAGTAATAATAATGGCTAATAGCAGTAAATAAAAATAATAGTTAAAGTGAAATAATAATCAACTATAACTGACTAATTAACCATTTCATTCAAAATGGCTTCATGAGGCCATAAACGTATTTTGATTGTGAGTTTATCCACTTTTTTAAGTCCAAGATTCCAACCTAACCCTGCCTCCATATTATTTTTTATGATGAAAAGCTGAAATTGAGGTCATATTCAGTGCAAAAAAAAGTTCATCAAAAGTGTATTTTTCGGATACTAAAACATTGAGCAGACATTTCATTTCGAAGAAGTTGCAGCTTCAAGAAGAAAGCGTCGCGCGTTGCCTTTGAAAAAGTGCCGCTCAGGTCATTGTTATGGAAAAGCAAAGGCTCCCTTTGGCTCGCTTTGCCTTTGTGTGCACATGCAAGGCGTCAAAGGGCCCCGCGTCACTCGGGTTCGCTCGCCCGACGGCCGCTCGCTCGCTCCTCTGCACGTTCGCACCCGACACCGAAGCCCGAACGCCGGCAAGAACAGCAACCGACCCCCACAGACGGCCCACCAGCCAGCCACCACTGCCCACCCAGACCAAGACCACAGCAATTAAGGCAAGGCAAGCTTGAGTTCCAACTTTTTAGCCAAGTGACATTTTTACAAATAAAACAACTTGAACACACTTCAAAGTCATGAAAAGTTTGACAATGCTTAGCTGGCAGACTCATTTTGGCTCCTCACGTGAAATTTGATTGGCACAATGTAGTGACAATTTCACTGTAAAGTGACTTCAAAGTAAATATTCATAACACTCAGTTTTTTTGTTTTCCCACTTGACTGATGAAGTGCAAACTGATCCAGCATTGATGCGGTTTTGGTGATGAAGATTTTGGCCTGGTGAAAACGTCATCGTGTCCACTTGCTAGCTAGCTAGCTAACACCACTTTCCATTTATTTGAAATCTCGGAAATTAAAGTGAAAGATACCAAATTACAAGGACTCCCAACTGAATAGTGAAATGTCTAATTGTTTTTCCTCCCTTGTGTACCATTTCACTTATTTTTTTTTGTAGGGGGGGGGGGCTTTCATATATATGTAATTATTATTGATACTGTTGTAATTGTATTATTGATCAATCGTTTCACGTTTGTGACGTTAAATCATATTTGTATTGGTGGATCCATAAATACACGGTGTTCCTTCTGGCAATGAAAAAATGTGCCAAGATGACTCATTGAGCCATTTTTAGCAGTAAAAAAAATCATTTTGTCTATAATTAATGTGGTAATTTCATTATTTTTTTATGTACAATTAGTACCTTTCAAAAGTCATTTTTTTCCCCACTTGCTGTCAACTGATGACGTCACCTGTGTTGAGGAAGTAGGTAACCACCAATCATGGCTCAGTTTGCTGACCAAACCCAGAAAACAGGTGAGTCATAATTGTACATGATCAAGTTGACTGAGACATTTTCAGCAGTAAAAAGTTCATATTTTGCCCAGAATAATCTTGATATCCTCATTATTTTTCATCAACAATTAATACCTTTTAAAACAAAATTTTCTACTTGCTGTCGACTGATGACATCACCTGTGCCAAGGAAATAGGTAACGACCAATCATGGCTCAGTTTGCTGATGAAAACCCAGAAAACAGGTGAGTCATGATTGGTTGTTACCTATTTCCTTGGCACAGGTGATGTCATCAGTCGACAGCGAGTAGAAAAATAAATACTTTTTAAAGGTATTAATTGTACATGCAAAATTTGTCAAGTATTCCATTAAATGGATACTTGACTTGGGCCATTTTCAGCAGTAAAAAGTTCATATTTTGCCCAAAATGAATTGGATAACTTCATTATTTTTTTCATCAACAATGAATACCTTTAAAAACAACATTTTCTACTTGCTGTTGACTGATGATGACATCACCTGTGCTGAGGAAGTAGGTAATGACCAATCATGGCTCAGTTTGCTAACCAAACCCAGAAAACAAGACGAGCCATGATTGGCCGTTAACTACTTCCTCAGCACAGGTGGTGTCATCATCAGTCGACAGCAACTGGAAATATTACTTTGGAAAGGTAATTGTACATGAAAAATGAGTCAAGTATCCAATTAAAGGGATACTTGACCAATTGAGCCATTTTCAGCAGTAAAAAGTTCATATTTTGCCCAGAATTAATTTGATAAGTTCATTATTTTTCATGTACTTTCGACCTGCTGTCAACTGATGACCTCACCTGTGCTGAGGAAGTAGGTAACGATCAATCATGGCTCAGTTTGCTGACCAAACCCATAAAACAAGTAAGCCATGATTGGTCGTTACCTACTTCCTCAGCACAGGTGATGTCATCATCAGTTGACAGCAAGTAGAAAAAAAATACTTTTTAAAAGGCATTAACTCATTGACTGGCAGCCATTTTGACAGAAGCAATCCCGTTGACTTCCAGCTGTTTTGCTGAATTAGGACTGATTTTGCAAGGCCCGCAGAATATTGTGTTCTTGTGCTATAAAAATATGGGACCTAGCGAAAGAAAGATTAAAGTCTCTTCTTTCATTAGGAAAAAAAAGTATATTTCTATCTGTTTCCGTTTTGCAGCAGTTAGCATTAGAATATAGCTTCATCGACATTCACATTCGAAAGAGCTTGTTGCAACATGGCCCTGGTTGATCTCTTATACTCTGCTGCCACCTGCTGGCCGTTTGTGTAATAACTACCATTCTATCATAACACCGTTCTTTGCAGTTAAGAGGCTGCATCAAAGTCGTCTGTATGCTCTAGTATAATAATAATTAAAAAAAAAAAAAGTATAAATATGTCTTTGGACACTTAAACCATTTAAAATAGAACATATACGTTTTTGGGAGCAAATGAGTTAGTTGTACATGAAAAATGATGATTAAATTCATAGTTTCAACTGCTGAAAATTGTTGAATGAGTCACGTGTCATCCCTTTTAAGCAAAGTGACAAAACATTCGCGCAATGAAATCCAAACAAAAAGAAAAGCCAAGTGAAATTCCATCTTGTGCTCACGGCAGAAGGTCCACAAGGCTCCGGAAACCAGCAGGGCAGGGCGGGCAAGCCCAAAGTTCAAGCCAAGTATGCAAAAATGGCCAAAGGTACGGCTGACGTGCACGAACGCCGGCGACGCAGTCCAGTGGTGGAAGGACAACCAGCCCCTGACAATCGGCGGCCACATCACCGCCACGGGCGACAAGTTGAACTTTGGCCCCGTTAAGATGACCGACAAGGGCGAGTACAAGTGCGGGAGGTGGTCCGACGCCTTCAACTTGGACCCCGTGGATAGCGGTGAGCGGCTCGTCCGTTTGGCGACAGGCGGGCGCGTGTCCCCGGGGGCCGCTGCAGGTCAGATGATTTTTTATTTGTTTGTTTGCGTACAGGCGTCGCCGCCGTGCTTTCCCGCCCGCATCCTCTCTTGATGCTGATGTTGGCGCTCGATGTGGTTTGGCTCATCTAGAAGAAGAAGAGCGCCCGGCCCAGCTGGTCAGTTAAGCCCGAAGTCCCGCCCACTTTCCCGGTGAGGAACCTGGAAATGGTTTCTGATGTTTGGGGGTTTTCTCCTCGCAGGCTTCCGCGGCCTCCCGTCCCTGGCTAGGAAACAGATGACGACGCGCGATCCAATTTGGCGAATTCGGCTAATTTGGTGAGATTGGGTGTCATTTTGGTGTTATTGGATCAATAAAAATGCTTCAAGCCCAGCGTGTGCTTTTCATTTGCGTCTTGGGAGTCCGGGGGAGTTTTTTTTCGACTGCAGGGGAGGATCAGTATCCGACCCCACGTGACCTTGGGCAGGAGGTGGGCTGCAAAGCAACACCTTGTTGGGTTTGTACATTCCCACCCCTCCACCAAGCAACTTCAGAACGTCACGACTTGTGCCAGGTTTTGGGACTCAACGTCAGGTGGTGGTCTTGTGACGACATCCAAACTTTTGAGGACTTCTTGCTCTTATAAGCGAAAGAGAAAGTGTCTTTGCTACATTGTGGGGTCCATACACACGTGTTTTTCCAGGTTTAACTACCATTGTGGCGACCGACTTGATATGAGGGGCCATTTTGGTGGTTCCCACAAGTTCAGGCCTCTTTTTCGAGGGTCAAGACTTGGTTTTAGAGTTTAGGTTTGAATTGGGTTATGGTTGAGTTTAGGGTAAGGAATGGGGGTAGGCAATCGTTTTTCATGGTTGAGGTTCGGGAAATGCAGTGTCAATGAGAAGTCCCCACGATGATACAAAGACAAACGTGTGTGTGTTGAACAGAAGTAAGTATTGTGCTGGTGCGCCGTCATGGCGACCGTGGATGGATTGATCCCGTCCTTTTCCTGCCACCGTGACGACAGAAAAAGATGGCACAGGCGGGTCTTTTAGTGTGCAGGTGCACACGTGCCGTTGGTCCAAATGGATGATGCTGCCCCCCGCCCCCCAACACCACAAAGACCCCGGTCTTCCTGCAGCAAGAGCCTGGAAGCTGGACGGCAGCGGATATGGCGGCGGGCGCCCATCCCGCCCACGAGGGACACCAGCTTCTTTATTTGACCTCCGCCAAGCAGGTGTCCCCTTTTTTTGCATCGGCCGGATCCGATGTTAGCATCCTGCCTCCTCACACGAGTGCCGGCCCACAGGTGGCGGTCCCTTCCTCCGGTCCGTTCCCTGCACAGACTTCCTGCACTCGTCCTTCTGTTGCAAACAAGCCGGCTTGTGTTTGTTCTCGCGTGGGACGCTCACACAGCGGGGAGTCCATGTTTCCAGGGGGATGGCAGGGTGAGGGGGGGTGCTTAGGTGGTGGCTCGTGTCAATGTTCTCGTTGTCACTTTTGAAGGTGGGGGTGGGCAGGGTTGGTGCTACACCAGGCCTGGTGGGGGGGGGGGGGTTGCTATAGAAATGCCTGTAGCAAGCATTTGATTGGATGTTGTCAAATATATTTCAAAAAGATTTTCTCAGCCCCACATATTGGTCAAGGCCGCTTTTAGACTTGGGAGAGAGAAAAAAAACCCAAAAAATAATTGGCGGTGGGGGCAGGAATGCAAAAAAGTTGTTTGCTCATGCAAAGACACAGGTCCTGATGGCTTTCGGGTGAAGATTTGGCTTCGCCGAACCTGGTCGTTCGGCTAGTCATATTTTTTGTCACAAAAATGTTTTTTTACCAGACAAAAATGAAACGAAAACTAAAATAGAGACAAAAATGAAAAATAAAATTGACTGACAATTTCGTCAGTGACTAAAACAAAAATGAAAACAACACAGTAAGGAAAATTCACACAATCCAATGAGAAGGAATGAAACACGGTTTGGAGGAAAGAACCACTCAGAAAATGTTCACTGCACTTGCTTTCATGTTCAAACATGTTTACATTCATTGTGCAGCTTTAAGATTAATCTCAAGTAATTTTTCACTTTTTTTTTTTTTTAAATTTACTAAGTTATATTGTCAGTTCAACATGTTTAATTGAAACAATTAATAAAGACACAGTTGTATTAAATGTGTCTTGCATGTTAAGCAAGTTACACATGTTATAATTTTCTGTATAAAAGTTGAAATGTATGCTGCAGGAAAATATTACCTAACCGGCAATTCAGTCGACTAAAATTGCTTTTTTACGTCAATTAAAATTGAATTACAACAAAAAGATGACGACTAAATTATGACTAAAACTTGAATTAATTTTAGTCAAAAGACTATAACTAAAATTAAATGAAAAATTCTTGTCAAAATGAACACTGTTGTCAAGTGTGCGCACATTTTTGCCCCAAAAGTTGTTCATGCAAAGACGCCGGTCCTGACGGATTTCCTGAAGATTTGGAGAGTAGTTGATTTTGATGGATAGGAGCTGTCCCCGAGGTGGGGGTGGAGGTGATGTGGGGGCTGGTCAGAAGTCGGGGGTGGGGGGGGGGCTGCTCATTTATCTCACTTTCCAGCATGTGAGGCATCACTTTCAGAGTCTCCGCCTCGGCGTGCGAAGGCGAAGCTTCCAACAAACATTCCCTCATTTCCCGCAGGACCCACTTGAAGATGAACGTTTTGAGCAACCCGATGCTCAGAGGGCCCCAGGAGCCCCGCTGTGGACAGGACCTGACCTCCTGCCCCTCCGCCTTCACCTCCCACCTCCACCCGCCGCCAGCGCCGGGCGGGCCCGCCAGGGGGGGGCCCTACAAGGCAGGCCGGGAGCTGAGCGCCGAGGAGCAGCAGGAGCTGAGGAGGAAGATCAACAGCCGCGAAAGGAAGAGGATGCAGGACCTCAACGTGGCCATGGACGCTCTGAGGGAAGTCATGGTCCCCTACGCCTCCTCCACCCCGGCGGCCTCGGCGCCGCCCCACTCTGCGGGCGCCCCTCCCGGACGCCGACTCTCCAAGATCTCCACGCTGGTGCTGGCGCGGAACTACATCCTGCTGCTGGGCTCGTCCCTGCAGGAGATGCGGCGGCTCCTGGGCGAGTTGAGCAGTGCGGGGGCGGGGCCCGGCCCCAGGCTGCTGCTGACGGGGGGCTGGCCTCTCGTCTCGAGTCCCGGGCGGCTCCTCCTCACCCGGGAGCCCTTCCCGGCCTCGCCCCCCTCGTCGGCCCTCAAGTGTCCCCTACTGTCTCCCGGACTCCCGGAGACCTCGCTCCCGTCCGCGACGTGGGGCTTGGGGCCGGCTTCGGCGTTGCCCCTGTGCCCGTGTGGCGCCTGCAGACTGCCCAGGTTGGGCCAGCCAGCCCCGCCTCCCAGGTTCCCCAAGTGACGCCCGCAAGTTGTGCGACACTCCTTCCCTGCCTGATGAGTAGGGATGGGTACCGAAAGACGATACTTTTTGTTAGTATTGACCGATTTGGGTCGTACTTCCGAGCACCACCGATTCACATCAAATTAAATGGTTGCCAAGTTTCGGTTCTGAAGCACGTCTTTCTAAATTGTGATTGCGAGAGAGTAGAACAGTTGACGGTTTTCCAAGGCGCACTTGAACGCAACATATACCAGCGTACTAACCCACTCGCGTAGGATTTCACACGCGTGTTTTATATTTTGAAAAGCAATAGCTTATCAATTATTTTTTTGAAAAAGAGTTTACTGTTAAACAATGGTGAACATTTATGGCAAAAAAAAAATACTGTTAAGTAAACAATGATGGCGATTTATTACAATACAAATAAATCAATGAAATAACAATTAAAAGAAAAAAAGTGGGAGAGCGAGAACAAAAGTATGGAAAATTGGTACCGTTGAGTATCGATTCACAGGTACCGAGAATTGGAAGAGTGCCGGTTCAAATGTGAAAGGTACCCTTCCCTACTGATGAGGTTTTTGCAAAACGATCAACAATCAACAAACGAAGACATGAGATGAACGAATGAATTTTGTGATGACATCATGTTGACCGAAGCGCTAACACTCGTTGACGCTAACAAAGACGCTAACTGCGGAGGTGCAACTTTTGGACCAGCTAATCAACAAGCGGACTTCGTCTTAGACCGTCCCCCGTTGACGCCTACACAAGCCCCTCCCCCTCGGGGCTCCCCCCCCAGCATGAAAAGATCAAAGTGTTTGTAATGAGGCCTTTTGATTCTTTTGCTCTTTCTGGTGATGACAAAACGTTGAAACGGACGTAAAAAAGCGAGCGCCAGGTCCTGACGGGAAAGCCGGCGAGCACTTTGTGAGGATTAGTCGTGTGAAAGGCGCGTCCGCTGGTAGCGTGAGGCCAACAAAAGGAGGCGCTGGACGCAATTAGGCCAGATGACGGCAAATAAGGAGCAGGCAGGGCTTCATCAAAGTCAGATGCTGCATCTTGTCTTGCGTTCATTTGCATAAAGCTGCTTTGTGCCGGATTAGCTACCTTGCCACTTTGGTCCACTCGCCCACCTTTTGGGGACCCGCCACCCCACTAACCCCGCCCCCTCCCAACCCCTCCATCTTGAGTGCCCCCTAAGAGGGTGTCGCGTTCTACTGCCGGCTGCTCTCATTGTTGCGGCATCGCGGGGGTCTCTCTTTGCACTTTAACTCATCTCCCGCTTTTACACGCACACTCACGTTTGACACGCACGCACGTCAAACAGAGCAATGATTGTGTTTTCTTATCAGTGCTACTTCTTTCTAATCAGGAGTGTAGAAAGAATGGAAAAAAAAAGACTACATTTCCTCCCATTTTTCTTCATCTGTCTTCTATTTGATATGAATGTAAATAAAATAAAAACGATTTGTATGCAAGTGAATGTTTGTTGTCGTGTGGTGGACTTCAAACTTAAACTCAAATATTTTAACATAGACAGTTTTAACAAAGTCATCTGGAATCTGCATATTAAAAAACAAACTTTATTGCATTACATGACCTACCCCTATTTTTATTTTTTTTTATTTTTTTTATTTATTTTTTATTTTTTTGAGAATGTATACACTTCTTAAATTTGGTCAATGGATGTTCTTGTCGGTTTTTGTCATTATGCAGTTTGTATTGATTGTTTGCTTGCTGAAAAAGAATTAAAAAAAACAAGTTAAAAAAAACTACTACTACTACTAAAAATAATAATAATAATTAATAAAAAAAAAAAGTATATTCCCAAAAAAATGTCCAAGGACTATTTTGGAGATTGTTTTTTTTTTTTTTTAATGAACGGGATACTTGACTCATTGAACCATTTTCAGCGGTGAAAAGTTCATATTTTAATGTGCTAACTTCAGTATTTTGCATGTACAATTAATAGCTTTAAAAAAGTAAATTTTCAACTTTCTGTCTGTCGATTGATGATGACATCACCTGTGCTGAGGATGTAGGTAACGACCAATCATGTCTCATCTGTTTTCTGGGTTTGGTCAGCAAACTGAGCCATGATTGGCCGTTACCTCCTTCCTCAGAACAGGTGATGTCATCATCAGTCGACAGCAAGTAGAAAAATGACTTCTGAAAGATATTAATTGTACATGAAAAACAATCAAGTTACCACATTAATAATAGACAAAATATGAACTTTTTACTGCTGAAAAAGGTTTTATGAAAAATTCATAAAATTGATATTTAAAAAAAAACTGAGCAAAATCATTGGAAATTCTACATTTTCATGAAAAAAACAAAAAACAAAAAACAAATTGTACATTTATTTATGAAAAAATAGGCTTTGGGGGGGTAAAAAAAAAAGAACAATGTATGACAAAAACTTGTGAAAATGTTTGAAGTTTTATATTGCCAGAACCAAAAGACTATTTTCAAAACTGTATGTATTCCAGGATGGGGAGGTTCCATCCTGAATTTAAAAGTAAAATTCCTTCAAGTGACTTCAATTGTTGGATTCAAATTCCCGATTTTTCTGGCAGGGGAAAGTAAAATAAAGCACGTGGCTGCTGTAACGAGCCCAGGGCTCTCCCAGTGACCTTTGAACCTTGCATGGCCTCAAAAAGAATAAACTTCATCTTCATTTTGAGAGGAGTGACTAAGGATTTCCTTTTTTTTTTTTTTTAAAGACATTTGTTTTTATCCACTCACTTATTAATAGATTTCATAGATCATCTTTTTATATTAATAATTAATAATAGTAGCGTTTGAAATAACATCTCTTCTAAATGTTTGCCATCGTTTTCAAATAATTCCTTTCACTAAAAACAGAGAAGAATTAATGAAATTATAATGATAAAAATGATAAAATAATTAAATTAATGAAAGAATTATACATTTTGTATATCAATTTGAATTGTTTTCATATTTCAACACAATGATGATTATGAATATGAACCATTTTCTCAAAAAAAACTAATGAAAGACGCAAATCTCATTCTGGGCACACAAAGATCAAGAAAAATTTCATCCCAAACACATTCAGAAGATATTTCATAAAAAAATAAAAAAATCATACCTTGACTTAACCAGGTAAGAAACCCACTGAGATGAAAAATGTCTTTTCCAAGAGTGACCTGGCCACAGGGGGCAACAAAAACACACAATTGTTACCAAAATTTAAGAACAACAACAAATATGTGTACACAAAATCCTCGACATACTATCAATAAATTTGCTAAAACTTTAAAAACAGTCACAAAAGTAGATTTGATGAGTGAGTCCTCACAAAGAAATTTTTTTTAACTGCTACAATTAAAAAGGGCATTTTTAAAAATGAGCCATTTAAAAACACAACGCAACGAAAGATATGAAAAATGAAAGTGTCTTCAAAAAGTCAAAACTATTTTCATTTTTTTAAATGAGCAACATCAAATTGATCGTGTAAAAGTGAAAGCTAAAAAGAAAATACTAAATGCAATGAATTGGTGACATCGACAAGTAAAATTGCAATACATTTTTTTTTAGAAGAATGAAAATCATGAAATATAGTCAAAGGAAAATATTCAAACTTAAAAGGATGAATTCCAACACATGAAACAATAATAATTCAAAACATTGATAAACAAAATCTATTGAGAAAAATGCTTGCACTCAAAAGGCTTTACTATTATTATTATTATTAATATGATCATTTATTTATTTATTGATTGATTGATTTTTTTTTTTGTCCCAAATTTTGTGGTTAACATTTCAAAGTGTCGACAAAACGCTCGCTTGAGGGAGCGTTACAAAACGACATAAATAAATAAAATGACTTCAATATTCAATCTAAGCGAATCTAACGCTCGCTTGAGGGAGCTCACAAGTTTGTCGTTACCGTGGCGACGCCCGCTTGCCTGCCGGACCGCCTCCTCCACGCCGAGTTCAAAGGTCAAATGTCTCACATGCGTGCGCATCGTGATGTCATCACACCTCATGACATCGTCGGATTGAGCCATGCACACGCACACACGGATGTGTGCGTGTGTGAAGTAGCACTAAAGTGAAGTTTTTTTTGTTTTGTTTTGTTTTTGTAAAGCACACAAACTTGTGGACCCATGTGACCCATCCATCTGCTCACATGCACACACACGCACGCACTCGCCAAGGGCAAAGTGCAAGGTCTAAGTGTGTGTATGTGTGTGCGTGTGCGTCAGGTCTGGATGGAAGCCACAAGACTTCAGTGTGTGCCCCTGAGCCCCCCCCCCCCCCCCCCCCCCCCACCCCCCCAAACACTTGTTCGTTGGACTTTGTGCTGACCAGCAGAAAGTCAACACGTCAAGCCAAGGACATTGCGCATGTGTGCGTGCGTGTCCTTGGGGAAACACGAGAGCGGGGTCAACAATGGAGGCCGCACAGAAAGAAAAATGAGACGAGCGAGTGCGTTTTTGCTGTGATGTCATCATCATCAGGTGCGTGCGCACGTGTGCGCAGGTGCCATGGCGGCTCCTCATTAGCATACATTAGCATGTGTCAAAAATATGACCGAGCCGTTACACTTCCTGGCCCGCCGCCCACGAGCTCGCGCGAACGTGAGCGGCCTACTCAATTAACGCGCACGTAAAAACACACTCAAATGGCAACAATATCAATCACCAATCGGTAAAATATTGGTGTTCGTGTTTGGCAACGTAGGCCGGCTCTTATAAACGGACAATTTTTTGTGTAACATTACAAAAGTACATAAATAAATAAAATGACTTCAATATTCAATCTAAGCTGATTAGTCTTCTTCTTTGCCTGAAGACTTGCATCCATTTCCCCGCCACTCTTATGAGGCGCTCCCCCTAGTGGCCCATCAAGTAACTGCTCAAAAAGTAATGAACAATGGAGCCGTTAATAGTGGCTGTATATTCACTACAATTATCGCAATATTTGCATAGGCGTGTCAATAATCTATCGGGTAACAAAGTATCACGATTGATCGCGATAGATATATCGTCACACTCCTCCTAGCTAGCTATTTGTGCGCCAGCGTTTCCCAAGCGATGTGCACAATTTCACTTTGTTTCGACATCATCCATTTTGCAGTGACTGCTGCACAGGCCCAATTATAACTGTTGTCATTTTTATCATCATCATCATCATTATTATGCTAACTGAATCACATTTTGGGGGGAGCCAAACAAATTGTTTTATATTTATTTTTTTAGAAATGGCAAACAAATTAGTGCCATCATTAATGAATATTTTTAGAATCGATTAATCTGTTGGTTAGTCAATCGATTAATCGTCTAATCTGATTCATTTTAATTTTTTTTGCATTAAAGTGTATTACAAAAGAATTTTATTTCTACTGATTAGTGATTGGTGGTTATTTCGTACTTTGTATTCTTGTAGTGATTAAAAAAAGGTGGATTGATGTTGTACTATGATACCATCATTGTTTTCCATGCTTGCAAATGTCTTATTTCGATTCAACACAGAAGATAGTCTTCTTTCAAGTCATACAGAAATCAGTACATTATTGTTGATATGCTGAAATCCGGGTGGATTTGGACCATTTTCAATACAAAAACTACTCGATTATTAAAACAGTTGTCAATTAATTTGATAATCGATTACGTGAATAATTTTGATAGCGTTAATACAAATATGTTTTTTTTTTTATATTGATAGGTTGTGTGAGAAAGACAATTGGTTAATTGGTGGTGATTTGGATTGAAGGACAGTCGATATCAGTTTTGGCTTCGTTCTGCTCCTTCTCCAAAACAACATTCTGGATGTTGATCCGTGTAAAAGATCAAACCAAGCCACCTTTTGAATGACAACTGGCCAAAATCCAAAGCCTCATTTGTAGTCTTGCTAAAAAGAAAGCGTGTAGGTGACTCCGGTCCAGTCCAGCGTGGACGTTTTATCAAAGAGCAGCGGCCCGGCCGGCGGCCCCCCGCTGGGACCAAACAGACGCGTGTTTACCGGGCCGCTGTCGTCATTGCGGGAGTCTTGTCGCGCTCACACTGTGCGACACGCCGGCGGCGCTTAGCCTGGGCCCGCGCCGCATGCTAATGCCGCCATGTTTAATCAGGAGACAGATTAGGAGAGTCAGTCCATCTGGACCGCGTCGAGAAGGCGTTGCCGACTTTCAACAACAACCATGACCACATCAACTTCTGGTGGCAACTTCCACTGCTTCTTGTATCTTTAACAGGGATTACTAACAGTGTTTACGTTCCAGAGCAGCCCCGTTTTCACGTCAGCACTTATTTTCTTACAAAGCACAAAATAATTCGTGAAAATTCACATTCACCCTTGCAGGACCTTTTTGAATTGTTCTTTTTGTGTTTTTTTTTTTTTTTTTTTTAAGTCCAATGAACTCAATTGCTCCCAAAAACGTATAAATACGTTCTATTTGAAATGCTTTCAGTGTCCCAAATACGTATTTTAACGGCTGTTTGAAAGCATTATATAAATAAACTTGAGTTTGTTTTTTTTATGCTATAGCATACAGAAGGCTTTGATGCAGCCTCTCTACTGAAGAGAATGCTTGAAGCAATGGTAGTTATTACCAAAAAAAACAAAAAAAACAGCCAGCGGGTGGCAGCAGAGTATAAGAGATCAACCAGGGCCATGATGAAACAAGCTGATTTCCCCACACTTCTATGCAGATTTGTGAATAATGATGCAAAATCAGTCAAAATCCAAGAAAATGGCCACAAGCAAAGGGGGTTGCTTCACTCAAAATGGGGGCGGGCGTAGCGAGGCGACAGCAAAGAAGCATTTTGTGTGGGTTGCCCACTAGCGGCGCAGCAGATTCCACAAGTCCACAATCCAGTGGGCTCTTTCGGCTCAAAAGGTTTTGCTCCTTTAGCTCTCGCCATCAAAATACAAAAAGGAGAACAGGACCCGAGATACAGTCAGTCAAACGCCATCTTAATTAAAAACTCAACTGAACTTCACCACAGGCAGAGGTCATTTAAAGGCACAGACAAAATCTTTTCTGGGCTAGGCTGTATTCTTTTATAAGAACTTATTTTGACAAAGATTTTGTTTTATTTTGGAAGAATGGTATTTTTGGTGCGGAACGAAAGTGCGTGGGGCGGCGAGGAGGACGCGTTTCGCGCGTTGGGACGCGGTGCGCAGCAGCGAAAATCCGCACATTCGCATATTCATCGAAGTTCAAAAAATGTAACTTTTTCCGCGTTTCCCCTTCACGGTAGCCAATCCGCTTCGAGTACGGGCCACGTCACACACAGCGTCCTCTCTATTGTCACCCGGAACGCAACAACATGGCCAGCCGTGACAGAATGATGACCAATAAAGTGCTGCTAGGTCTGTTTACTTGCTTTTGAACTGTACCGAGTTAGCAGCAGTGCTTATTATTAATGCCAAAGCTATTTTTTAGCACAAATGCCGGCAGCCCGATCGCCACTACAAAAGCGAAAAGACAAACAACTTCTAGCGGAAGGATCAGCTGGCTGCAGTGCGTCAATTAGCCGTCTACAGGGCACCGCGCAGTGATACAAACGAACAGAAAAGTAGTGGCTGGCGGTAATGGCGTCTGACTTTTTTCAGAAAAGGAGTATTGTGATGCAAATGTATCACGCTTTTGAACACAAATAGTTTTTAGAAGAAAAATGCTTTATTTCCGAGATCCCAGCCAGCTTGCTGGACTATTTTCCTCTCGTCCAACACCGGACCAGAACTCGTGTCACAGAACACTGTCAGGGGTAAGTCAGTGCTGATCGCACACACTGGAGGTGAGGAGGAAATTGAGATTCATGTTAAAAAAGCCGAACGATCCCTTTAACTGGCGCTAGCTTGCAGCAGTTTTTCACCAAAACTTCACCGGTTTGGAAATACTTCAAAATTGTGAATCTTAAACTAAAAAAAAGCATTTTTGTGTTTTATTTTGAGCGTTAAGACTATTGAAGAGTGACTGTGCTGTTTTTTTTGTCAAAATTAAAGGAAATATATTTGTTTAAAAATAGCTTTTAGTGATTTTTTTTTATTTGTCAAAATGTACTACTGGTATCGGCAGTTGGTATCGGTATCGGTGAGTACTGAGGGTCTGAGTATCGGTATCGGTCTGAAAAAAAGTGGTATCGAACTCGCGAAGGTAGAGTTCCAGTTCGCCTTTTCGGATTTGGTGAGAACGTAGCATAACTGTTAGCTTACTAAAATCTTTTTTGTTATTTTAAATAACCAACATAATCTGACAGGTGCAAAACTCGCATCCACTCAGTCTGGAATTGGATTATATTGTAGATTTATTTTTTTATTGTTTAATGAATCTGCTGACTATTTTTATTACGCCTAAAAAAAAAAAAAAGTTTGTTTTGTTTTTTTTTTGTTTTTTTTTCATTACACATGACAAACCCCACAAGATAAAGAATAATCAATGACTGTCAGGTTCAATTTTACTGGCACAAATCCAAGTCCTGATTTAGCAACAGCAGTTGTGCCTTGGCTCCTCCCTGTCCCCTCGCCGCAAAATACGTCTTCTTGTGTTTTTGGGACAAAACACAACACAGACTATCTCAATGTTGCCTGACATCTTTTTTTCTCCACACAAACATGCGCATTGTGCGTGCGTGCGTGTGGCTGAATGCGTCCATTCTACGCTACCGTCAATGCGTCAGTGTGCAAATGACACACACACACACACAAAACGCTGTCTCACGAGCTAGCATGTTAGCATCTGTTAGCATCTGTTTGTGTCTTGATCCCTGCGCTGTCCGGTGTCATTTGAGTGCACAAAATGGCCGCACAGCACAGACGCGCTCTCTGAGCAATTAGCTGCTACGCTGAGGCCTGCTGGGAGTGGGCGTGGCCTGGCACCGCGATTATTCATTTCCCTCAGGACGGACACGCGCGCTCGCGCACTGTGCTCAAGTTGTCACTGTGTCCTTTAATGAGGCCGCGACGCTCCCAGCGGTTCATTTAGCAACTTGCCTGGCGCTGACATTTACACACAAATTAGCACCTGCAGTGCGCGTTTGCGTGTCTTCATGAATTCAAATACATTTTTGTTGCACTGTTTGTGTTTTGTTGCGTAACAACGGAAAATTTGATGCCAGCTTGGTTGGGCCCGTCTACATGACATTTTGCGTTGTTAGCATGAAGCTTAACAGCTGCCACCATAATCGTGTCTCAAATGTTTGCTCACAAATCAAAGCAAAAAAATAAAAATAAATCACAGGGTTGGTATATTCCTTTCGTCAATCCGAACGAGCGTCATGCATACACTTCATTTGTAATGGCGAGGCTGCGTGCGGCAAAGCGCAATTTGCACATGCTCTGTCTGGACGTAAATGACGTCATGACGTCGTCGTTTCCACCCACTAAAATGGCGGCGTCTCCCCAGAGCTTGTCTAAGAAGGGAGAACTTGATTTCAAGTACTTGTAGCTACACCCTGGTCAATCGTCATCATAATTCATACTGATGTTTTGTGTGTTGTATTCCTCCAAAGAGTTTTAGATACACAGTCATTGAACACCACGCCACGCCGTGAAAACAAAAAGGAATAATATGAAAATTACATCAATAATTGCCATAAAGTACAAAATGTAATAAATATGCATGCTGTTATGGACACAATGATAGCAAATACTGTCAGTATTAACCAAATCTGAAATTAAAGCTCTTTTATGAAATAGACGAAATCTTTTGTAGTGCAAACCTTGTGTTTACAGTAGATACAGCATGTGCTAAGGTCTCAATAGCTAAGTTTGAGCTAGCTAGCTTAAATACAGTGTGTAAACAAAGGAACTTTTACTAAACAAATTAGCGTTTCAAAATACAACCGTTTCATATAATGCTCTTCAAATACAATAATTATTTACCGTGTGCGCCCTTGACCAGTTGTAGAATGTTTTTACTGCAATTTTATTTCTTCTTGTCGATCGCGTTGCTCTCGCTCGTCTCTCCTCCCGCTCTCGTCTCGATTTCCATATTGAGCGCGCGCTACGTAACATCCGCCCAGCCTAACAACATCCGGGTTAGGGGGCATAACTAAATAAAGTAAATACATTCGCGAATTTAATCTAATAACATTTTGCAAATTTATGCGAACATTTACAGTACTTGAAACTTTTTTTTATCAAGATGTTGCTTCAATAAAAGTGTTAACACTAATCACAACTACTGTGCTAAATGACGAATGAACTCCATCTTGATAAATCACGCGATCGACGTCCGTGTGTCCCCGGGGGCGGGGCTGACCCGATTAAACGGGAGAGGGGGGAAAGCATAAACAGAGGTCTTCATTCGGAATGATTTCATCCATCCATCCATTTTCTTGACCGCTTATCCCTCACAAGGGTCGCGGGGGGTGCTGGCACCTATCTCAGCTGGCTCTGGGCAGTAGGCAGGGGACACCCTGGACTGGTTGCCAGCCAATCGCAGGGCACACAGAGACGAACAACCATCCACACTCACACGCACACGCACACCTAGGGACAATTCGGACCGCCCAATTAACCTGCCATGCATGTCTTTGTAATGTGGGAGGAGACCGGAGTACCCGGAGAAGACCCACGCGGGCACGGGGGAGAACATGCAAACTCCACCCAAGAAGGCCGGAGCCTGGACTCAAACCGGAGTCTTCAGAACTGGGAAGCGGACGTGCTAACCACTCGACTACCGTGCCGCCGGAATGATTTCAATCAGATTTAAAAAAAAAGAAAAAGAAAAAAAAAAATCCAAAAATGTAAACCTGGCTGTGATGTTTTCCTGCCTAATTCAAAACGGCAGCAGAAGCACGATGCTACGTTTGGCAGCATTTTACTTTTTGTTGCCGTGAATCAAAAACGAACAAACAAAAAAAGGTCAAAAAGGGACAGCAACCGTCTTGTACGCGATGTTGATCCCGTCCTGATGGAGTCACCCGACTGGCCCGATTGTTGTGTGATGTCATTCAAACTTGCATCATAGAAATGCACACACACAAAAAAACAACAACAACTGGTGCCAGTCAGCACGTCCAGCTGCCACAAACAAAAACAACAAAGAAACACTTGTGAGGCCAGCATGCCGTCACCGAATGTGTTTGGCTTTTGTTTATTTGTAATGAATACAGGCTTGACAAAATATTAGGAACAGCTGTCTTTTTGCGACGCAGCATGTCAAAGACTTTTCATCTTGACGTTGGCATGTGTCAGGTGACCTCACATATGTGCGCCCCAAATGGACCCCCCTCCTCCCCCTCCCATCCCTCAGTACACCTGATCAGGTCTCAGGAGTTTGTGCATCCTCATTAGCAAATATTTTTCTCCTGTTTGTTAATTGCGTCCTTCTACACCAGCTGCCCCCTCCCCATGCACCCCCCACATCCCCAACACACAGCTCCCTAACAGCCACTAATTGTCATCATAAGGAAGTGAGGCCTGTCACAAGTTGGAGAACAGCCTGTGTAAATACACCGTGTGTATGTGTGTAGTCGAGAGACAACCCCCCAAGCCCCCGTCCCCCAAAAAAAGGTCCCAAAAGAGAGCTGAGGAAGCACAGGGGGCCCAAGAGGATGAAGGCTAACGTGCAAGTGTAGCTAATGACGCCAAGGAAAAGGAAAAAACGACCGATCGCTCGCTAACTCAAAAAAAGTTTAATAACAACAAAAACTTGAAGTTGTAAAAGGACAAACGAGGTCATCAGAAAGTCATTGAACAAACGGCGGTAATTCATCATTCTCACGTCCAAAACGGCCCAATGCGCCGCAAAACCGCAGAACTCGGTCCAGGTGACCAAAAACAACACCCAGCATCATCTTACATATAAAAGAAGAAAAATACTTTTGGCAGAATATTCACAGACTGTTTCGGAAGGTTTACATTCAGCGTAAATGTAAAGCAACATTTAACATAAAAAACATCGCACAACTGCGATAGGCTGGCAACCAGTTGAGGGTGTACCCCGCTTACTGCCCAAAGCCAGCTGAGATAGGCTCCAGCACCCCCCGAAAATAATTGAGAAGCACTGGACTAAGGCATTGGGGGCGGGGCAATCGTTTTTCATGGTTGAGGTTAGGGAAGGGCATTATGTCAATGAGAAGTCCCCACGATGATACAAAAAACAAACGTGAGTGTGTGTGTGTGTTTGTGTGTGTGTCCTGGTGGAGCTGAGCTGTCAGTGTTGTGCTGAACGTGCCAAGAAAAAGCAAAAGAAGCAGCTTGTGTCAGAAATGAAGCCCAAAGTCCACATGACCTTCCTGCCTCTGGGACTAACAAACACACACACACGCACATACACTGGGGAAACATTAAGACTGATGGAAAAAGAAAGAAAAGTGAAGAGGATGAAGATGAAGACAACCAGAAAGTCGTCCTTGGTCCTTGTCCTGGTCTAGGGGCCCAGTTCCGGTCTCGTTCCTGCTCACGTGTTGTTGTTCTGGTCCTTGGTGTCCTTGCACTTCTTCTGCTCCTGATCCTTGTAATTGACCTTCTTGTCCCACAACTAGTTCTTGAACATGCTCCTTGTCCCTGTTCATGATCTGGTCCAGATCATAATCCCTTTTTTTTTTTTGCTCCTTGTCCTGGTCCATGGCACAGTTCTGTTCATGTTCCTGCTCACTGGTGCAGGTTCTGGTCTCTTTTACAGTTCTTGGTCGTGTTTTGTGGTCCATGCCTCAGTCATGACTGTGTTTTCATTCTGGTCCTTGTCAATGTTCCAAGCCCTGGTTCTTAGACCAGTCTTGCTTCTGTCCCTGGTCTTGTCCTGCACCTTCCCCTGTTCTTGGGTCTGGTCATAGACCTTGACCTTGTTTTTGTCCTTGTTCTTGACCTGGCCCTTTTTCTAGTCTAGTGGTGGCCAAGTCCGGTCCTTGAGAGCCTCTATCCTACCCAGCCTGTTTTACGTGTCCCCCTCCTTCGGCACAGCTGAATCTAATGATCAGCTCATCAGCAAGTGTAGCAGAAGCCTGCTAAGGATCCTGATCATGAATCAGGTGTGTTAGTGGACAGAAACATGGAAAGCAAGCTCTGGAGGACCGGACTTGGACACCCCTGTCCTAGTCCTCCTTCTACAACTCTGGACTTGTTTCTGCTTACTGTTTCAGGTTCTGGTCATTTTTACAGTTCTTGGTCGTGTTTTGTGTTCCTTGCCTTAGTCATGACTGTGTTTTCATTCTGGTCCTTGTCAATGTTCCTGGTCATGTTCCAAGTCTTGGTTCTTGGCCCAGTCTTAATTCTGTTCCTGCTCTTGTCCTGCACCTTCCCCTGTTCTTGGTTCTGGTCATAGTCCTTGACCTTGTTTTTGCCCTTGGTCTTGACCTAGCCCTTGTCCTAGTCCAGTAGTGGCCAAGTCCGGTTGCACAGAAACATGGAAAGCAGGCTGGATAGTGGCTCTGGAGGACCAGACTTGGCCACCCCTGTTCAAGTCCTCCTCCTTGTCCTGATCCAAGGAACAACTCTGGGCTTGTTTCTGCTTACTGGTTCAGGTTCTGGTCCATTTTTAAGGCTTCTGGTCCAGATGTTTCTCACAGTCGTGACTCTTCTTCGTACTCGTCATTGTCTCGGTTCTGGTTCTTGTCACTGGTTCTTCTCATTTCCAATCTCTGATTCCTGGGCCAGTTTCGGGCTTTGTTCCCGGTACTGTTCCTGCTCTGTCTCACAGTCTGGGTTGTGTTTTACAGCTGACTGTTGCTGTCCCCGTTTTTGGTACATTTGGAGTGTGTTTGCTTTGATTTGTGGATCACTTTGACCACCTTCAACTGTTGTGAAATTTTGGGCTACAAAATGTGTGCAGTTTCTCCGTGTGCGTGTGCGTGTGTATGTGTATGTGTGTGTGTCACATCCAGAACTCATGTTCCACTCCGGTCCAATTACACCAGAAGGTCAAATATACCCTCTGTTCCAGATTCTCCACTCGCTCCCAGACGACTGTCCGTTGTTTGCGTCTGCGAGCGCTGTCAGTTTGACGGGGGTGCCCGGGTCACACGTGCCCGAGTCTTTTTTGGCGGTCACCGGTCCAGAGGGGCGGCGGGCCGAGACCATCTGCTCACCACAGCCAACATTTACCTGCCATGCTTTTGGCCACTGGCCATACGCACACACGCACATCGGGTCACGCCACACCAAACGACAGGCTGAGAGCAGATGTCCGTCAAGCCTCCTTGTCCACTTAATTAAGCAGAATCAGCACTCACACACAGACACAGGACTGGACTGGCACAAATAATCGGCACTAGCATTTTGACTTGTAGGCCCGAAGGCCCAGCCCGATTCCTGACTGCCCTTGGCTACCACCTAGCTTCAGTTTGATCTCAATATTTGAAATGGGATGAGTAGGCTGCTCCATCAAAATTGAGGGCTGCTCTCTCAGGGTAAAATGGAGGAAAATAAGCATTGAATTGCACCACATGAACCCCAAAAGACACCAGCCCACCGGGCATCTGCCCTCTACGCCAGATGGACAGTCCAGACTTGCTGTCACAATCTTAAAGACAAATGCAATTCCTTTTTTCCCCCCCACATTTTTAATTTCAGAGTTCAGAACAGCTCCTTGAAATCAAAGTGAACCTCAGAACCGGAACTCCAAAACTGAATGTCGTCCTGACAATTGGACCTAATTAAGCAATCCTCAGAAGTGGACATCAAATATGGACTTCGGAATGGGACAAAAAAAAAAAAAGGTCCTCAGAACTGGACTGTCGAACTTGAAATGATGAAAACAAAAGCAGGCCTCAGAAATACACCTGGGAACTACTGCTAAAAGCTACAAATGCTACATTAGCCTATCAGCATATTTAGGTCAGTTAGTCATATCAGATGGCTTCATATGAGGCACATTATTGTTCAATCATAATTCTTCATTTTGTCATTGTTAAAATTATTCTTTCCACGTAGATGACGTAGATCAGTGGTCCCCAACCACTGGGCCGCGGACCGGTACCGAATAGTAAAGAATAAAAACAACTTACTCTACTTCAGGCTCATTGAATAGCCGAGGCTTTATAATGTTTTATTTTGAAAAGTGACCGGATTCTCTCAGTTTTCGACGGCCTTTGAGGAACGTCAGCATGCTAAGGATCTCAGTATAGGTCGCTTGCACATGTCGTCACTTCCGCCTCGGATTTCTCGTAGTCGCCATGCTGGGTGGCCTCCATTAACGAAGCGATTCGGTCTAACACGTATCTATCACGTTTGTTTTCTGCGTTTAAAATGGTACATTGTTGCTGCATCGTTGGCTGTTCGAACAAAGCCAAGGGGGAAAATGGTCGGTCTTTTTTCCGAATTCCGAAAATAATTAGGAACCAGGGTCTGGAGACAGAGGAGTGCGGACTCCGGAGGGAAGTCGTTACTTTGGGCTCGTGTGTGCAGCGATCACTTTGTGAGCGGTAAGCTTGTTTACCTTTATTTAATGCATGAGGATTAATAACGTTTCGACCGCCCATATATGGGCAAGTTGCTTATGTTTTGGATTCATGAGCATGCAAGTTCGGTAGTACAAGCTGGCTAGCGGACGTTAGCCGAAAGCTAACATCGAACATTTTCACCCAAGTAGTGCCAGTGCAAAGTGTTTACTGCTGAAATTGGATTGATTAGTCTTGGGCTCTTAATGCCGATAACATGTTTTTTGGTGGCAAAATGTAAACTTGGAAAAAAAAAGAGACAGAAGGGGCTGATGCAAGAAAACAGACCCCCGGGGGTGATGCAAGAAAACAGACCCCTGGTAGCCTACACATCATGCTAAAGAACTCATTCACGGCCACCCTACTGCGGTAAAATAACCAGTCTTTCCATATTTTATTTGTTTATATATTTGTTTATTTTAACAGGTCGCCCTGCGCCCGTTTTTCTGTCCAATCATCCCGACTGGGCTCCAACATTAAAGTTGGGTCCCAAGTTACAACATCTATGTCTCAGCCCAGTCGGTGCCAAGATATGAACGTGCACAGGAGAGACAAGCAAAGAAAAGACGACTCGAAGTGGCAGATTGTTGCAGTTATGCAGCCAGATGGCTCCAGTAACCTGTACTCTCAAGTACTGCTGACATCATTGACTCTGGTATGCCACTCAGAATTCATTACATGATATATTGTATGCATGAGTGAATGTATGTGTTTGTTTGTGTGTGTGTACACGCACCTTATATTTTAGAGACATTTGGAAGTGTTTATAGAAATAAGTATTTGCCTGTAGCAATGTTCATACATTAAAAAATGCAACAAAATGTGTACATTTCTTTTACACTGACAAAAAAACTATACTACTTTACTATATTAAACCTATTATTGGTACCGTATTTTTTTGTGATTTTTTTCTTTATTTTTTTCTTTAGGGATCTCATGCCACACCGACTTGATTGCCAATGACATGATGGAAACGAAGGCGAGCATCAAAGCATTGGAGGAGGACAACATGCGACTGTTTGTTTGGCGCTAATAAAGGCAGCGTTTATACAAATTCTATTGTTGGGTTTGTTTACAAAGCTATACATAATACAAATGACAGGATTTGACTCAATGTGCAATATGGTCCCTCTTAAAGTAATAACATAAATCTCTATTATTTCTAAAAGCACAAAAAATGAAGTGAATAATGATTAGATGTAGTAATTTCAGGGTTAAAAATTGAACTGTTAATTAATGTAGTTTATTTTAGCACAGGTGCCTACCATCCTGAGATGACGGTATGATGTAATGTTGATGGGGTACGCAATGACTTTCATTATGCTATGTACAGAGGAAAAAGTTGCTCTCTTTTAAATTTGTTTAATGTAAGACAAGTACCAGTACTGTGTTACAGTTTTCCCAATAATCCTTGTTTCACACTTGTCACAAAACCACTGTCCTTTTGGCAGTCTAGATTGGCACACTTCAAGTGATATCATTTGATTTTACAATCTGCTGCAGCACAAAAAACTACTTTATTCCGCATCTTTGAAGTACATGAGCAAGTGGTAGGTGACAGCGGCTGAGCAGGAACACTGGAAGTCCACTGCTGATCTAGTAAATGCTCTCCCGAGCAGTTCAGGTAAGGAGGGGATTTTGGGAAAAAAAAACTCTGGCTTTTCCAACTGGCCAAAACGAGCGATCTGGGTGGACTCGCTCAATCACACTTTGTCCACACCACAAAGTCGCAGAAGTCCGTCCAGTTAAACTCATCTGTGCCTGAATCTGAAAATATTACAAACATTGTAATGAAAATATGAAACATAGAATTCAATAAGAAACTACAAAAAGTAAAGCCATACATACCTGGTAATAATATTGGTGTTGTCGTGACAAGTGATGGGAATTGTTGCCATCCGGCACCAGACAGAAATTGGGTGTTGTGACAGCCTCCTTAACCGTGAGATCATAAGAAAAGCTGTCAGTATGCTCAGTAGTTACCATGAACACGTTTTATTGTACTGGAAACTGAAACTAAAAATACGTCCTCTGAGAGTGGTTAACCTTAACCATTTAGAATAAGTTGATTAAGTAACATGTAACTAGTGAAAGGGTAGCATTAAATTTAATTAAGCCACGGGGAGGCTGTGCATAGTTACTTTTTATTCTTATACGCTCTGCCATATTTGCCTGTTATAAAATTATTAGAAAAACCACATCAGGTAAAGCCAGCTGTGCATGTAAACACAATGATAACAGGAAGCCTGAGAACAAATCAACATTTTTGTGTGCAGAATTACCAACACCATGTGGTTTACTTACGTGCAACAGCAACCGTTTCTTCTGATGCGATGTTAAAGTTTACACTCTGTATCCACCCGCTTACAAAATAATTGTAAGCCTCCAGGGATTTGTTGGCGTGTTATGGAGCATGTTGTCAACACGAGGTAGGGAAAGATGTCCAGAGATGTCACATTTGGCCAGCAAGCTTTCTCCGTCAAAAAAAAAATCACCCTTGGTCAGGACGTAATTAGGATCAATCCCGCCACACAGAGACACCTTCTGCCTGTATCGTTGTTTTTGATCTTCCGGTAAATCGTGAAAATACTGCGAAAATTACATCAGGTTGATAAGCTCTACCGTGTAACTCGCGAGTGTACCTTGTGAACCGGCGGACACCCAATATGGCGCCCGAAGGAAAAACTCCCATGATGCATTACGATGTGCAAGCGACCTATTCCAACCCGAATGCTTCCTGAAAAATACTGGCCACAGGTTTGTCGGAGTACCAATTGTGAATAGCTAAGATGTTCATCTACTAATTAGAAGATATTTTTAGTCATAAATGGTCAAATAAAAAGCCTATTATAAAGATATTTTGGGGGGAAATCCTCCATATTGCAGCTTTAAAATGACTTTCTTACCATTATCTCAATATTTGCTCTACGAACTCAATAAACTACATTTGAAGACTTTGGATTTACAAGCACGATCATCTGTTGTTCATTATTGTGTGACTTTTTATGAGTCAATGAGTAACAAGGTCCATCTCGGCTGCCAGTCAAAATTGGAGTTGTGGCGTCCCCTGGTGGACACCAGAAACAAAAACAAAACACTGGAATGACGACAAGAGGGAGGTCGCCGAGTGCGTCTGCTCAATATTTATTGATAACAGCAGTGTACAAAATCTCACATTAGTGGGGACTGGACTCTGTCTGAGTTGATCAGACACGTTGCTGAGTCCAAAGTTGGATCCTGCTGGCGGGGGGAAAAAAAAGAATGGCGGCTTTTCAGTGGTCACAGCCAAACAGGTCCATGGACACTCGGTGCTGCTCCGGGATAGCCTTGCCGGCCACGAAGAGCTGGATGCTATCAAAGTGGTAGAAGTGGTTCCCGACGATTACGCGCACGCCGTGAGGGTCGCACATGGCGGCGTCCACCTTCTTGATCAGAGACAGAGGACGCTCGTTGCTGGCCACGTGAGGAGTCGCCTTCAGATCCACGTCGTAGATGTGATCGCCTGAAAAGACAAAACGCAAGAGATCAGAATCGATTTTATTTAAATTATTATCTACTGTCTTGTATTGTTAATTGTATCCACCATTTTTAAATTTCGTCTCAGTTTGAGTCCAGTTTTAATCATGCTTGTTAGTTTTTAACCATAGTTAGTCAACCGCATCCCGTTTTTATTTAGACCATTTTCTAAATTAAACCATTTTCATTTTCATTTTAGTCTTTATTTTAGTCCAAGAAAACATCATTTTAGTTATCTAGTTTTAGTCAACAAAAACTGTCAACTTTGTATTCTAGTTTTAGTCAGGACAATCATTTAATTTCGTCAACGAAAACTAAACAAATTTTTTTTTGTCAATGCACATTTTTCACCGGACTAAAACTAGACTAGACTAGACTAGACTATAACCCTCATTAATAAACAATAAGTGGGACTAAATCAGTCTGCATTTTCATCGATTAATGAAGATGAGACAAAAATGTACTTCATTTCATAAAAACTGGACTAAAATCTATGGACATTTTGGTTTGTGAACAAAAACGAGACAGAAATGATAGGATTTTGTAAAATCTTGTCTGTGCTAATCGGTCACTGTTTTCATAAAAAAAGATGAGAGAAATTTTATGTGAAATACTTTGAGATCCAAAATGTTCAACATAATCTGCTGACCCCCCCCCCCCCCCAAAAAAAAAAAAAAAAAAAAAACTAAATAAAAGGGTTAACACTACTGTCTTGCCCTTGTTTGTATACTGGGAGCGCTGTTCATGTTGTACCCGATTTGGCCACTTAGAGGCAGTGTGGTTCCGTGCGTTCTGATACACAGTGAAGATGGTGCCACATTAAGGAGAAGAAGGAAAAAGTCACGATCAAGTTATGCCAATAAAAGTTGATTTTTTTTTTTTTAAATGTTTTTTTTTTTTTTTTTGCAGCGTAGGAAGAGCATATGCCGGTGAGTCTTTTTCAGATGCTTCTTTGTATACATTTCTGAAGCGTCTTGTATGAATAGCCGTTCTTTTGAAAGATCAAATTGCTGCGAGTAGCTCGCTAATTATCATTAGCCAGTCAGCCTGGAGTAAATCATGACAATTATTTGCTCATCTAGTCAAGCATTATACTGCTCATTATTATTATCATATCTGACTTATTGTGTGGAAATCTGGCATATAAAACAAATATCGACCCTGTTGTTTTCAAACTGCAAAAACGAGCCATAAGAATTATTAATCGGTCAGAATATGGAGAACCAACACATTCACTATTAAATTTAATACAATGAAATTTTATGACTTAGTCGAGTTTAAAATATCACAAATAATGTATCTTACATCAATTCACCCACCCCCTTTTTTGTTTAATCACTATATGAATACAAAGTACGAAATAAACACCAATCACTGGTTAATAAACAAAATTATTAAAATCAAAATAAAGTATATCAAAGCAAAGCAATTCAAAGCAAAGTTCAAGAGCATTATTTAAATCAGATATGAGCTAGTAAAATTGCAGGAATGTAATTTTTTTTTTCAGTGTACCAGTATGAGTGAAATTGTGTACGTGAGGGTGTATTATTATTGTGTATGCCTATGAATTTCATATACATACGCTCTTGGCAAGTGTACGTACATGTCAAAGTGCAGTTGTATACATGAGCAAGATTACACATTTTTCTTTTATTGAAATATATGAACCTATTGTAGTAATTAATGAAATAAGTCAACAGATACAAAGAATAAGGGGTAGGACTAGATAAGTTTTCAATTTCTTCCTACTCCTTTTCAACATGTAAACTGTCACTAATGATTGCATAAGTTTCATCTTTCTTTTGTTTTTTTATCTGCTACTTGTTTATGTTTCCATGTTTAATAAATAAACAAACAAACAAATCTATGAAATGAAGCAGAAGTCATTGTCAATCAAATCATTTTGAATTAATTCTGAATCGAATCGCAGACCCAAAATTCGGAATCGTGACACAGTCAAAGATTCCCTCCCCTAATAAGCAAACCAACTTTTGTGAGTGGCTCCCTCTTTCCAAACGGCGGTCTGATAGTTTACCTTTGATGACGTGAGCAGTGTGTTCATCCCCGCAGACAAAGGCGGCGTCAATGGGACCCTCCAGACCCAGTTCGTCCTTCACGGGTTTTGGGTAACCCTCCGCAAGGACGTGCGGCTCGCTGACCTTGTACTTATACAGGTTGTTGTCCTGCAACAAGAGACGCCGCAACATCGTCAACAACCTTTATCATCATCATCAAGACCCAAGACCAGGAAGCGGACCGCAAGCAAACCTTCATCATGAAGAGGTGGTCCTCGTAGGAGAAGACAGCGTCCACCTCGCTGTGAAGTTCCTTGAAGGACGTCTCGATGGTGTCGGCTTTCACCGTGTCATTGTTGCCGTCTCGCTGCAGGAAATAATGACCTGGGCAAAGAAGGACAAACCGCTAACTAGCTTTGGCGCTAAAACACCAGATCCAGGTCATTTCAAGTCACTTGTTTGCCCGAAGTACGATTGTTGCCCGGCCGATTTTTGTAACTCTTATGTTGCTGGGCAGAATTCAAAAGATGTCTTCACTTTCACCCAATTGCTGTCGAGTTTTTTGCGACATGGTTGCCAACCAGAATGAATGTTGCTAGGCAGAATTGCGAGGATTTTTATTTTTGAACCTGATTGGATCCTTGTTGCTTGGCAAAGTTCAATCTGACAAAATGTCACTTGGCAGACGGTTAGCTAATGTTTGACCCCGCCCAATTCGGGATCACTGTCCATTGGCCGCTTGTCGCTAGGCAGAATTTAGCACTCGCTCACCTCTGAAGGCGTACAAGTTGCCCGCGTCGTCCGAGGTGATGGCATCCAGGTGGACGTGGCTGCATCTCTCACGCTCCAAGTCGTCGGTTTCGCCGCCTGTACGTTAACGTATAGCCTCAAGCTAACTGCGGCGAATCTCCCGGCAACTCCTCTGAGTATGACTTGACTTACTGTAGTTGGAGCACCTCATGAAGAAGTCACGGGCCTCCTTGGGGTACCTGCCATGGACCTCTCCGGTCTTGGAATCAAACTTGGAGAACTGGTGCCCGTGGAAGCAGTAGTAGTGCTCCATGTAGCGGAAGGCGGACGTGCAGTTGGCCATGGTCTTGAACTCTCGGTGCTCCACTTTCTTGTTGCCCACATGGAAGTGGTAGATCTCATGCTCTGTGGACGACAGGAGTCGTTCAGCGTTTGTAGAAAGAAGGATGAAAACGGCGGGCGGGCACGAGTCTCCCAACCAACCCTTGAAGAAGATGACTTCGTTCTCTTCGCAGTCTGGCATGGGACACACGACGGCGGCGTCCAGGTTGTCCGGAATGCCCGGGAAGACTTCCGAGATGGGCTTGGGGAAGCCGTCTTCCAGCTTGTGCTTGTAGTAGGCAAACACTTTGTCACCCTGTGGGGAAAGGAAACATCTTGCACGAGTCCGTTTCCGGCACACTGGACACAATTCATATTTTCGGTTTTGTCACAGTGGACACTTGTTACCAGGCAGGATACCGATCATACGGGTCCGTAATGCTTAGCAACTGGTAACTTTTTTTTTTCGGATCACACGCTTTTTGATCCACTGGGAATTGTTGCAACACAGAATCACACATTTTGCCTTATAAAACTCTTTGACAGCCAAAAACGTTTAATGACTTATTCTAAAATCCGAATGAATACGTACAATGAAGAAGTAGACGTGGTCGTGGTCCTCGGCGTTCTCAAAGTGCATGCGGAAGGCGGCGTCGATGTGGTCTAGCGGATGATCGGCGGTGTCCAGCTCGGGGAAAGACCCGTTGAGCAGCTCGGCTTTCCCGTGGAAGCCCTTGAAAAGGTAGTGGCCCTTGAAGAAGAAAGGCATGCCCTCCTCGCTCACCGTCACCGCGTCCATCTCCAGACCCAGACAGCGGTCCGGGACGTCTGCACAAAACGCTCACTGTGAGAACAGCGTTAACAAACACTCGGCTATAGAATGTGGCGGCCATTTTGAAATGCTGTTGGAATGGAAAGTGCCTCAAATAGCGAAAACTGAAATCACTTCCACCCACCCAAAAGGTTTGCGTTGACACAAAATGGCGGCAAAACACGATTTAGGAAGCCTGTCTACTCGTTTCAAATGCTGCATTGGAGAATGGTCAGAAGTCGGATATACCCGAGTTGGTTTTTTCCCAGTTGCGACCTGAAAGCGTTTGAGGCGAAAGTAAACAACCAAAAGGGCGGATAGTAATAAAGTGATTTTTATTTTGGTCCTCAAAACTCATTTTGACCTCCAGCAAACTGATCTTTTCGCAATTTTGCTTCATTTATTGTTTTGATCTTATTTCATAAGCATTCCATACAATTAAATAGTATAATTTCACGCAGGGAGATAGCAGCATACTGTCACGTACGCTTTGTTACGTCGAGTTCAGTCGAATATTTATCAAAAAAAGCTATCTAGTTTTATACTGAGTAAAGTGTGTTTTTACCATTCACGGTCTGTGGTCGCCATTGTAGAGTGTCGTAACTTGTAGTCCGTCAGTGAAGTCGGGCTCCTTTTTTTTCCCGACTTCGCAAGTGGAATTTCCGGGTTCAAGGGGGCGTGTACACTGTACACCTGTACACACTTCCTGCTTTGAACTCGGAAAAGTCCGACTTCCGACCATCCTCGAAATGCAGCAGGTGTACGGGAATGCCCCCTTGAACTTGGAAAATCCACTTGCCAAGTCAGGGGAAAAAAAAAAAAAAAAGGACCCCGGACTTCACCGACGGACTACAAGTGACGTCACTCTACAATGGCGACCCGTTCGGAAACACAGACCGTGAATGGTAAAACACAATTAGCTTTCTTCATTTATAAATATTCAACATAACTTGACGTAACATAACGTACGTGAAAGTGTGCCGCTATCTTCCTGCATGAAATTATACTATTTAATTGTATGGAATGCTATGAAATAAGATAAAAACAATAAATGAAGCAAAATTATGAGAAGGTACATTTGCTGGAGGTCAAAATGTGTTTCAAGAACCAAAATAAAAAACAATTTATCACTATCCGCCATTTTGGTTGTTTACTTTCGCCTTGAACGCTTTCGGGTCGGAACTGGGAAAAAACAACTCAGATATATCCGACAATTCTGGAATGCAGCAAAACTCTCCAGTCACTACAAAGTGTTTTATACATTTGGTGGAACTATCTAGCTCCAAAACAATCTCTGAATCATGAAAAGTGAATCAGTGATTCGCAACACAGTCAAGACGATGACGAAGGAGCAGGCGGAGGTGGAAGTTCACTCACCATGATGGTCGTCATCGCTGTCGGAGAAAACAAAGACAGGTCACGATTGTGTGTTTAAAAACCAAAAAACATTCCAGTACACACAGGTGTCAAAGTGTCAAACTCAAGGCTCGTGTCCATGTGCTTTTTTGCAGTTAGCAACAATTTGTTATACACTTCGGCTGGATTTGTCAATATTCAGTACAGTAGAGTATCCATTACAAATGTTGATACACCCAACAAAAATATAAATGCAACACTTTCAACCTCATTTTACATTATCCTTTACATAAATGTCTTACAGAGGATTAAAAACAATAGGCAATAATAACTATAGCTAACAAAAATGAGTTCCTCCCCCACCAACATGCAACGATTTCCATCGGTCAGTCCTGCCTGCAACATCATTTTTTACTTCATACTTTTGTTCAATGCTTCGGTGCCATCTTGGAAAGTTTGCAAAAACACTAAAAAAAAATGGAGCAAATAGCTCAATTCGTTTGATTTATCGTTTGTTGAGGACGGCTTCTTCTTGCCTGTCACCAAACGTCACCGGCATCCGTAGATGAGTTCTAGTATCGAGATCCGATTTTCACATCAAAGTAGTGACATGGGATCATTTCAGGGTCGCGCTGGCTTGATGTCGCCAATCCGTGACCTCTAAGCTGAGGTAACGAATCCGACCGTCGGGACATCGTTACCGCCCAAGGGTTGTGGAATCCAGCAGGTCTACCAAGTCAAAACCCCTGAAATGGACCGACTTGAGCCACAGGTGCTTCAACTCAACATGAGGAGAAGCGGCTGTGGCTCAAGCCAATCCAGGCAGACTTTTGGATTCCCCAACCCCGGTTTCCTCCACACTTGACCAGAATAAATATCGACTCTTTCACCGTTGCGAGCTATGCTTGACAGTCGGAAAGGGAGAGAAAAGACTTACTGGTCGGCCCACGCCGAGGCCAAGCACAGGCACAGGACGGTGGAGAGCAGGATCTTCATGGCGGCCTGACAAGAGCGAGCGAGAAAGACCCGAGGTGGCCACTCAACGGGTTTCCGTGCCATTTATAGCGTCAGACCAGGAGCGGTGGTGGGGGCCGTTCGATGGAGAACGTCGTGTCCACAAGATGCACCCGCCCACGTGGCCTGAACAAATCGATAACGCACGCAAGCAAGCACACATGCTCCCTGACATCCTTCGCATGGACTGTGGACGGTCGGGTCGGGTTCACGTGTCTTCTTTTTGGACACGCGAAGTGTCCTGAAGTCACTTTGCTTGAGGCGAACAGATCTGATGGGGACACGGGTCAAAAGCAGGCCCAGAAGGTTCCACAAGGTCCACAGTGAGAGGTAACTAACCCGGCGTGCTCGCGGGTCAGGCATACAAGCGGCCGTTGCGTAACGTGCGCCTCTCACTGAACATTAACAGAATTTGGCGTTTGATGGCGGCCGGCCGACCACGTTGAGAGACGGTCAACATCCAAATGCAGAAAAAAAAAATCAAACGTAATCAATTTCAGCGCCTTTTGGTCGGCCATCAAGCAGCCACGCCAACGCGCAAAATTCTCCTTCGCGTTGCTCGTCACATTTCATTCAGTTCGCTTCATTCAAATGTTGCCGTTTTGCCCCGTTGGCGACTTGTTGCTAGGTGGAATTCTTCTTGCCTAGTGGCCACTTTGTTGGGAGGGATCACTGGTTTCACCCCATGGGGTACTTTGGTGCTAGGTTGGATTTGTAGGGCTAACTTAACTTCCTGTACTTTTGCTGCTTGGCAGGGCTGGACTGGCACAAAAAAATTGTCCCTGTCATTTGGCCCCACTGGCCCAGCCTGAATCCTACCGAACACATAGTTCTGACACTGATGTTTGATCATGTTTCAGTTTCCTATCTATATTTGAACTGGATTAACAGACTGGTCCCTCTAAGTTGTGGGTCAGTCTTTTGGGGTAAAATGTAGGGGGAAAAAAAAATGCATCAGCAGCCAAAAGAGGCCGGCCCACCGGGCATCTGCCCTGTATGCCAAATGGCCAGTTCAGTCCTGCTGCTTGGTGGCTTTCATGATTCAAACTCGTTATGTCCCGTTTGATGAGATGTGTTCATTGACATTGCGCGCTTGCACATCATGACTCAATGTGGTGAAATATGACAAATGGGGAAAATAAAGATCACATGCTCTTGTCTGTCCTGGATGAGAGGCGGTCGGTCCTTGAACTCAGCGCGAGTTCAAGCTCGCATTTGCCGTCCGTACTGGACCTGGAACAAACTCAGCAAAAGGTCATGTTGGCTGTTTGCTGGACGCTCATGTAACACGCGGCCTCCCTCCTCCGCACACCACTTGCAAATATTGACAGGGGGCGCCGTCGCGTATTTCGCTTCATTCCTTATTAGTCACAATGCCGGATGAGTGGTTGGCACGTGGTTGTCGGTTCAAATGCAGGCTCTGGCCTGTCTACGGTCAGCACTTCCTATGCTGTTGGAATGTGAAGTGATTCGAGTCTTGACTTGACTTTCGGCAACGTTTTGAACGTCGCCTAAATTAGTGAAAATCTAAAATTCATATTCATTCATTTTATTCATTTTGCGATGACACAAAATGGCGGCAAAACACAATTTAGCTAGGCTGTCTACTCATTTCAAACTCTCCAGCCACTACAGCATTTGATGGAACTATCTAGGTCCGAAAATCTCTGAATCATGAAAAAATTTTGCCCAATAGGAATCTTGTTGCCGGGCAGAATTCATTGGCCTAGCTCATTTTTGCCCATTTGTTGCTAGGTAGAAAGTCACCTGCGTCAGTTGCCCAAATCAGGTGCAAGAAAGGAAAAAGCTGGCCACAGTTGAACCGGCTTGTTTACCTGTCGCTTGAATAGAAGCACCCGTGGCAGACTTTCTGGAAGTGGATTTGCCTGTGTGGCTTTTCTTCGGGTACTCTGCTTTGCCTGGCACGTTCCAAAATCACTCAAGACGCAACATTGTCCTTCGCTGTGAAAACTTGCTTGTCTTTTCCTGGCGACCCATCCTGACTTATTGCCCAAAGCCAGCTGGGATAGGCTCCAGCAAACCCTCAAGAGGCGAAGCTTAGTCTATAGCTTAGTAGTTAGCAGAGCGAAGGTGTCTCAGCTTGCTAACAGTTTGCTAACTTGGCCTCAAAGCAACTTAAAAAAAAAAAAAAAAAAACGCAGCACAAACTGGAAATGGGAGTAAACTTCCTTTACCCCGCATTAGCTACTAGTTGCTTCTCGTTTGATCATTTTTTGCCCGTTGGAATTTTGGTTGGAGCGCTTTTCAGAAGGATCGCTCATTTTGGCCTCAAGGGACACTTGTTGCTCAGCTCAAGTCATCTGGAGCAATCTTTTTTTGTTTTTTGGCTCTATTCTTTCTTCATACTTGTTACTGGGCGGAATTCATAGGACAATCTGACTTTGAGGCGGAATTCGTACGACGTGCTTATTTTTGCCCAATTGGTCACTTGTTGCGGGGCAGTTTTCAGAGAGGAATCATTTTTGCCTCTTGCTCGACAAGTCGCAGAACAAGTCACTTTTGCACTTGCTCATTTCATACTTGTTTGTTAGATATCACAGGGTGGTAAATTAGTTTTCACCTGTTGCTTGTGCTCGGAAGAAATGATAGGAGCGCAAGGACAGGAATCACACAAATAACTTTATTTTTTATTTTTTTTGGTGTTTTATTTTTTTGCCGGACAGAATTGAGAGAATACGCTCATTTTGCCCAAGAGGAAACTTGTTGGCGGGCAGAATTCAGAGGATGCACTCATTTTGCCCAATAGGAAATTTGTTGCTGGGAATTAATTGGGCTTGCTCATTTTTGCCCATTTGTTGCTAGGTAGAAAGGTTCATAATGATTGGCAAGGACAATTAAAACACACACATATGAAGAATAGTCGTGAGTCAAGTTCTAATGAAAATAAATACATCTTTTTATTAATTCTTATTTCTAGCAAGTGAGCCCTCCCTGCGATGACACGCGCACACACACGTTGGCTAAAAGAAAATTCCATCAGCGTGTTTAGAAAGACTCCCAATTATGGAAACAAACACACACAAAGTGAAGGAATGTGAACAACATCCAAGACGTATTGGCACGTTTAAATGAAAGGATGATGTCATCAATTCGTGGCGTCAGCTTTAAGGGAAAAAAAAAAAAAAAAAAAAGTATTGTTCATGAATCCCGATGATGTTATTTATTCCAATGAAAAATGCTAACATGTCCTCCATTTGATCATCATCATCATCGCCATGACAACATACGCACACCTGCCACGCGACAAAAACCTTTCGCCCGTTGTCAACTTCAACATTTCCACCTATAACAAACGTGTCTGTTGACATCACACGATAGCCGACCGTCACTTACGTGTCTGTACTCACGTTTACAAACATCATGCCAATAAAATGCCAGATAATGAAGAAACGACTCGCAAAACAGATGATGCTAAACCGTTAGCAATTTGACTCTCAACAATCATCTGACTTACGATAAACATTTGTCAAAGAAACTAGCTAGCGTCTTGTTAGCTGCTCACTTCACATGCCAGCTAGCTAAAGTGGGGCTAGCCCTGACATGCTGCTAGCATGCCTGTTAGCCAACACACAATTTCATTCATGTCCAATTTCAACCCAACTAGCTCAGAGTACAAAATCAACAATGCTAACAAATTAGCAACACAGCTAGGAAGGTTCATTTTTTTGATTGAAAGAAATCTTCTCTGGTTCTGTAGCTAGCAGGCTAGCCGCTAACGTGTCACTACAGCGTGTTAGTCTGCGTGTTAGCAAAGAGCTGAAAGATTTTATCAGCGGTTGCCTTTTGAACAACATCCTAAGTGGCTAAGAGCTAACGCTAACGATGAGCTGACGCTTCTTTCGAGCACTGACCATCATGGTGGAGCGTATTTCATGTAAACATCGCACACGCACGTATGCACACACGCATCCGTCGTGTTGTTGTGTGACAGTGTGTCGAATTGTGGTTAACAAAAACAAAAACAAAACAGAAAAGTGCTGTTGGCGTACTGGTCTATGGTTTAACTGGTCTCAGCTTGTCCTGGCCCTGCGTTCAGGTCCAAGTCCAATTCTGTGCTGGTGTTGTCTGGCCTGATTCTCGTCCCGGTCCTGGTCCTGATCGCCGGTTGGTTCCAGGTCTTGACGCGTCGGCAGTTTCCCGGTTTTGTTACGAGTCTGCAGGTCTGCTTTGCTCCCCTGTTGACTGGAAGTGGCCTTGCTTGCTGGTCCACTTCAGTGGTTTTGCTTGGATTTGACGGGACCGGGCCTGTTTGCTAGTACCGGGCCTCACCGACTGGTGCAGCTAACTGGTCCTGGTTTTATGTTTTCGGTCCTGATGAGCCATCAGGTTTTACTCATTCAAAGTGGTCTCAGTCTTTCCAAGGGGTGCTGCTGATGTGTGCTTTTTTTGTGTCTTTTCTGGTCTTGGTGTTAGTGTCGGCAGGTTTTTGGAAGAAGTGAAGGGGGGCAGTTAGCAGCAGTTGAGACCATCAAAAGTGCCGTAAATCCAGCAAGCAAAAAAAAAAAAAACGTTTGTTTCCCTTGGTGGTGGCTCTTTTTGCTTGTCGGCTGCTGTACAGTGTTGTCGACATTCAGTGTTGCAGTCGGGGGGGGGGGGGGGGTTGGGGGGGTGAGGGCTACACGTGGTTTGCCCCGGGGGCCACCAACAGCTCGTTCAACACTTCCTGCGTCATGCTCTCGCCCATCTAAATAAAACAACACAACAACGGCGTCAAACTCACTTTGCAGGAAATATGTTTTTTTTTTTTTTGTGTTTTTTTTTGGTTCTCAAAATCAATCAAACTTTTAGACTGATTTTGCAAGGCCCACAGAATATTGTCTTCTATTGCTAACAAAACATGGAAGCTACCAAAAGAAAGAATAAAGTCTAAAATTAAAGTATATTTCTACTTGTTTCCATTTTGCAGCAATTAGCATTAGAATATAGCCAAGTTTCATCGATGTTCACATTCCTGGTGAAAACATTGACAAAAAGAGCTTGTTGCAACATGGCCCTGGTTGATCTCTTATTCTCTGCCGCCACCTGATGGCCGTTTGTGTAATAACTACCATTTCTTCTACTGTTCTCTGCAGTTGAGAAGCTGCATCAAAGCCTTCTGTATGGTCTAACATAAAAAAAACAACAAAAAACCCCACTAAATATGTCTTTGAACACGTAAAACATTTAAAATGGAACGTATTTATATGATTTTGGGAGCAAATGAGTTAACACCTTGTAATTTGACAAAAAAATGTTTTTGCAAATATAAGAGTGATGAAAACGTTTTCAAGTTATGCGTTATATATGATCCAACTTTGTTCCCAAGTATACTTTTCCACTTTTGTATTTCACGCTCTAACATGATCCATCTCACGTTATGAAGTGATAAAGTCCACACACATTCTGATCTATGAATTTCCCGTTTTGACGCAATTTCTCACTTTAACGTGGAACATTCCACATTTTGATGTCATTTCATGTTTTCATTAGAGATACACGGATATGTTTTTTTTTCAGGGCCAATACCGGTTATTAGTAATCATTACAGCTGCCGATAACTGATATTTGGAGCCGATATTCGTTTTCACTAAAAGGGAAAATATTGGCATAAAAATTTGTTGAATTTTTAAGCATGTTTATTGAGCAACTTTTAGGATTCGTAAAATATTGGGGTTTAAAAAAGTACATAAATGTTAGTCATCAGACACCTTTGTTTTAAAAATCAAACAAAAAGTTTGTGCATGTCTTCAAAAGTTCCATCAAATCTTAGCTCACTATCGTTTCCGACAGTAAATTCAGTTTTCCAGAATCTCGAAATATCTCAATTATGACATCTGGACTGACTTTAGTTTTCATTTCAAAACAGAAACATAAGGTGCATGTGTTTGTTAGTTTCAATCCATAGTTCCCTCAAGTTAACACTTTTTAAAACATTTTTTTAAAATATTCATCTATTATTGGCTGTATGATTCTTCAAAATGGCCGATGCCGATATTTGTATAATGCTGAATATCGTGCCATGGGTCTAGCCCTAGTGTTAACGTGATAAATATTAGGGCTAGACCGATTATCGGAGCCGATATTCAGCATTCTGACGAATATCGGCATCGGCCATTTTGAAGAATGATATGATATGATTATAGATCCTTTAAAAAAAAAAGTGTTCAAGGGGAAACTAATATCAATTTTCATTGACGCTTCTGACCCTGGGAACTTGTGTCCTTGAAATTAAAACTAAGATAAGTCAAATTTGAATTCTTCTGAAATTTTAACAAATTTGATTTACTGTATCAAACAATCTGGAGCTATTTACGTAAGTTTTGACTTTTGAAGACATGCTACTGACCCTGGAAGATTTTTGTTACATCTTGATAACAAAGATGTCTATCGACTAAGATTTTTTTTTTATTATTTTCTACGAACTAGTGATAGACCGATATGTTTTTTCAAGGCCGATACAGATACCAATTATTAGTAGTCAAGGAGAACGATAACAGATATTGAAAGACGATATTTTTCAGTAAAAGAGAAAATATCATCAAACTTTATGGTTTTTATTTTCCTTTTCATCTTAAACATACAAAGAATTGACAGCTTTGTTTAAAAATGCTAACAAAAATTGCCGGGAACTTCCATTTCTTCATTTTATTATTACCGTATTTTCCGCACTATAAGGCGCACCTTCAATGAATGACATATTTTAAAACCTTTTCCATATATAAGGCGCTACAGTAGAGGCTGGGGTTACGTTATGCATCCATTAGATGGTGCTGCACTAAAGGGAATGTCAACAAAACAGTCAGATAGGTCAGTCAAACTTTATTAATAATTACAATCCAGCTTTCTGACAACTCCATTCACTCCCAAAATGAATAAACAGCTGTTTTATTATTTTCTCCGAGGTAAAGTATTAGTATTAGCTAGCGATCCAAGATGGCGGGGTCTTCTGCGCATGCGCGTCACCGATCGTGCAGGGTCACCGATAGCGTCTTGACAGCGAGACCTGTGGCGGCTCAATATTGATCCATATATAAGGAGCACTGGATTATAAGGCGCAGGGTCAGCTTTTGAAAAAATTTACGGCTTTTAGGTGCGCCTTATAGTCGTGAAAATACGGTATTAATATTATTATTATTATTTTATTTTTTTAAATATAAAGTGTAAGGGAGTTCTCAATGTGTCTGTGAACAAATCCTGACGAAAACCCGAAATTTCGCTACGTTCACAAGCTTTTCACTGCTCAGTGACATACCAGTGTTATCTGCCTTCAGAAAGATGCTGATATTTGGCATTTTGACAAATATCGGCACCAATAATCGGCCCGGACGATAATTGTTCTATCCCTATTACGAACTCTAAACCTTGTTCAATAAACATATGCTTAAAAAAATAAAATAAAATAAGAGCTGAAGTTTTTATGTTTGAAAATTTGGATGCCAATATTTTCCCTTTTAGTGAAAATGAATATCGGCTCCAAATATCGGTTATCGGCGTCCTTGACTACTAATAATCGGTATCGGCCCTGGAAAAACAAACATCTATCTCTAATCAATATGTTTGTAATCAAATTCAGTCAAATCGTTAATCTCGTTAACAAAAGAGGAAAATATCACTGAAGTTTTTTTTTCCGATTCGAAATTAGATGCATGCAGCTTGACCTTTGACCTGTGAGCGTTTACCTCTGCGATGAGCCGGCGCAGGCAGTCGCTTCCGCCGGCGTCGAGTCCCTCCTCCTCCGGTGGCTCCTCCTCGGCTCCATCACGGTCCTGGTTTTGTTGCCTTTGGGGTCGAGGGGGCGGTGCTGGCGTGATGTTGATGGACGCTCGGTAGACGGCAGGTCTGCATGGGCCCGGCACCGTCGCCGGCGAAGAGGCGGCGGCGGTGGCGGGCTGGTCGTAGCTCAGCTCCGACTGGAGGAGGAACTGCTCCCTCAGGAGCTCCGACACCTGCGCATGTCGTTAGCATTGTTAGCGTTAGCTTACACAACATTTGATTTGGCAGAATTTGGTGGTGGAGGTAAATGGATTTCTACCTGTCATCATAGTGCATGCAGTAGGGATGTAACGATAACAGCAATATCGTGATATTGCAATATTAAAAATGCTACAATATTATCGTCGTCATCATGTCACAACATTCAAAGAAGCACATCTGTTTAAAAAGTTGGGTTGATTTCCATTTGTGCGCTGGTGGCTACTTTATAAAGTGCAATTTAATTTTCACAAGGCATGTTTTGGCCCGTCTATGTTTCAAATCCATGCAAATGGTCAACGTAATATAATTGTGAAGCGAGTCAATATGTGAGCTAGCATTAGCATGTAAGTGCCTCAATATTTTTTTTTTTAGCATGAGCTTTTTATTTATTTATTAATTTATTTTTTAACAATATTGTGACCTTTTTTGGTATCACCAACTTCCCCACAATATCGTAATAATTATATCGTGACTTTCATATAATGATCAATATCGTATTGTGATGTTTGGATATGGTTACATCCCTAATAGGCTATCACATGAAGTAGAGATAAAACTAGGCCTGGGTCTAAAATATTGATATCGAATCGATATTAATTTTCATAGCCAAAAAATTTATTCATAGAACCATGAATCAACACTTTTAATACGGCTTTTCCCCCATATATGAATCTACTAAATACCCCCAAAAAGAAGTCAGGTAAGCATTAGACATCAAAATACAAAATGTGGATGCATAATTATGAACTATGGCTGTCTCTCTTATAATACGGGTACATTTGTTTTGATTTATTTAGTATAAAATCTGCCACATGAATGTAAATGTTGCGTTTTTGCCACTTTATTGACATAGCGCTGTGGCTGTCACTGATTTCCATTATTACTGTATATATGGTTTTGATCAGGTCATGTTCAATAAAAGAGACATGATACATGAATGTATTGGATTCAATTATAAATGTCAATATTCATATTTTGATGCGTGCACCAAGTAAGAGAACGAAGTTTAGACTATTTTGCAGCATTGCTACTTGTGGGAATGTCTTCCATATCAAAAGTCAAAATTGCATCAAATCCTGAACTGAATCCAAAATCAATGTGAATCGTGAATCGAATCGAATCCATTTTGGAAATCTGAATCACTACCCCGTAGTGATAGACCGATATGGGTTTTTCAATGCCGATCCTGACACCGATTATTAGTAGTCAAGGAGGACGATAAGCAATATTTCAAGCTGATATTCATTTGCAGTAGAAGAGAAAATATTCGTGTCAAAATAAAAAAAAATAAAAAAAAAACTTTTCTTTTCATTTTAAACTACATTGACAGCTTTGTTTAAAAATTATAACAAAAAAATGATAACAAAAAGTTGCAGGGAGCTTCCAGGGTCATCAGCATGTTAAGCTCAATTAAATACTCAACAAGTAATTAGTTCCCTAAAGTTTTTCAACATTTCAACATTTCTTTAACTTTTTTTTTTATTTTTAAAAATAAGTGTAGGGAGTTCCCAGTGTCAGCATCATTATTTATAAAATGGACATTTTAATAGATGAATAAATGAAAATCTCCTGTGCAACAAATGCATGCGAACGTAGCTCATTTGGGGTTTTCATCGCCGTTCATCAAAAAAGTTTCAAAAGACAGTGAAAAATTGTCTGAATATGTTCAAAATACCGGCTTTATCGGCCTTCAGATTGGTCAAAAGGCCGATAATCGGTCTATCCCTAATACCCAGCCCTAGATAAAACGATTATCTGTGCCGATATTTGACATTTTGAAGCACATTGGCGTCGTAAGAAATCAATGTGCTATCTTCATGGCAGTCAACATAGTGTTCATAACTGAAAAATGTATCTCAATGATCACATTAGAACGTAAACTTGATGATGATTCCTTCCATCCCAAAAAAATAAAAGTGCAAAAAATGGGAAGAGGAAATGACGGATGGCGTCCGACGTTGGAGATTGGCGACGAGCCGCGTTTACAAGCTGACTCATGCAAACAAATTCACAAACGTGATCGATATGTTTGCTCCGTAGTAATAATTCTCTGAAATCCAATACTGGACGTGGGAGGCGTGTTTGTGCGTGGGTGCGTGTGTTTGTGCGGCCGTCGAGGTTAGTTGACTGACTGACTGGAGATAACAAAAAGAAAAGAAAAAAAACATTCATCAAGTTCAATCAAAAGCAGTTTTGTTTGCACAAATTTCTGCTTTCAATTATAACATTTCACATGTTGTCATGTGATAAACTTCACATGATCATGTGGTAAATCCCACAATTTAATGCAATTTCATATTTAGAACGTTACACGTTGTCACAATTTCACATGTTAAATGTCACGTTTGAAGATGATAAGGTTCGAACATTTGACAAGTTTCACATTTCAAACTGATACGTTTCACATTTTAATATCAGAAGATTGGAAAGAAAAAAACATTTTTTATTGTATTTTTTTTTACATCACTAAAATGTTTGACTAAAAGTTTGATTTGCCCTTTGGCCAAACAAAACAAATCAATTATTATTTAATTTAGTATATGATTATATAAAATATTAAATTTTTAAAAAACGAAAACTAACCGAAACTACATTTTCTGTTTACAAAACTAACTATAATGATAGCAAAAATATATGTCCTTTGTTTTCATTTTTGGTAATGAATTGAATACATAAGCCTTTGGGGATGATTTTTAAATATGATTTATGAAAGGATGTTTGAAAGTGACTCACACACAAGTGACATCATCGAGCAGCAGCCAATAGAAAAGCACCAAAAGATTTAAATATTGCGCACAAGTAATACACTTTTTTTTAAAACTAAAACTAATACTAAAATTAACTCAGACTAAACTAAAATGATGCATTTATTAAATAACTAAAAAAGTAATCAAAACTAACAGAATCACCCTGAAAACTAACTCAATTAAAACAAACTCAAAACTCAAATGAAAGATTCCAAAAGCATTAATACCCCTGCCTGTCACCATAACCAAATCCCCCCCCACCCCCACCCCCCGAAACTATTACAAAAAATGCCTTCTTTTTTTGAATACTACTGATATAGGTTGTATGTAAACAAACATGCATGATTGACAATTGATCAAGTCTGGAAAAAAATAAAGGATCCCAAATTCAGACAGGGTATTATGATTTATCTATTTATTTATCTGTAAATAGAATGACTGCTTTGTGGTGCATTTCACAAAAAAATAAAAAAATAAAATAAAATAAAGTAGTAAGCCAAACTCGACTATGCTGTGATTGAAAGCAGTTTGTGTGTGTGAGTGTGCGTGTACTGACCGGCTGGACGGCTCGCAGCGCCGAGCTGGCGGACGCCTCGTCCCCGCCCACGTCCTGACCGGGGAGGAGGAGCCATAATGCACACATTAGTTGTGTGGGCGTCCTTCACTGACCTGTATATATAACTGGATAGCCGATAGCCCATACACGCCAGACAGTGCAAGCCATTGAAGTCAAACGGCGGCCATTTTGCTCCTCCCACCCAATTTATTAATAGGCATGAGTCAATATTAGGGCTGCCAAGATTAGTCGACTAGTCGTGACTGCGTCGACGGCTTATTTAAATAGTCGACTAGTCCGTTTTACATAATATATATCAGCCTTATATTTGTTTTCTCTTCCAAAACTGCCTCAATCGCTCGTTTGACTGCCTGCCGCCCATCCTCCTGCCTGCTCTTACTAGAGGCACATGTGCAGTAGCATTATTAATCCGGGTCAGACGTGACGCCAGCACCAGCTGTACACAGTATGCTCACATGGCTAACCGACATCGGACTTCGAAGGTTTGGGAACACGAAAGCGAATAATGTTCAATGTAAAATATGCAAGACAGACCTTGCCTCTCACGGAAGTTGAGACGGAAGCACCTTTTGTCGAATCCTTCTGACGGCAAGGGACAGTCATCTCAGCCACTGTAAGTTATTTGGATGGTTAGCGTAGCTAAGTGCTAACGTGGACGTTCATTTAGCACACACTGTGTGATAAAACGTGCCCACGTTGGTTACAGCTTTTAAGTCCTCTTCTCCTGCCCAGGGACCTCCTAACCGATGGTATGGCGACTGAGCAGGCAGACTCTCGTTTTCCTTGTTTCACACAAACTTTTATTTTAGCACTCCTCAACGACAGACGGTGCGCACACGCAAGGTCTTCCGCTCTCTTTCTCTTTCCTAAACAAGACCGCCCTCCTGCGCCAAAGTGGGGCACTACAGCACTTAAAGGGCCAGGCTTGGCCTGTAACAGCGATTTTATGGCTGAATAGTAAATGTGGCAACGATGTCTTAACGCTACGTTACAGTACTAAAAGACTCCGCTCCACTTCATTGGAGAGCTTTATTATGAAGCCATCAATGTGCATGCCTGAAAAGTATTTTTTATATTGTTTACGTTTGTTGTATTCATATTACTAATTGCTATTTAGTTTTGGTTTTATTTTCAAATGCACTCAACATTTGTTGTTATAAATGTTAAAGGCAACAGTATTTGAGCTAAAAGTTCAAATGTACTATCGGCATAATTGTCTTTTTTGGATTGCACAAGGAATTCTGGTACAAACTGCACTTTAATAAAAGTTGAATGTACTGTTAGTCTGTTACCTTTCACTTGTCACCATCATTATTACTAACTTGTACATATATCTTAACAAATTCAAGCTATATGCTAATGATGGTTATATAAGAGTAGCTACTTGCTTGTCAGACCCTGAAAAATATTGGCCTAAGTCGTCAAAATAATAATAAAAAAATGCTGGCCACCTTTGCTAAAATTAGCTACATCCTTAGTTAAACAATAACAAATAAACAGTTTATTATTTTATGTAAATATAATTATATCCCTGAAATGAAAATGAACACATAATCAGAATGTGTTTCAGTTTTTGGGGTTTTCTGAGGGGGGGAAATAAAAAAATAAAAAAATAAAAAAATAAAAAAATAAAAAAAAATAAAAAAAATAAAAAGATTAAAAAAAAAAGAGTTGAAAAAAGACTTTGGGCAATTATTTAAGGAGGCTGAAGATCCAATCTGATTAGTCGACTAATCGCGACTACTATTGGTGATTAGTCGACTAGCAAAATAGTTGTTTGTGGCAGCCCTAGTATCGATACGTGTATTGTAATGAGGCCTGCAACGATATATTGCCGTAACGATTTTTTGAGCACACCCCTAGTATCAACTCTACACTATAGGTACACATCAGACATGTACAGCTCAGAGGCAGTTAGGATAAGGCTGGAGGCGGAGTCGGGGGGTTGCCCACTATTTTTTTTGTAACGAGTTTAAAAATAAATATATAAATAAATAAAAAATTAACAAGTATGTGCAGCTTTGAAGACCCCCTTTTTCTTTTATCGCTTCGTTCTTTAGACCACAATATTAGATTTGGCAGAGGGGTCTTTTCTTGAATTATAGTTATTATTATTTAATAAAAAAATATATATGCAAGTCTCCTCCTGCACTACACATAATTGAGCATATCATTTATACATGTATTTAAGGCAAGTTACATGTCCTCTTGTTCATTTTTAATACATTTAGAACATCTGAAATGATGCTGTTTCTACTAAGTAGTGTCTCGAATGTTGTCAAATTTGGATCCTGTAAATGTATCGGATGGTATGGCGAGAAAGGTTTCTTGGGAGGAGCAATATGGCGGACTCAAAAGTCTTGGCCTATCAGCTATCCATACACATACACATACACATATACATACATACATATATATATATATACATACACATATATATATATATATATATATATATATATCAGTGTGTACCTTGCACGCGTGTTGCATGGTCAAGTCCATGAGTTTGTCCTCCAGCTGCTGTTCTAACTCCAGCAGCTCGTCCCGCACGGCCGAACGCAGACACTCCAGCTGCTCCACCTCCAACCTACGCATGCACGCAACGACACGTGCATCAACAAACCTGTGATCAGGGTTATATTATACTTTTGGAATTTTTCATTTCAGTTTGTTTTGACTTCATTTTGAGTTTGGTTTTTCAAATTGACTTGGTTTTAATTCGTTTTCAGGGTGCTTCTGTTAGTTTTAGTTATTTAAAAAAATGCTTTTTTTTTTTTTAAATGTGTATTACTTGTGCGCTATATTAAAGAAAAAAGAAAAAACAACCTGTGATACACCCACACACACTTATGAATTTGTACACCAGGGCCCAGTTGTTCAAAACTCAGTGATATCTTTAACCACTGGTTAAGTAGATTTAACCGACTGTTCCACCTAAGGACCGCCGCTAACTTTTTAACAGTGTGGTTGACTCTGCCTTTTAATTTACATTTAAATTAAATATAATAATAATAAAGTAATCCATCCATCCATCTATTTACTACCGCTTATCCGGGTTCGGGTCGCGGGTGCAGCAGCTTTAGGAGGGAAGCCTAAACCCATCCATCCATTTTCTTGACCGCTTATTCCTCACAAGGGTCGCGGGGGGTGCTGGCGCCTATCTCAGCTTGCTCTGGGCAGTAGGCGGGGGACACCCTGGACTGGTTGCCAGCCAATCGCAGGGCAGCCTAAACTTCCCTCTCCCCATATTAATAATAATTATACAAAAATATATATATATACAAAAAAAAGATATATTTTTTACATTAATTTTAATTTTAAACAGTCATTACAAATATTAGTAATAATTACAAATAGATTAAAAATACACATATTATACATAAATACAAAAACAAGACAAATAATTCAAAAGTATTCTACCAAAATATTACACAAAAAAATACAAATCAGTCAAAAATGCAAATATGTTAGACCCAAAAAAAAAAGACAAAAATATGAGACAAAATCAGAAGAAAACATACAATATTATATGCTAGAAAAAATGCCAGGAGACGTTTGAATCATATCCATTCCACTTTCTCTCGCCAACTCGGAAGTCACCAAAAAGAGGAATTGTGGGATATATCGCTGCTAACCAGTAACGTCAACTGTTTGTCAGTTAACAAGCGCTGTGACTATCCATGTTTTCAACAACGCATATTTAATGGTCACTTAAGAATTTCACCGGGGGTTAAACAGTGGTTCAAATAACCGAGAATCGAACAACGGGGCCCGGAGGTGGCTAGCATTGCAGCTAGCTGTTAGCTTTTACCTGTCGGCGGGGCTCAGGTGTTTGTAGACGAGTGCCTGCTGGCGGACGACGGCCAGCTCCAGCTCCGACATCTGCGCCCGGAACTCGGACAGACTGCGACGCTTCTGACGGAGCTGCTCCAGGGCCTGGAGGGCAAAAAGGTCAAACGGGAGGAAAGTGGCGCCGGAGGGCGGAGCCGGGGGGGTGCTTACCTGTCGGCAGGAGGCTTCCGGAACTGCGTCCGAGGAGGTGTCGGCGCTCTGCTGGCAGAAGACACAATATTATAAAAGGCCAATAGAGAGCTTCAGGAGGGATTCACAATTAAAGGGATACTTGACTCAATGAACCATTTTCAGCAGTGAAAGTCAATATTTTGTCCAGAATGAATTAGATAACATTAAGTTTCATGGACGATTAATACCTTTAATTAAAAAGTAATTTTTCTACTTGCTGTCGACTGATGATGACATCACCTGTGCTGACCAATGATGGCTCAATTTGCTGGCCAAACACAGACCACAGGTGAGCCGTGATTAGTCATTACCTACTTCCTCGGCACAGGTGATGTCATCATCAGTTGACAGCAAGTAAAAAAAATTTAATTTTTAACGGTATTAATTGTACATAAAAAATAATGACTTTACCAATTAGCTTCAATTCCCAAAATTCCTTTTTCAATGTGAAACATTTTAACATCTTAACTTGCGATGGAACTTGAGCATCAACTTTCCTGAAAGTGATCTGCAAAAGGCCCGCCCACCGGCCCCGCCCTCGGCTAAGCAAGCAGACTAACCTGGTTGAGGCTGTGAACGGTCCCACGTATGTCGTGGAGAACCCTCCGCAGCTGCATCTCCGTAGTGGACAACACCTGGCCCGAACCCGGACCCAAGCCCAAGTGTGGGCCGTAACCGGGGCCGAGAGCCGAGCCCAGACCCGGGTGGGGGTTGTGAGCCAGATGAGGACCCAGGTAGGGGCCCGGGCCCACACCAAGGTAGGGGCCCAGATGAGGACCCAGGTGGGAGCTCGGAGCCAGATTAGGACCCGGGTACGGGCCCAGATGAGGACCCAGGTGGGAGCTCGGAGCCAGATTAGGACCTGGGTAGGGGCCCAGATGAGGACCCGGGTGGGAGCTCGGAGCCAGATGAGGACTCGGGTAGGGGCCCAGATGAGGACCCGGGTGGGAGCTCGGAGCCAGATTATGAGCCGGGTGAGGGCCGCGACCCGGGAGGAAGGCCGGACCCGGAGGGGCGCCGCCGCGATGCGTGACGTGGTCCGGGGCCAGCGGGGGGAAGGGGCTGGGATCGTAACCGTGGTAACCCAGATAGGGCGGGCTATGGGGAACAGAATGGTACGCCATGTGGTAGTGGTGCATGGGGGTCGTTCCCGTGGGGAGGTTCCACAGGCTGGCATAGTGGGAGGGTGTGGCCAAGTGAGGCGGGTTGAACATGAAGTTGTTGGGGTATGGTTGGAGGAGGTTAGGGAGGCTGGTGTAGGGATGCGGAGGCGTGGGATACAACAGGGACGGGTTCACAGGGGGGGCGGACATCGGGGTCTCCGGTCTAGAACTGAGGCTCGGGGAGAAGACGATATCCGGAGCCGGTACGGGGGTCCCGCCCTGCCGATAGTGTCCAAACAGCTCCTGGGTGGAGGAAAGGTCGGGGACGCTCTGGCTGATCCAGGGCCACTCGGTGGGGGGGCTGGCGCATCTCAGTGAGCGAGACGAGCGCATGGGGGGACGCGGCGCCGCTTTGGGCGGGGCGCCGGACTTGGAAGGGTCTTCCATCGCCAGGGCGGAGGTGCGGGCGGGCGAGTCAGTGGCCTCCGGGTCGGCGTCGGGCTCCTGGATATAGCGGAAGGCGTAGCGGGGCTGGCTGCAAAACACTCGCCCCGGCCCCAACTGGACGGTGACGGACGACACCACCCTGGAGGGGGACAGCAGCGAGGACGGGAGCGAGGATGAGCGTTGCATGGGAAGGCCGCCGCGATGGCGCCTTCGGCTCAGGCGCGGACCCGACGAGTCGCCCAAGCGCTGCTTGACGCGACTCAGCGCACTCAGGACGGGCGAGTCGCAGGCGGGGAGACGGTAAGGATGATCCATTTGAAGACCCACAGAATGATCTGAGGGTAGGCGGTCCGAGGACGGCGAACGCGAGGGCAGGTTTGAGGATGGCGGGTCCGAGGGTTGTGGATTGGAGGGTGGCGGATCCAAGGACGGCGGTTCCAAAGAGGCTGGATTCGAGGGTGGTGGATTGAAAGGCGGCGGATCTGAGGAGAGCGGTTGCAAGGTCGGCGCATTGGAGGGTGGTGGATTTGAGGATGCCGGTTTCAAGTTCGGCGGATTCGAGGGCTGCGGATCTGAGGGATGTGGATCGGAGAGTGGCAAATCCAAGGACTGCCGTTCCAAGGGTGGATTTGAGGATGGCGGTTTCAAGTTTGGCGGATTCGAGGGCTGAGGATCTGAGGGCGTAGGATCCAAGGACAGTGGGTCCAAGGGCGGATTTGAGGATGGGGGGTCCGAGGGTTGTGGATCAGAGGGTGGCGGATCCAAGGACAGCGGTTCTAAGGTTGCTGGATTCGAGGGTGGCGGATCTGAGGAGAGCGGTTCTAAGGTTGGCGCGTTGGAGAGCAGTGGATTTGAGGATGGCGGTTTCAAGTCAGGCGGATTCGAGGGCTGCGGAACCGAAGGCGACACTTCCGATGGGGGCGGATCCTTTTGCGCGTCATCTCGAAAAGCTTTTTCCTCTTCCGGAAGGGGCGGCCCTTCCTCTGCCGCCGCAAGGTTCTTGGGGAGCTGGTGGGCCTTGTACTGCGGCACCGGCTCGGAATTCTCATGTTTTTGGTGCTCCTCACGCTCCTGGGAACTCGCGTCGTCTTCGCAAGCGGCTGAAGACTCCTCAGCCCGCGCGTCCGGCAAGTCGAACGCCGGTTGGTTGAGAGCGACGGGCGTGGCCACGTCCTGCGAGGGATGCGACGTCACCGTGGTTTCGCTGTCGCAGCTGTCGCTGCTCTCCTGAACCTGAACACACGCGTCGACATATTTCATGACGTTTTTGTACTGTGTGATTTTTTTTCTTGTACATTTCTTAAATAACTGATACATAATCATGATTGAATTACAAATAACCAAGATTAAACAACGGCCAACACAACATTTCTGTATTTGACTCATTTTTACTTTTGTATTTTTGCTTTTGAATAAACTCATTTACTTTCAAAACTGTATTTCAAGTGACTGTAAAAATTAAGAAATAAAAATTGATTTTGTAAATTGAAAAACACTCAAAATCACAAAATAAATTAATAAATAAATACATAAATCAGATGGTGATTAAATATAAATGAACTTTAAATAATTGGTTATACTAATTGATAAAATAAAAAATCCATACACATTAAAAATAAATGAATACTTAGAATTTAAATATAAATGATTTTAAACTTCTTTTAAAATACAAATAACTATTGGTGGTGTCTAATTTGATATTTAATTGCGCATTTAACATTTACCGTTAAATAACTGATTCATGATATGACAATTTATCAAATAAGACTTCATTATGATTGCACAAGTCCAAAAATCCAAATACTTTGGATTTCTTTGTAAAGTTGATTAATTTATTGTACATAATACATTTAATATTTATGAATTATCTTATGAAATAGTTTGAGTAGCTAAATGAAAAATTAGAATGATTTTTACTGTTAAAATAAATAACTATTTTTTTTTATTAACTCTCTGTTAAATGTAGTGATTCTAAAGTATAAAATAAAAATAAAGAAATGAAAATAAAAGATCTATCGACATGCTTGATTTATTGAAAATAAAAGCCGACTTTTACATGCACAGTTCATTTTTTCATGACCTATTTATTTATATGTGCTTTATTTATTGATGGTGAGTAACCAACAAATGTGAGTGCATCGTGCAGACTTTGCAAGCGTGCGTGCATGCATGCGTGCGAGACGTTGTCCACCTTGAGGTTGGCGGCGTCGACGGAAGACGACGAGGTCTCCTCGGCGAAGCCGCTGCTGTCCGACTGCTGGCTCACCGTCCTCAGCAGGTCTGCTAGAGGAAAGGGGGCGTTAGTGCACTTCCGCCTGTGTCCAGCGGGGGCCGCTGTGGCACCTGGGGAGCGGATCCCTGCCAATCCCGTCAGGCAGCTCCGTCCTGACAGCCAGTTTACAGTGGCTGGCCCCCACAGACCACTTATGTAAGAGATGGAAAGTTCTCCCCAGAGCCAGAAAGTGAAATCAAACAGGCGCGAGCAGCGCTCGCAAGCGTCAATCTTGTCGGGAATGTCACCAAACAAACTTTAAAAAAAAAAAAAAAAAATGTGATGCGATTTCTCACCTGAACTTTTGGACGTTCTGGACAGAAGAGCTTCGTCTTCGTTACTCTGAATCTGAGGAGAAAGGACTCGAGTTAACAGCGGATACGTGACAAGAAGAAGAAAAAGCCGTCAAAGAAAAAGAAGATATTGGAAAAAAGTTTGGAAAGAAAGAAAACCCAATAAAGAAAAAGTCACTTAAAAAAAAAAGAAAATACATAGTGTATATAGTGTGGTTTTTGGTTTGTTCTTCTTTTTTTTTGTCTTTGCACGGCCGTATCGCTCGAACTGTACATCCGACCGGGGACATACAGGTATCTGCAGATTCGTCACGACGAGACCTTTCCAACGGTGTCTGTCATTTCGGAGAGTGGAAATTTATACTATGTTGTCTAATAAGTAAATTAAAAACAAAACAAAACATACTTTTAATGGGAAAAATTACTGTAAATGAAAAAAAAAAAAAAAACGATGAATGAAAAAGCATTCATAATAAACTAAAAATAATACCAAAATGAAAAAACATAATACATGAAAAAAATATATATAGTGTGCTCTATACTGTAATAAGCAAATAAAAAAAAAACATACTTTTTTTTCATCTAAAAAAAAAAAAAAAGAACATATATGATGAATGAAGAAGCTTACCAAAATGAAAAAACATAAAATAAACAAAAAAATCTAACTAACGGGATTTTATCTATTTTTTATTTATTTATTATTTATTTATTTTTAATTAATGTGGATTTCCATTTTCGTGAGTAGTTTTTGGAACGTAACACCGGCGATAAATGAGGGAACACTGTATAACGCATACATATACGTTTTATGTATGTATTTACATACATAAATAATATATAATAAACACACATATTCAAAAGTTAAGACACAAAAAAAAATCTGAAAACAACACGATAAAAATACGGTAAACGGCAAAAGACAATTAAATTAAAAATAATAAAATAAACAAAAAAGCCAAGGAACTGAAGTTAAGAAAAAGGTTGAAATAAACATGGAGAAAAAGTGAAGGAGAGTTCTTTAAAGTGTATGAAAAAATGCGAAAAAGTCAGTGTTTCCCACACCATGTTAATACATGGGCAGGCCACCCAAGTAATCTGGCCACCACCCAACATGTTTTCAAGAAAAAATTTTCTAAATATATTTACAATGTGCCAGATATACTGCATGTAACGTTAATTTGCCATCACTTTGTGGATGGTGAGGCTAGAGGCGACGTAGTAACAGGACTGAAGCCACAACCCCCCTCAAAAAAAGCAATGCAAGCATCGTGAGAATGCTTTTCAAAGTTTGCTCGCGAGTCGTGTGTACCTCCTCCATGTCGAAGGAGTCGGCAGTCTCCGTACGCAACTGCGCCAGCAGGGGCGGCGCCAGCGCCTTCTCGGGGGCCCGCGTGTCGTCTGCGCTCCGATTGGCTGCCGCTGGGTCAGCTGACTCGGGCTCGCTGCCACCTCCATTTTGGCTGCTAGGGAAGATGACCGCAAAATCACTTCAGACATCATTCATTCCAAAGACATTTTTTTGTTTTTGGAAAAATTCAATTCTGATAAGCAACTAATCCGCTGATTAATTAAGAACAAGATTTGTTTGTTTGTAGATACAACACGCACAACATTTGACTCTTTTGCAAAACTTTACCCTTGAGTATTTGTTGAAGTTTACAAGATGTAAAATGTTGAATTTTAATGAGTGTGTTAACTTGCAGGGTTATTATAGTTTTGGAATTTTTCATTTGAGTTAGTTTTGAATTTGTTTTGAGTTTTGTTTTTTAAATGTAGTTACATTAGTTTTCAGGGTGGTTCTGTTAGTTTTTATTAGTTTTAGTTATTTAATCAATGTTTCTTTCTAGTTAAGTTTTAGTTAGTTTCAGTATTTCTTATTTATTTAAAAAAAAAAAAATGTATTACTTGTGCGCAATATTTAAAAACAACAACATGGGAGCGACGTCCTTATTCCGGCGGTTAATATCAAAATAAATCGACTTCAAATCATGTTTAAAATCATCCCAAAGGCTCATGCATTCAATTAATTACCAAAGACTAAAACGAATGACATTTTGTAATTCTGTAATTATAGTTAGTTTTAGTTAGTTTTGTAAATATAAAATGTAGTTTCAGTTAGTTTTCCTTTTTTAAAAAGCACGTTTTATTTTTATTTGATTTTGTTAATGAAATTGCTTCTTGAATTTGTTTCCCCCCCTTAGTTTTAGTTAACTAAAATAACCTTGGTTGGATGTTGCTTGACTGACTGCCGGCATTTTCATAGCTAACCCAAACCCTTCAGGAGAATCGACTTGTGGCTTCAACTCGAGTTCGAGTTTTGTTTCAAGTTATCACTTGATGGCAGAGAAAGGCTTTTGCGCATCTTTTTCGACTTTCACTTTTGTCAATCAATATGCAAGAGCTTTGAGTATAACGGCTAAGATTGCCCATCACCGGCGATGACTTCTTCATTTCTTTTATGAGGGGACGTCTAAGCAGGCCACAGTAAGATTGGCTGCTTACAAAGTCAAACTCTTTCCAATGATTTTACAGCCGTCATGTTGAGAGGGCGCTCACGGTTATCGTGCCATCACAATCAAATATCGGCCCAAGTTTAACCAATGCCAAGTATGAAAACTGCCATCAAAATTCACATGATATACTGTGTGTCATACGTTATTAGTTCCCACCCGTCTTTTTCTGAACCGAGGTGTTGCTCCTTGTCGCCTTCGCCACCGCCGCCGCCTTCCTCAGTGACGGTGGCCAGCGAGCAGCTGTCCTTCTTGCGGACGTGCTTGTCGGCGTCGCCATCGTGGCCGTCGGGCAAGGCAAGGGCGGGGTCAGGCGGTGCCTTGTCAGCCGGTCGGCCCGATGTGCCGGATGACGCCGTCAGCAGGTTGTGCTTGCTCAGGCTCTTCTTCAGACGATCGGCCACATTCTGAGCAGATTTGTTCCTCTGGAACAGCGATGACGGCGCCGACAACTGCTCTTTGGCGACCTCTCCGCCGCCTCCTCCTCCTCCTGAGGGCAGGTGGGTCAAAGTTCACATTTGGCATTCAGTTTGGGGAATAATAATAATCATAATAATAATAATAATAATAAATAATAGTGATAATAATACATAATACTAATACATAATTTTAATAATACTACTAAATCATACTAATAAATATTACATAATAATAATAAAAATAAAAATAAATAAATAAATATTATTATTATTATTGTTAATAATAATAATATTAATAAGAACAATAATAATAAAGAGACAATAAGGACCTCGCAGTGGTCACTGCTCAGGCCATAATTAAGAACTGCAACTCTATTTAAGGCCTTTGCAACCCTGGCCACATTGGGGTACTAATAATACTAATTAATAATAATAATAATATTAATAATAATAATAATAATAACAATGATGATAATAAATAATAATAATAATAATGATAACAATAATAAACAATAATAATAAATAATAATGATATAATAATAATAATAATAATAATAATAAATTTATATAGAGGCGATAAGGAACTCGCAGCGGTCACTGCCACATTGGGGTACTAATAATACTAAATAATAATAATAATAATAATAATAATAATAATAATAATAAATATTACAAATAAATAATAATAATAATAATAATAATAATAATAAACATTGAGACAATAAGGACCTCACAGCAGTCACTGCTCAGGCCCTAACTAGAGCTGCAGCTCTAGTTATAGAGCCTTTGCAACCCTGGCCACATTGGGGTACTAAAATGATAAAAGGCAAAAGCTACAAGACTTTGATGTTACTGTGACGAGTTGCACAAAGCATTCCAACATTTGAGAGCCACGAAAATGGAGTCAAGTTCCCTGGATGAAAATTGATGATGACAAATTGAGGAAACAAATAATATAAATGGTAAGAACAGAGTCCAGGAGTAAGCGCCAAAGAAATTCAGGCTCAACTCATGTGACAAGTCCAAAAATGAAAATTTGGAAAAATCCATCGATTGAAGGTTGTGTAACAAAATACCATGTTCGGGATACCATCATTATTTTTATCCAGACCTGATTTCATAATAATTCTTTTCAACCTCAATTCATAAGTCACGTCTGCTGCTGACTTATTTCTTGTCATCAAACATTGACTCAAGTTCTTTCTGTGAGCGCTGAGCGGTTTTCTCTTTCCTTTCCCAAAAATTCAGTTTATGCTAAAAACTGATTACCCTAAACATGAAAAACCGGTGAATACATACATGTGAAATGAGCAAATGTTGAGTGTTTTGTTGTGATTGCCACGTTACCTTGATCACTGCCGCCGCTGCCGACGTTCTGGACGGGCTGACCGGAAACGTGACCGTAAAGCTGGATGAACTGATTGGCCACAGTGGTCAAGACCTCAATCTGACGGAAGCGACCTGACAGACGGCAGACAGACAGACACACACATGATCACAACTGTTCACCATCATCATCTTTTCTTCACACCAATACCAGCACAAGTATCACCAATACCAAGTACTAATACTACATGTACTTCTGACACATAAAATCGCGCCCAAAAAATGACCATTTTAAAGATCTTATATTTTTCCTCGAAATGACATGAAATGAATGTCAATTTTCTATTCTTCTAATTTGTAATTCTTAGTTCCTGATCACAAAATGGCCACAAGAGGGCAACGCGAGTAATTTTTTTTTTTAACTAAAACTAATACTGAAACTAAACTAAAACTAAGCATTTATTAAATAAACTAATAAAAGCTAACAAACCAACCTGAAAACTAATTAAAACTAACTCAAAAACAAAACAAAACTCAAACCGAAATAAAAACTAACTAAAATGAAAAATTGCAAAACTATAATAACCCTGCTGGCATAGATGGAAGAAAATGACCAAAAAAAAAAAAAGACTTTTCTCAAGCGCTTGACAAGCCCTCGGCTACTCGCCAGACAATAAATGGAAGCAAAAAAAAAAAATAGTTTGGAAATGTTGGGAATCAGTTCATCATATCATGAAAAATGAAATGTGAAAGATATAGTCACTGCAATGTGAAAAAACACTTTTGTCCATTTTTTGTCACAGCAGTGACGATATGCTAAAAACAAACAGAAAGGGCAACAAGTAGAAAAAAACAAAACAAGTGAAATGATACCAAAATACAAGTATAATACAAAAGGTTTAAAAAAAAAAAAAAAAGTCAAGACTGTGGTGTTGAAAAGTGATGAGAGTCCTTTTTTACAGACACAAACGCAAAAAAAATAAAAAATGTTGTGAAGATTTAAAAATAGAAGAACGGAATGTCCTTGTGCTGCAAAGCATCAGGAGCTCTTTCTTTTTTTTTTTCTCATTAAAAGGGCTGTCACCACTTCTACTGCGCGGAAGCGCTATTTATGGCAGCGCATTAGCGTGCATGCATGTCGTCGAGCCGCCTTGACCTACGAGTTGAAGCCAGCTCCTAACTCAAATCGCAGCCTCCAACAGAGATAGAAAGTGATGGGGGTGATAGAGGGAGGGGGGACGGGGGGTTGGGTTGTCGTGGTTACGCAATGATCCTGGTAAGCTGAACGTCCTGAAAGACGGACGGCCACTTCGTCAGCGACATGTTTAATAACCGCACAGACATTCATGTCTAAATAAAGACGGCCATCTTGGAAACATCATGCCGCGCATGGGAGGGGGGGAGGGGGTACATGCAGGAAGGGGGGCGGGGCTTGGCAGGTTCAAATTCTGGCAGAGAAAAAAAACAATGTCAAGAAATGGAAAGAAACTGCTTGGAGAGTGTATGCACGATAGGGCATGTGAGAGTGCAAAAGTGCATGTAAGGATGCGAGAAGCTGTAATTCTGTTTTTATGACTCGATATCAATTTGTTAGCAAGTGTGTGTATGTGTGTAAGTGAAAATAACGCTGCGAGTGTGTGTAGTCTGAATAATTAATTCTCATGTCTGAGAATGTGAGTCAGTGAACGAGTGAGTGTGTGTGTGGATCGGCCGCCGATTATAATCGGCCGACTATTGGCCTTCAAACATCGGCCAAAACAATTGGCCAATTGGGCTAAATGGCCGATTATGTTTCCCTTAAAACATTATCAAAGAAAACTGAAGTTGTGATAGTACCCTGAATGCACCATTTTGCTCGCGTAGCATTAGCAACTAGCAAGTGTGTAGCGTATGTTATTCTGTTGTCCCTAAGCGTCCTTTAAGGTGTTTAATGACACCGCAGTCGGAGGTAACTGAAAAACTAAACACACAACGTTAAGAATGACATCCACTGTATATTTAAATACAAAACATGCTTCATTTTAAAACATCGCCAACCTAGAGCTAACAGGATGTTAGCAACCGCTAACAGAGAGTTAACATCGACTTCCTTCAAATAAGGAATATCCATACACAAATGTTGTGGGAACATATACCCACAGATGAGATGACACTACGCAAAGGCACAAATTCTTCCCAATGTGTGGAAAACGAGTTATTTTCCTAGAATTCAATCACAACTTTCTTCTAATCTGTACTCTAAGTGTGTATGCCATGGATGCACGGCACCACACTGCCCCCAGGAGGCCAAAACGCACAGGAACAGTCAGTATTTGTTCTTACTGTTTTTTTCAGTTGCTATTATTTGAGTTTATTCTATTCTTATTTCACTTTCTTATCGTTTTTATTTTGTCGTCATTTCAAGTTGTATTATATTATAAAGTTGATATTTCAAGGATTCAAAGTCTTTCTTTTCTCAAAATTCAAGGATGAAAACGTCCAAGGATTTTTTTTTGTTTGTTTTGTTTTAACACACATTTCCACATGACATGGCAGGAAATACAATCCCCGAGGTCCCAGGTTAGCCCAGTTTATGCATTATATATATATATCTTTTAAATAAATCTGCAGATTAATCGATAATCGGTATTTTTTTTCTTGCCAAAAATCGGTATCGGCCTCAAAAAATGCATATTGGTCGGGCCCTAGTGTGGACATGCGAGCATGTGAGTGTGTTATGTGCGAGAGGGTCTTCATTTCAGTTTTGTGCGCGAGTGTAAACACTTGTGTAAGAGTTGTGCAAGTGTGCGTGAGAGTGTTACCGATTGAGTGAGGGCATACGTGTGTGATCCTGTGTGCGAGTGAGTGAGTGAGTGAGTGAATGAGTGTGCGTGAGAGGCACACAAACACATCTTTGTGGTGTGTGGCTGCGGTTGTCCTGACAACGGGCATCAAGCCTAAAATGCCAGCCAGCCAAATAGCACTCATGCTACTACATGCTATCAGTAACTGATGCTAATGCTAGCTCATAACTACTAATCTATATGACTGGATATCCGATAAGCCAAGACTTTTGAGGTGGCGAAGCATTTCTCGTCATACGATCCGATACATTTCCAGTATCCAAATTGGAGAACATTTGAGACAGTACTTAGTAGAAACAGCATCATTATGCTGTTTTAAATGTATTAAACATAAATAACTCAAGAGTTATTGTTGTAATATACACACACGAAACAAGAGGACCTCAGACATTTTACAACTTGTAATGATGATAATAATAATAATAATAATTCCTACAGATTCAATAAGGACCTTGCAGTGGTCTCTGCTCAGGCCCTAACTAGAGCTGCAGCTCAACAACCCTGGCCACAATGGGGTACTAAAACGATAAAGGCAAAAGCTACAAGACCATGTCCGACCAATTTGACATTACTGCGACTAGTTGTACAAAGCTTCCCGAAATTTGAAAGCCACGAGAAATGGAGTCGCGTTCCATGGAGGAAAAGAGACAGGCACAACCCTTCCACCCCGCCTCCGGCCTTATACTAACTGCCTACGAGCTGTACATGTCTCATCTGTACGTATAGCGTATAGTTTATACAGCAGTCTGCTCGCGAGGTGGGAGCAACAAGATGGCCGCACTGTGACTTCAACGGCTTGCACTGGCGCATTTGGGGTATCGGCTATCCAGTCATATATACAGGTCAGTGCTAATAACGGAATGACTAAAAAGGAAAAAAAGCATGACTGACTTGTCAGAGCGTAGTTGGGGTTCTCCACCTCCATACGCTGCAGCTGAGCGCCCAGGTACACCTGCAAGGGCAGGAAGTGACGTCATCACGGCCAGAAAAACAACAGTTTTTTCGCCTTTGAAATTTGTCCTAACCTTGATGTCGATGCCGCGCGCCGCCGACGAGCTGTTGAAGAAGCGTGACGGGATCTTGGACGACATGTCGGGCTCGTCCCTCCCGAAACCCAAATTCAGCAGGATCTCCTCTGGGTCCTCCTCGTACAGATCCAGCAGCTCTGACACGCTGCGGGCGGGTCACACGGAAGAGTCAACGCTCACTCGCAGGATTTATTTCATGTGTTTCGGAATAAAAAATTAACATTCATCATCATAAAAAATAAATAATAACTAGATTAAGTGCAATTTCTGCAGAAATTGTGTGGGAATGCTGAAAGCTGAATGCCAAGCTAAATGAAATTGAAGGTTAAATTGTTAAAATTACAAAGTAATCACATAACTAGTAATTACTAGTAATAGTAATAGTAATAGTAATAGAAGTAGTAGTAGTAATATATTATTGTTATTATTATTATTATTATACAAGTTGTGTAGTGCATTTAGAAATATGTTTTTATTAAGAATGCACAATAATGCTATTTTCAACTGATACCGATAGACCAATCATTTAGAAAGTGCCGATGTTGATAACCGATATGTAAGCCAAATAATTGTTTTGTTTAAAGCTTAGCATTAACTTAGTGTGCTAGCTTAGCATGCTAACTTAGCATGCTAAATTAGCATTAGCTGAACAATAGAATTAATAAAGCATTAGCTTAGCATGCTAGCTTAACATTAACATAGTATTAACTTATCATGCTAACTTAGTATTAGCATTAGCTTAGCATTAACATGCTAACTTAACATTAGAATTAGCTTAGCAGAATTAACTTAGCATGCTAACTGAGCATGGGATACATGAATATCCCTTAGCATAATGGCCCTGGGTATATTTACAATGTACAGTCGGAAGTGGGATTTGAACCAGCAACCTCCTGCTTACTGGACATAGCACTTAACCAAGTGCGCCACTGAGCATTATCAGACAGCCGGTAATGATGATAAGTTGTATGTATGGCAGTGGACGTGGAAAGTGGGACTTGGAAAAAGTTCAGTGTCAGTCCCATTGAAAATTAATGGGGAAAAGTTGATATTTAACGTTAAATTGTGCGACTACTGTAAGTGATGTGGGATCAAACCATATATACCCCGGAAGGTGTGAATTTTTTTAAGCAAGTTTAAATTTGAACGGTGTAAATCCGAAGTATTATGTGGGAGTTGTTTCTCGGCAAAAAAAGTGAGGAGAATAAAATACTATCACAAAGAATGTCAATAACAATGAATCCTACACTCCTTATCCATGTTGAGATTTTTTTTGTTTATTAAAACTTGCTAGCAAGATGCTAATCTGCTGTACCGATGAAAAGATGAGTACAAGCGAGCATAAGGGAAGCAGAAATGAGCGCTTGAACGCGCCACCAACCAACTTCCACGCCAGTAGGTGGCAGTAGTGGCGAACGCGGTTCGGGTAACCGACCTGGACACGGTGCTGCTCTTCCCGGACCCGGTGGAGTTCATACTTCGTCCTTTTTCTTTGTACTGACTCCTCTTCTGATCGGCGGCCAGACTGCTGCTACGGGGCAGAACAGGAAGTGAGCCGAGCCAGCGGCGGGAATTTATCACGCCGAGGAGGAAAAGACGACTCACCAGGGTCCCGTCTTCTTGTGGATGGACTGAAGATGGTCGGCTACAATTGCAAAAACAAAACAACCACATCAACAACTACACAAAATCGTGAGAGAAGGAAGAGTAACCCTGATATTGAAACTCTTACAGTACGAATCAATTTATGATGTGATAAGATTCCACTCATTACGAGATGATCATTTGTTCCAATAACGGTTAGCATGTGAATCACTCCACTTCTAATATGAGGCCATGCGATCTCGTCCAGTTCCGATTATTTGACGATAGTTAAGATTGCATCCAATTTTGATAAGATTCAGTCCAACTACGATACAATTATCATTCACTCCAGCTACAATAGCATACGATTCCTTTCACTTATGATGCAATTAAATTCGCACATTTACGATGCAATACGATTTGAATGCGATCCTGCACTGAATGAATCAATCCAATTTCGACGACGTACGAGTCACGCCAATTATGATGTGATTCACTGATTACGATTCAAGCCCATTTCAATGTGATGTGACTTGCTTCAGTTACGATCGTAAACGATTCATTCCACTTATAAGAGGCGATGCGATTCAGTCCGGTTACGAAAACTCGATTCCTGCCAGTTACGATACGATCAATAACTTACAGTTCAATCCAATTGCAATGTGAAACGAGTCACTCCGATTAATGACACGATTCACTCTACTGATGATGCGATACAATTCCCATCATATTTTTGGCTGAAAAAAAAAAATTCTGTGCCGAAAATTATGACAAAACATTTTTGTCAATGAAATTATCAGTGCGCTTAACTACATATTAAACATTTATTGTTCATAAAGGTCAGCTATCTGTGACATTAAATAATGCACAATAATTTTTTTTAATTAATTATTACAAATAATTTTTCGTTTTAGTCAATTGACGAAATTGTCAGTCAATTATAGTGATCGTTATCGTCTCAATGAATGGCTTCCATTTTAGTTTTCGTTTCATTTTTGTCTGAAATTTTTTTTTCATGACATGATGCCAAAAATGTTGGTTTCAACAGAAATCAGAGAATAACGATTGTTAAGAGAATTGGGACAAGCTCAGTTCAACAGCGGCTCAAAACGAATACTCGATTGTGAAAAAGAGTCGTCAATTGAATTCTGAATCCATTTCTTGCCGATGACTCGAAGAATCGTAACTTGTGACTGACCTTCGGCTCCCAGCGAAAGGTCATCTTCGAAGCTGCAGCCGTTCTTCGCCGCCCCTGTCGGCCAATCACAAACGCCGGCGTCAATTCCCGCACGCGCGCGCCACTTTCTCGTGTGTCCGGGAGGTGCTTACCTCTACTGGCAGGTACGCTCTGATCGTCCAGTGACACGGCCAGCGGCGTCCTAACAACAACAAAACGTGGAATTGTCAAAACATACACACGCACCACAAGGTTATGTAACAATAACAGGCTAGGCTAAGCTAGGCTAGCTCCTTTCAAGGCTTGATTAGCTGACGCTAACTTCCTGATGCTAGCTGACCCAGTCTTACCTGTCCGGCAGGTACGCGGCTGTCGGTTAGGCGGGATCCGAGCAATCCCCGGACCCGATGAGGCTAGACTGGACCGGACTGAACTGACCCAAGAGCCACTTGGCGGCTGAGCTAGCATATGCTTATGCAAGATCACCGTGCTCTTATCAATGGGACAAACTTCATGCTAGCGTGCGCACACACAAATGTACACATTCTCACGCACACACACATTTTTAAACAATGAACATGTGCAAACACCACACGGCAGTAAAATAACACGCACACAAAAAGACACACTTTCTCTCACACACCCCCACACACACACGCACCCCCGCACACAACCACACACACACTGTGCGATACTGCACATTTTGTGATCGATCCGATACTAAGTAAATACTGAGAAAAAAAAATAATAATAAAAATAAATAAAAAATAAAATAAATAATAAATAAAATAAAAAAATTATCGCCGATACCGGTATGTTTTGAAAATTATATGGGAAAAAAATAAATAAAAATTAAGGTAGCTAAATCATTGAATTTATTATTCTCAATCAAATTTCAACCTTTAAGTGTTTTTGTGTTTCTTTCTTTTAAAGGACAAAATTTGGACAAAGTTAATTGATAAATAGAAAATACTTTATCAATGTTTTTTTTTCCCCCAGAAACATTCCAACCATAACAAAATATTTTTTAACGTTCTTAAACAAAGTTCACAAAGTGATCATAGGAAAAGAAATGTAAACAAATACAAAAAATACAAACACAAAACAAAACAAATATCATATACTGTTCAGAAACTACAAATACAAAAATGTACGAAAAATTCTGCCCTCATCACTTCTTTGTCAACTTAAATAAACAAGATGTTCAAAATGATCATGCAACAACAAATACAAAACATAAAACAAGATACCAAAATAATATTTTTCAAGTATAATACTGTATGCAATCTACTAAAAAGATGAGATACTTATGCCCGTTATTTGTTTGACAAAACTGCAGCAATGCAGAAACTACTACATC